>NC_003070.9:29797643-30112657 GCF_000001735.4 Arabidopsis thaliana | reverse complement strand
ATGATTTTACACTCACATACTAGTTTGTCTAGTGTGGTTGGTGACTAGTTACTTATCCCTTTACTCTTTATTATTGTCGTTAGTCTGTCTCTTGTTTTTTCTTTTGTCTTTTAGTGAACCTTTTTGGAACATAATTAGAAATGTCTAAGAAATACTAAAAACATAGATTGATGTATGCAGGAGTAGAGGCGAGAGGATTCATATTTGGACCTCCCATCGCGTTAGCCATAGGTGCCAAGTTCGTTCCACTACGCAAACCGGGAAAACTACCCGGTACGATTAGTAATATACATACATATCACTTCTCAGACAAAAACGTACATTTTGATGGAATAGAAAAAGTGTTATTGAAGGATACTATTGATTGTGATGTTAAAAAAGGGAGAGTGATAAGCGAAGAGTACGAACTTGAGTATGGAAGAGATTGTCTAGAGATGAGTGTAGAAGCCGTCAAATCGGAGGAACGAGCTCTCATCATCGACGATTTAGTTGCCACTGGTGGGACACTCTCTGCTTCCATTAACCTCTTGGGTAAATAATATCTTTCTACTTTCATTAGCTAGAAAATGAATGCTACATGCTAAACAAGATGATTTATATATTTACGCTTAAGAAGTTGTATATTATATCTGAGTATAATTATTGAACTAAAAGTGAGTCTCTTCTATGCACTTTAGAGCGTGCCGGGGCCGAAGTTGTAGAGTGTGCATGCGTTGTTGGTTTGCCTAAGTTTAAGGTACTATATGACCTACTTTGTTCGTTTGCATAAGTTGAAGGTCTTTTAAATTCGCGTCAATAATATTTTGGGCTTTAATGGGCGCTATAGGCCCATACATTTGAAGATAATAAAATAACTCATTGTCTACGATATGTAGGGGCAGTGTAAGCTGAAGGGAAAGCCTTTGTACGTTCTGGTGGAACCAAACCAGTTTGATGAATTAACCTTATAAAAGCCTTTTCTATTCAACGATTATGACAAATAATGTAATCGGTTTAATCGATTTTGTAACTAAGGATTTGTTTGTTTTCTATTGGCTCCATGTGGAATGATTCATGCTAGTTACTATGAAATTCGGAATACGAAGGTATGCAGTATTATGCACCACTGTTCTTCAGATGAATGAATTCAAGTCGATTTTCTAGTGATTTACATGGCAGAATTTATAAATAATATACATCATATTGTTTGTTAGATAACTTTACTAAGGGGGCAAAAAAGGAATTATCAGATAAACAAAATATTTGAAAAAAGAAAAAAACGTTGGCAGGGAGTTTCACGCGCAACGCAACGCGCCCATGTGATTAACAAAAGTACGAGAAAGCCCCTGCCGCTTAAAGATCTGTATATAAAAAGGGTAAAATAAGGTCTCCTGGCCTGGCCTTTAAGATAAAGAAAAGGAAACCCAATCGAAAACCTAAAACCCGATTAGATTTTCTTAGATACGAAACCTCTCTTACGACGCTCCTTCCTCAATCTCTCTCGATCGTCGGAGATTCTTTCTTCAAGAGTCATCTTCTTCTTCTTCTCCTTCTCCCTAAACCCTAATTTATCGCGTTTGGATCGAATCAGCTGTCAATTCTTGTTTTGGTTTTCACGGCCAGGGCCATGTCTGCCGTATATTGCGGAACCAAGAGATCTTACTTCGACGATAATTCTTCTCCGCCCTCTTCTAAGAGGTTCCGATGTTTTTCGCCTTCCAATTCTCCAATCTGGTCCTCTCCTCCTTCCTCATCGCTCGATCAGCTTCACTCTGCGTTTCCTCATATTGAACTCACGGTAGGTCTTCCTTCTATTCAATCCACACAGATCTAGCTTTACCTTGTTCGCATCTTGTACTAGAAATCTCACTGACTAGGCATTTGTTGACCTCAAATTACGCATCTGTCTCCGATATCTCTCTTCTTCTTCTTCTTCACCGCCTGTAAATTGAGCATCGAAAATTCACGTCTCGGTTGCACAGGTTCTTTATGCGATTGGTTGTAAGTAAATTTTGTACAGTATCTAGGGTTTAACTAGATTTGCAAGTCTTTCTCAGGTTCTCGTCAAGGCACTAGAAGATAATGGAAGTGATTTTAATGCTGCTATGAAGAGCTTATACTCTTTCGCATCTTCTGAGGAGAAGAAAGCTGAAGAATTGGCCGCAGGAGGTGCTGCTACTCAGGAAACTGATGCCGTTTGTGGTGGAAACCCCCCGACCAGTGGTGATGACTGGGTTGAATTGTTAGTCAGGGAAGTGTTACAATCGTCTGGTACAGATGATGCAAAAGTACGTGCAGCAAGAGTCCTTGAGGCCTTAGAGAAGATGTTAAGTGCACGTGCTCGTGAAGAAGCTGGAAACAAATTCCAAGAGGTAAATAAAGCATTGCATCTTTCTTAATGTGTTTCTTTCAAAATATACCCTTACATATGCACCTTGTGCATACATACTGGCTATCAGACCATGAATAGTGATAATCATATTTGTTCTTTGAGCTCTGGGCATGGAAGACAGTTTCAGTTGCTGTAGGACATAGGTTGAACCATTAGTTACTTCTTATGTAGGTGCATACGCTCGTCACTGATTACAAGTTTGTTGGATCTAAACACAATTATGTATAATGGCAATGAGGAATCAACTGTGAAAGGACAATCATCGTCCATTTGTTCTGCATTAACTATGATATCTGAAGAGGGTTTGTTTTTCAATGGGGGAAATAAAGTTATCATAGTAATTTTGTTCTTAGTAACAATCTCTTCTTAGTATTTTTGGCATATCTTGTCTCAAAATAACAATCTCATATGATTTTACAGGAGAAAGTGGCAGTGCAGCAACAGGTGGAGACCTTGGTGAAGGACAACACAGTCCTCAAACGTGCTGTTGCTATCCAGCATGAGCGGCAGAAGGCATTGGAGGATGCGAACCATCAGCTAGGACTTTTGAAGCAACTGGTTCCTCAGTATCAGGAAAAGCTTAGAAATCTGGAGGTAAGCCTTAGGCGATAGAGAGCTTCTGCATATCCCTTGCTATTGCTTTGAATGGTCTGGTGTTGGTTGTTTTAAAATTGAACCAAAAACAGATGTTGTTAGAATTTGATGATGCCTCATAAAAGAAAGAGTGAATGACAAAAGGTAGAAAAAATGCAGGTGAACAATTACGCGTTGAGAATGCAGCTGCAGCAAGTGGAACATGGCAACTCAATGCCAGCAAGATTCAATCCGGACGTCTTCTAAAGCTCTCCAAGAAGACAAGGACACTTGCAGAGGAGGAGAAGGCAATAAACGAAAGTAGAGGGAGAGAGAGAGAGAGAGCGATATCAAACTACAAAACAAAAGTGCTTTTGCATTGTAATACTGTGTAGTCAGGACAAACAAACATTCTGTTTCCTTTCCTTTTTTTTTTATATATTTCTTTGGTTTGCTGCTGTTTGTCTCAGGCGCATTTATTTTGGAAATCAAGGATGTGTTTTGGTACATAGGGCTGTATAATTTGACATTGTTCTGAAAATTCGAATCGGATCAACCATTAGTAGTATATGATATGAATGAATGATTTTACCTGTAAGAAATAAGCAAACGAGACTTTTGGGTTACGGCAAAAGAAGTGATGGAAGAGAAAAATAAAAAGGAAAGAAAGGAAGAAAATCCACGTGAGCGAGGTTCGCACCACAAAATCCCGAATTTCACTCTCTTTAGCCTAAAACGCTTTTGGAATCATCGTCATCATCTCTCAACAATGCCCGTTGCCAAGCTTCTCCGCGTCCTCTTGGTAGCTTGAGAAGCTCGTTTGATTCCATTTTGTCTCTAATGGCTGCCCTCGCTTCTCCCTCCCTCATCCCCTCTTCTCTCTGCTTCGCTGCCGCCGCCGATGGTCCCCGTTCCCTCTCTTCTAATTTCTCTGCCTTTTCCGACGGCGGTTCCAATTTCAGGTATCACAAGAGCTTCTTGTCGCTTTCATCTTCGTCTTCTTCGTCTACGCCTTATCGAAATCGACGGGGCCGTTCCCTCGTCGTATTTGCTACTTCCGGAGACTACTACGCCACTCTCGGTGTCTCTAAATCTGCCAATAACAAGGAGATTAAAGCTGCTTATCGACGGCTCGCTCGTCAGGTTTACCACCTCCTCCTCATCCTTTCTATTTCTTTGTAATTCGTTTTTCTGCTTTGTGAATTTCTCCCGCTTATGACATTACTTACGGCCGCCGAAATTGCCAATGTGAAAACCTGATCATCCAAGTAATTATGCATCCGGAGATTATGTTAGCATTTTCTCTAATTCTGGGTCTGTAAACGGTTGTGTTGTGCAAACTAGGACGAGTCAACGAATCAATTGTTTGTTTCCACATGAACATGATATTATTTGAATTTTTATTACTTTAATCTACTCAACATCAAGCTCTGCTTTAGTTTTCTACTTTATTTCAAGCTTATTGAGCTATGATCTCAGCTGATTATCAACTTTTTATATCTAGTATCATCCCGATGTGAACAAGGAACCCGGAGCAACTGAAAAATTCAAGGAAATCAGTGCTGCCTATGAGGTATGCACCAAAAGCTAAGGTCCCCCCAGTTCGATTCTCTTCATGTCATCTTTTCCTGTCCTATCACCACTTTTTTTGGGTTTTCTTTTCTTGTTACTTGTTAGCTTGCATGATTACAAGGCTTTGCTTTTATAACATGAGTTGTCAGCTATTTTGCCTTATGGTTACTGAACTACAACATTGTCAGGTGCTATCAGACGAGCAAAAGAGAGCATTATATGATCAATATGGTGAAGCCGGTGTCAAGAGTACAGTAGGAGGAGCTTCTGGTCCTTACACGGTAACACTTCATCTTTTTCTGGCTATGCTTAATCATACCCATGACTGGCTAGCTTAGGGCACTATTTGTGCGTTTCTTCTCTTGCTGATGCATTAGATGTTGAAACCTGATTTGATGTGTGCATTGGCCATTAGCTACTGTGCTTGTCCGATAGTTGTCCTTGACATTTACTTCCTCTTACATTTCCAACCAGTCAAATCCCTTTGACCTTTTCGAGACATTCTTTGGTGCAAGTATGGGTGGATTTCCCGGGATGGACCAAGCTGATTTTGGGAGAACCCGCCGCAGTAGGGTTACCAAAGGTGAAGATTTACGGTGAGTTTCTATTAGGAAACAAAGCATTTATTGACTTACCGCCAAAGGATTTCCTCTCTATTCTCTGGTAGCATAACAACATTCACTGTTTGCTGATAAGATACCATTCAATCATTACCTTAAAAATATTGTTAGTGTCTCCTAACTTACCATGTGTCCTGAAATTTTCTACTACCATGGGCTTGAATCAGCAAGCAGAGGAGGTTTGTGTCTGTATGTCCACTCGCTTGCTTTTTCTTTTGGAGTTTTTCCTTGCTCTTCATGTTCTGCATAAGCTTTGAGAAAAACCAAAAGTGATTAATTTGCATTTTTGTTTCTATTGCGTTTTAGGTATGACATCACCTTAGAACTTTCGGAGGCTATTTTTGGATCTGAGAAAGAATTTGATCTTACGCATCTGGAGACATGTGAAGCTTGTGCTGGCACCGGGGCAAAAGCAGGATCCAAGATGAGAATATGCTCCACTTGTGGTGGGCGGGGTCAAGTTATGAGAACTGAGCAAACACCATTTGGCATGTTTTCACAGGTCCGTGCAGTTGATTTCTTTCCGTTCTGTCTGCTTTATCTCTGTTGCAGTTAATTCGAGTCGATGTCAGAAATGGCATCTGATTGGAGCATCAGAGTTGATGTCAATGTGTAGTTTACTCAAACTAATCTGTTTGTGGTTAGTAGTAAGTGCATAAGTGAGAATTCGCTCGGAATTTGGTTGAATCCAGTTTGTGGTTTTATTGTTTGTGAAAGTTTGTTTTTGCTGGTAACACTACCTCCTTATAAATTTCCTATGTGTGTGGTCTCGTTAGGTTTCTATATGTCCAAACTGTGGTGGAGATGGTGAGGTGATTTCTGAAAATTGCCGGAAATGTTCTGGAGAAGGGCGTGTGCGTATAAAAAAAAGCATCAAAGTCAAAATTCCCCCGGGAGTTAGTGCAGGTAGCATCCTTAGAGTCGCCGGAGAAGGTGATTCTGGTCCCAGAGGGTATGTTGAGAAAATTACCGATTGATAAATTACCAGTAGAAAACCATTCCTTCTGTTATATGATCTTAATGGTTCTGATTTTTGGTAATCGACTTTCTGCTTCCACTAGTGGCCCTCCAGGAGATTTGTATGTATATCTTGATGTTGAAGATGTCCGGGGAATTGAAAGAGATGGCATAAACCTATTATCTACCCTTTCGATCAGTTACCTTGATGCTATACTGGGTGCTGTTGTTAAGGTGATTTAGTTCTTTGTATTGGATGTATAAGCAGTACACTCTACTTACGTGTTGATAGTCTCACAATTTACCATTCATCTTATGATTAATCTAAAACATCGTTGTAGGTGAAAACAGTTGAAGGAGACACTGAACTGCAGATACCTCCAGGTACACAACCTGGTGATGTGCTAGTCCTGGCAAAGAAAGGAGTACCGAAACTGAATAGACCGTCTATCCGCGGTGACCACTTGTTTACAGTCAAAGTTTCTGTACCAAATCAAATAAGGTATTACCGTTTGAACTGTCTTGTGGCTTATTTAACGAATCCAAACAAAATTTTGTGAGTCTGTCGATACCTTCTTTCAATTCGTTTTCTGGACCTACGGACAGTGCTGGAGAACGGGAGTTGCTGGAGGAACTTGCATCTCTGAAGGACACGTCCAGCAACCGCTCACGAACTCGTGCTAAGCCTCAGCAACCCAGTAGTAAGTTGTCAAATCTCTAATAAAGAGGGCTCTTTGATTGTATGCCAATATTAATGGAACCTCTTGTATCTTCTGTGCATCGGCATCGATGTGAGACTATTTGATACACGTATACATTGATGAAGTCCGTCATGAGTATGTTGCCTTTATTTTTTCAGCTCTGAGCACTGCACCCAGTGGCTCAGAAAACAAGAAAGATGAAGTTAAGGAGGAAAATGAAGAACCGGAGCAAGAAAACTACTTGTGGAATAACATCAAAGAATTTGCAGGGTAAACTAATTTAATAAAAAAGATTGTGCCCTTGATTTCTATTCCTTTGAAGTCATATAAGTGGATTGTTTAGCTCTTGTTGTGTTCTTAAATCAGAAGCACATAATGTCTTCATTCTCAAACAAAGTTGTGCTACTTTATTTTTTGTAGGTCTGTCGCAAATGGAGCTCTAAAATGGCTGAGAGATAACCTCTAGAGATCCATCTTCAACTAACAGGTCTTGCATTAAAGCTTTTTATCCGCAGAATTCATGGTACCAATGTGGAAAAGTTCATTGTTTCATTTGTTAATGTGAGGGTCTGTTGCGAAAAACAACACATTTTTTTTTTTTGGTTTCTTTCAGTTTCAATTTGATGCACAGATTGTGAGAAGAGGGCGGTTCTCCTCTACCTGCCCCTAGTTCTAAAAATAGTAGTAGAGAGATACAACCGGTTTATCGAGTTGGTTTTGGTAAAAAAAGAAGTGAGAGAATTGAAGGGTTTCTTACTAAACCGCTCCATTTAATTTGGTTGGTCATTGGTGTTTGATGGAGTCGTCTTGAGGAAATGGTTGCATGTGTTGATGGAACATGTTACGTGGATGATAAAAAAAGAAAAGTATCCAAGAGAAGGCTTATTTTTTTGTGTACTTATGACATATGATTATCAGAAATTACGAAGCCTCTCGAGTTATTTTTTCATATACAGTGCTGCTGCATTTTTAGCCATAGGATTTAGAAAGACAATTAAGAAGATCCAGCACTAGCAGACGCAGTACAATCATGCCTTTTCCAACCCGTACCATTTATAACAATTTTCATTCCCTTTTTTCCCTTTTTGTGTGTTTTTGCATTGGATTTCCTTCTTAATTTTATATAGATAATTTACATATTCGGTAAAGCATACTAACGCAAAGTTAAAATCTTGTGTGACAGATAGACAGGTACGACTGAAAAGGAAAAAATAAAAGTAGATCTTTGGAGAAGAGGGAATGTGAGTGAATACCAATTTTGCCCTCCAAACATGGTATATATGATAAATATAAAGGTGAAGAGAAAAGGCCGAAAAGAAAAAAAGCTCAAAACCCTAGCCGTAATAATAAGGTCCAAAACAGACGCAAGAGAAGAGTTTAGCCTCTCTCTCTCTCTCTCTCTCTCTCTCTATTGAGAATCTCTTTCGATCAAAAAGAAAGAAGCAGAGCCGAACAAAATCAGCTCATCATCCCCAAAGCCCATTAACCTCGTCTCGTCTCCTTCATCTCTCTTTCTTTTGTTTTTTCAAAAGTTTCGTTATTGCGCCTCGATTCGCGCTTCCCTCAGTCGTATTCCCGCTGCTACAATCTGTGAGTCCTAATCTTTTTCTCTCTGTTAAGATCTCATATCTTAGATCTCGCTCTCTCTTCTTACTCGATTTTACTCTGCTTTTCCAGATCGCCTGAATTCTCTTCTCCAATTCGTCAACTATCTCCTCCTGGCTCCTACGGTCACGGTATTAAACAGATCTCTCTTCTAAAGACAGACCTTTCTTTCTTCTAAATCAGTTTCTGTTTTACCATCTTCTCTCCTTGTTGAATTGGACTGGCCTTACTTGTTTGTTTGTTGTTCTGTTATGTTTCAATTTTTGTTTCTCTCCAGTTCTGCTGGTATTCTAGCAAAGTATAGAGAAGAAATCTGATTCTATTTTGCTTCTCCAGGACTTTTCTTTCCAGCCAAGGATATGGATACTAATTCCTTGATGCTCATTGATAACAATGGCTCTTTTGAGATCGATGACCAATCCCATGTCCATGTCGATGCCTCCCATACCCTTGAACCTGTCACCCTACCCACCAAGCGCAGGAGGAAGAAGTCTGACGTCTGGAACCACTTCACTGTTGAAACTGTTAGCCCTGGATCTGCCAAAGCTTGCTGCAACCACTGCCGCAAATCCTTCGCCTACATTAATGGCCAAAAGTTGGCAGGAACTAGCCATCTTAAACGTCACATTCAACTGGGTATTTGTCCCATGAACCGAGACGACAGCAGCACCCTCGCACAAATCGTTACTCCCACCACCACCACTGATCCTCCCAAGAAACGCCATAGGTCTTCTGCTTCATACACCCCTCTAGATCAAGACCGTTGCTACAATCAGATGGCAAAGATGATTATCATGCATGATTATCCCCTTCACATGGTTGAGCATTCTGGATTTACTGGTTTCGTGCAGGCCCTTTGTCCCCAGTTCACTATGGCAAGCTTCAATACCATTCATGCTGATTGTGTCAATATGTACTTGTCCGAGAAGCACAAACTTTCAAACTTCATCACTGACATTCCTGGGCGGGTTAACCTTACCGTTGATCTCTGGACATCTAATCAATCACTTGGGTATGCGTTTGTGACGGGACACTTCATTGATAGGGATTGGAAACTAACTCACAGGCTTCTAAATGTTGCTGTCGTCCCTTCTCCTGACTCAGATTTTGCTTTGAATCAGCCTATTGCAGCTTGTTTATCCGACTGGAATCTGGAGAGAAGGCTTTCCAGCATCACTGTTGGGCAATCAGTGGTAAACAAAACCTCTATTGAAAACCTCAGATGCTGTTTGTCTGCCAGGAACCAGAATGTATTGAATGGTCAGTTGTTGTTGGGTAATTGCTATGCCCGCCTCCTAAGCAGTATGGCGCAAGATCTGCTTGGAGCTGAGGATTTTAAAACACCCATAAAAAAAGTCCGTGATAGTGTCAAGTATGTGAAAACCAAAGATAGTTGCCAAGAGAGATTTGATGAACTGAAGAAACAACTTCAAACCCCTTCGACAAAAGATCTTCTCATTGACAACCAAACGAAATGGGACACTAGTTACGACATGTTATTGGCTGCCTGTGAACACAAAGAGGTCTTCTCTTGTTTGGGAAACTGCGATCTTGATTATAAAATATTAACATCTCCTGAAGAATGGAGAAAGATTGAGATCCTTTGCTCGTCCTTGAAGATCCTTTTTGACGCGGCCAATGTTTTGACTGGCTCAACTCGATTGACAGCAAACGATTTGTTCCATGAAATGACAAAGCTTCAGCTAGATCTAGGCAACTCAGCCACGAGTGAAGATCAAGATGTAAGCAACCTAGCAAACACACTGAAAGATAAGTTTGACGAGTACTGGAGAGAATGTTTCCTGCTTATGGCTGTTGCTGTGGTGATGGATCCACGCTTCAAAATGAAGCTTATTGAGTTTAGTTTCTCTAAGGCTTATGGGGAAGATGCAGATAAATGGATCAGGAGTGTTGATGATGCTGTACATGAGCTGTACCATGACTATGCTGAACAGAGTCACTCCCTGCTGGATGCTTATGTAGTCCATGGGAACGATGGCTTTTCTGAAACAGATATGTCTCAAGTTCACTTCCATCATGAATACCACAACTCAAATGGGCTTTCACATGATCAAATATTTGAACAACCTGAAGATGGAAATCCACTGAATGAAAAACCTTTGGAGGGACTATCTGGAGAAGGTCAGCCTACGGGGACAGAATCGGTGGGAGGCAATACCACACAGGGAGTAGAACAAGAAGGCCATTTGGGAGATGCTGGGACACAGGAGAACAATATTGTGGAAGGGCAGTTGGAAGAGAGCAAACCAATGGATGGGCTGACACAAAAGCCTCTTCTGACAGAAGAAAATCTGCAATCCAATGGAGAGCCAACTACGGCCCAGGAGAGCCGGCTAACAGATGAGACAATGGAGGAAACACATGCGAACCAGTCAGCTGAGGAGATGGCCCATGAGACCCAGCTGGTTGAGGAATTTCCATGTGAGAGCCAGCCTTCTGAGAACGTACCCCTTCAGAGCCAGTCAGGGGAAGGAAATGTACCGGAGACACTGCCAATGGAGGAAATCGTTGAAGACACTCAACCTGTTGAAGAAGTGATGCAGGAAGAAACGTCACAGGTGAGCCGGCCAGTGGAGGAAATACCGCTGGAAAACCAGCAAGTGGATGATAAGGATATAACCCATGACGTACAGCCGGTAGAGGAAATGCTCGAGGACACTCAACCAGTTGAGGGAGTGGATCATGAGGCTCAAGAGCTGGAGGTGCATGATGACATTCAGTCTGTTGAGGAAGTAGGACATGAGATACAGCCGGAGGGGGAATTGCTGGAGGATACTCAACCAGTTGAGGAAGGTGCTCAGGAGGCACAACTGGTGGAGGAAAACCATGATGATGTTCAGCTAGTTGAGGAAGCAGGACATGAGACACATGCAGTAGAGGGGATACTAGAGGACACTCAGCCAGTTGAGGAAGTGGCACAGGAGGCAAGGCCAGTGGAGCAAATTCCCGAAAACAGCCAAAACCCACAAGAGTATTCTCGTGAAGGTGAATCTGTACAAGAAGAGCAGCAATCAGAGCAACATCCTCAATCACATGCAATGCCACATGAAGAAGAAGCACAACATGATTCTCAGTCACATGCAATGCCACAAGAAGAAGCCACATTTACAATCTCTCAAGAAGGTCACCACGTTGACGTCCTTCTCCAGGAAGGCCACCACCTTGAAGCATCTTCACAGGAGTTTCCCCTCATCACCATTGGAGATGGTTTCTCAGACTTTGAGCTTTACATCTCGGAGGTAGGCAGTCACCAACAGATGAAATCGGAACTCGACCAATACCTAGAGGAATCTCTAATACCGCGATCACAAGATTTTGAGGTTCTAGGCTGGTGGAGCCTGAACCGAACCAAATACCCAACCCTCTCCAAGATGGCAGCTGATGTTTTGTCTGTACCCTTTTGCACTGTCTCTCCAGATTCTGTTTTTGACACGGAGGTGAAAAAGATGGATAATTACAGGAGCTCCCTTCGACATGTGACCTTGGAAGCTCTCTTCTGCGCAAAGGACTGGTTCAAGCACAGCTCCTCCAATTCCACCTCAGAAAACAACCTGAAGATGGAGTCTTGAGGTGTCCTTGTAATATCATTCCTTGTCCTTTGATGTAGTTTTAGCTTTACCATTTTTTTTTTTTAAACCATATTTTGCTTTGGTCACTGTAGGCTCTCTGGATTTTTAGCCTTGTGCTTGCTTATGTTTCTTTTACCATATGTCTCTCTTTGGGGTTATGTATGTTGTGATTGATACAGTTATGATTTGATATTACAATTTGGCATCGTAGAAAATTATTTTACTTTCTCTGTCTCTCAATATCTCTATTCATAAGTTTTTCTCTTTTGTTGGTTTTGAGCTGATGGGAATGTGTTTTGCGTGTTCCTTTTTTTTTTTGGGCAAACTAATCACAAATAAAACGTACACATTTAGTTAAAATGTCAACGACCGTTGGTTTTCTCCTCAACACAGAAAACTCCCTCACGCGCCCAATTTTTTAATTTTACCAAAAACAGCCATTTTTTGTAGGGTGGCGTCGACGCGCTAATTGTGCGAGTGGGTAAGAATTTGAATTTCGCAGTTATGTTTTGGGCTGATTTTTATACTGCCCACTGGGCTACACAAGAGGAAACCCAGTTTCATATAATAATAGGCCCACCTAATCGACAAAGCCCAATTGTAAAAGAAAGCCTAGTTGACCAAAATAATTTCATTTGTACAAGAAATTTTGAAAATGTCATATTTTCGGGAACCTGTAAAATAACCACAATTGCAACACTGGGATCTACTACAGTACAAGATTTGCTCTAATCCATCCTAGTTAATTACTGGTAGTAGAACCTGTATAATATGATTACAGATTCTAATCAGCTCTCGTACAAAGACAGTGTAAGTAAGTATCTATGAAGGCTTCTCTGTCACAAATTGGACCTTATTGGCACACTCTCTAAACGCTTCCCAGGCAGCTCTGCAATGCTCTTTCGATCTCATCCCTTGTTCAACAACCTGCATCGCTCTTCTGTGCAAATGCTCATACCATTGATCCGGATTCATTATGTCCACACGACCTGACCCAAATTCCGCCACATAGAGACGTTTCACGTCCTTCCGCCACCGTTGCAGTATATACTGAGGCGGGACTTCCTGCAAGCCGTTGTGGCTGAGTAGGAGGAGCACGTGTCTGCATTGGTACCCATTGAAGCTGAAACCCCCACAGACACAGAAGCAACGTACTTGTGCTGCTGCACTTGTCTCGTAGATGACCTCAAAGTCTCTCACTTTGTCTCCCTCCCTCTCTTTCACTACGTACGAGGAGGCCGACCCGTTTGAGTGGACTTGCGTTACTCCAAAACATGAAGACATTGCTGAGACCTCGTCTTGGAACCTTCTAAATATCTCCATTGTGAAGACCTTTGCCATCTGGGACTCGTAGGGGTGCGTTGTTTTGAGCTTGGGGATCAACTTTAAGGACTCTGAGTCGCACAAGGCTTCTCTTGTGTACTTTTTATCCAGAAAAGATTCGTACCCTTCAAGGAATTCTCTCAGGGATGTGTTCTCATGAACATAGCCACTGAAGATGAACGGGGCTGCCACATTTCCCAGTGGAAAAGTCAGCGCCCCGGCCAAAAATGTATCCTTGAGGTAAACTGGAGCCCAGAGTTCTCGATCTTGAAACATGTCCCTGATGGTCTCGTTATTTGTCATCCCAAAGCGAATGATCATCTCTTCCCAAGCTGTTTCAAATTCTTCGACCTTGAGACAACCGTAGACTACTCTGTTAAGTGCCATAGGGAACAAGTCAGAATCTTGTAGTTGGACAACACTCTGACAGATGTTGTGCAGGACGTGGGTCAAGCTAAGACGATGATGAGCCCTTGGAAAAACTTCAGAGACAGCGGTCCGCATTGCCTTGCACTGTTCCGTGATAAAGATCTGTGGGGGACGGCCTAACATGCAGGTTAGCCACGCTCTGAAGAGCCAGACATAGGTCTCAAAGCTCTGATCAGCAAGCAAACCACAGCCGAGCAAGATTGTATCTCCATGGTGGTTAATTCCAACAAAGGCCACAAGGGGAAGCTCGTATGCGTTAGATAAACAAGTGGTGTCGAACAGAAGAACGTCGCCAAAGTGAGAGTATGCAGCCCTAGCTCGAGCGTCAATCCAAAAGACATTCCTGAGACTCCCGTCGTCGGCAAGGTCCATGAGGTAAAGAAAGTTGGGGCTGGAAAGCTGAATTTGGAAGAAGAAATCCTGCAAGGCCCTGAAACCCCCTCTGAGCTCCAAGCGCCTTGAAGATTGGAAGTGATCAAGGCTGAGATCGCTGGTCTCCCCGCTAGAGAGTGAAGTTCCAAGAGCGGGTGGTGTGTCAAGGGCAAGGGTTCGATACAATTTGATAGTCCGGACTTGGACATGGGGAGGTGGTTCGGGATTTGTCTTAGTTGCAGGAGAAGCTGAGGAGGAGGATTTCTTGTGAGACTTGGAATTGTGGGCACGTTGAGGATCAAAGGAGTGGTTGTGGTCGAGTTTGACTTGATCAACTTTCCATCGATCAAAGTGGATGAGTCGAAGGCGAATCATGGCCTGGCAGCCGGTGCGGGTCTCCTTTCTCCGGGAGTGAGCATCTTTAAGCAGCTTGAAACCTTGGCAGTTGCAACACAAGACAGCACCACGTTTCTCCTTGCTGTTACGCTTAGTCCAGGAGGACTTGACGCGGATAGCAAAACCGAGCTCACGGGCGTATGAGTTGTAGAAACTGTAAGCATCATCGTAGGACTCGAACTCCATTCCAGGAGTAGGAGGAGGAGCCATCAAACACTTTTCATTAGCAAAAGCGTTTTCGTCGCATCCAGTTTCTTCTTCGTGATTAGGTGCGATATGAAGCAAGCCGTGACAACAGGCGTCATCATCATCTTCAAGGTCAATATCGAGATCAGGGATTGGAGGAGGAGCAAGGTCATCATCATCATCATCAACAACCAGCTGCTCTTCCATCTGAAGACCATCAAATTCAAAATTGAAATCGAAATCGGAAACCCAAATTGAAATCAAAATTTGTAGTAAATAGAGAGAGAGAAAGGAAGACAGTAGAAACCAACCGCCGAGATGCAGAGATTAGGGTTGGGCGAGAGAGAGTGGTCGGACGGTGACGGTGACGGTGAGATGTAGACGCTATTACCGATCATCTTCCACTAAACTAAAAACTAAAATCAACAAACAAACAACAACAATCGTTTCATCTCAGAGGACGCTGAGCTACCTGAATCAACGGAGACTCTATCCCTTTTTTTTTTTTTGCTGCGCCAAGGAATAAAGTTTCTATACACTTGGTTTGTTGCATCTATTCTATGCGGTCTGTTTTGTTTTTGTCGCATAACTAAATAACCAGAGCGGAGGCATGTCTTTATATATATGGTAACAATTCCTCAATGACTCATTTCTCACGAATCGGGTAAATTTGACTGAGCACCACCACTATCCCCTTGCGTAAAATATAAAACATAGACAACTAACTACCATCAAAACTCAACATGGGCAATTCTTGGGGGGACTTCGCAGGCGTACGAATAGGGCACACAACTTTTGATAAAGAAGTTGACAAACGAAAACAGAATAACACATATCAACATTACAAAATATCAATTTGAACCCAAACGGACAAAAGAATAAATTACAGATGAAGGACGCCCACGGCTCAAGCTCAAGCTCTCATAACAACGAAAACAAAACAAAAATTCTTTTCAATTGCACAACAACCTCCTGAAAACAAAACAGCAAACACAAGTTCAAATTATAATGTGGTTAAAACCTCTCTTCAATTGGTATCTTGAGAGAAATTGCGTACCTAATAAAAATAGGTAACAATAATAGCAGCCCAAACGGCTTCATAAAGCAGTTGGAGAAGCACCAAGGGCCTGCTGCTCCTAAGGAGCTCTTCTCTCTCACCCTCCTCCTTTCACTCCACTTAGTCAAATTAGATGACCTTCTTCCTTTCCACTCTTCTTTACTCACTTGCTAAAGCTCATCTCCGAGTATCTGCACATCCCTCGTCAACATGTGCTCGTTAGTGTTTCATTTCATCCTGGACCAATATTAACATTTCATTTCCACAAATATCTGTATCCAACTACTCCTGTGGTACTTTGATTTCAAGGTGGTTTCACGTCACACTAACACTGACCGATAAATAAACTAGATTGCTTCAAAACTCACCTACGAGGCTGCTTGTTTGGGTTGCTATTTGACCGTTGAGAATTCCCATTGTTCGTAACCTCTACATCAATAAACCCCCATACGAATCAGTCTCTCCATGTAATCATTCAAATTTCTTATTCGCCAAAACACAACAAAATCTTCTGAATCCATTATAACAACCCCATTTAATTGGCAAGAGTTATTACTTACCAGGTCTCTCCATGGGCTCTTCATCATTAGGATTATTGGAACTGTTCTCTTGGCTGCAACAAAAAATCAAAAATATAAGGTAATTGGGTACTTGAGCTCAAATTATATGCTTTACTAGACGCTCATAATCAGAGATGATTGACATGGTTACATGAGTGCCCAACCAAGAAAGTGAGTCTGTTTAATGAAAACTACATGTTTCTGGGTGTACATAGTCGAGAAACTACTAATCTAAGCACTTAAGAAATGTAAATCTAACAGGTAACAAGCATTTTGCAGTGGGTCTAGAATAAGAGGAACCACAAATCTAAAATCTCACATACGTTACTTAGTTAAGGGCTTAAAGCTGCATTCCCATACTACTCTTCCTCTAAGGTAAAAAGCAAAGAGTCTACACATATGCATATGGAAATGACATGTTGATTAACAATACTGAGAAAATTATTTCTAAACCTGGACGATCCGGCAGAGGAAGGTAACCCTGGTTTGTCTGCTTGGTAAGAACCATCAAGGACAGTATAAGGTGGACAATATGAACCCCCTAATGCTCCAGGGCCAGCCAAAATTGGCAGCCTGTCAATAATTTAAGAAAATAATAGCAGTAATAAGGACCTACTATAGATAGAGAAATAGGGAAATCAAACAAAAAACAAACAGCAGACGAGTGAAAGCAATAATTCAGGTTCTGTTTGGGCTAGTAAAAGACTAGTTACAAGATTAAACATCCTCTCAAATTACAAAAGCATGCAGCAAGTCAACTAAGAATGCACCAAATATATAACTTTTAAAACATAGCTGTGGAACTGCATACCATGTCATCTCAGGATTTCCGGTACCATGTTCTGGTTGGAAATAACCTGGAAGAGCCATTCCAAAAGTTGGAACCCCACCATGCTGACCACCGAATTGCATAACTGAACATGAAAATGAAAACAAACAAGTTTAAACTAGTCAGGCGTGCATATTAGCACCTGTACAAAAAGGTGCCGTTCTCAAGCGGCCCTAGACATGGGCAACCAGGCCAAGCGGCTCAGCATCAATAGCTCTCAATTTCACTAGCATGCATAGATTGATTCTGAAAGATGTCTTTCAACCATTACAATGTAGGATGAACAATGACATTCAAGAACAACTTACCAGGTAGAAAAGCAGGGAAATTTGGATTGCCGTGACCAGCTGCCATCCCGGCAGGGCCCATAAACTGTGTCCCTCCATACATAAAAGATCCCCTTCCACTAGGTTGGAGAGACCCTTTTCCCTTGGCAACCAAAGCACCTGTTTCTACGGCTGACTCTATTTCACCAGAAAGATACGGATTTTCTGATGATCCGGTTTTTGGAGGAGAAGAAGGCAGCAAACTGATAACAGCCGAATGTTGATTAAAAACCTGACCAGGAAGTTGAGTACAGCTCTGGTCAGTGCCTTTAGGCATTCCACGGATTTGCATCGGCGAAGAAACTTTGTCACCTTGATTAGGAGATTGCTGGTAAAGCACTTGCCCATGAGGAGGTACACCTCTACCATGACTTGTAGTCTGAGCAGTGCGTCCCCACAAGGAGCTGGATTTTGTATTCCCAAACTTCTTTCCAGTCGGATTAGGGTTTTCATTAATGTGCAGCCTACCCATGCCAGCTTGTACATCCTTTTGTGCCAAGTTATTGTTGGATCTTGAAGGATAAAATGGAGGAGAAGCTGAATTTAAACTTGAAGCAAATACATTCTTTTTGGCTTGGATGGCTTCAGTCTCTAAGGTAGCTGTTTCTGTTGGTGGACGCCCTAAATCAACGTGTGACACTTCCACAGACGAATTTTGGGACCTAAAGATTCCGTAAAAAGACACAACAATTAGAGACCTAGAGCCTTCATGTGTTGACTAGAGAGGAAACAAAATTAAGGACTCACTGTTTGGTTTGCACAGAAGGTGCTTGATTCCCATTTCTCAATGCAACCTCATATCTTCTGGCCCCCCTCCCTCTCGTGACAGCCTTCGGAAACTGATTTTGGTGTCCATTGCCAGTAAATTCTTTAGAATTGTTCCCCCGAGACTGTCCACGGTCCTGACCCCTACCCTGACCACGACCTCTGCCTCGGCCTCTCGAAGTCCTCCTCTATGTTCACAAGTTTAATTAATCAGCTTTCAAAAGGAAAAAAAAAAGGAAAAAGAAAAAAGAGGTGGCAAATGTATAAACACAGCAAGAGGAAACAAGTCGATGAATACAAATATATTTATGAAAAGGAGAGAAAGAGAAAGAGAGATGATCAGAGAAAAGTACATCATATTGCTGTTTCTGTGTATTCATTTCCTCGAATTTGTCATGTCCCCACTTTCTTTCATCTCTGGATTGCCAGAGCCTCCTACCACCACGCATTCGCCTACAGAAATAAAAAACGAAAACCTATATCGGTTGGCATTACCATGTAACTAAACAGAATGTTAAATGGAAAAATAGCAGTGTGATGGCATCTCGGGTAGATTCATACATAAAGATTCACAATCAAAGTTAAAACATAAAACCAAAGCAGTTGTTCCAATCTATCTGAACTCTGAAGTACATCATGAGATTGAATGACGGAAAGTCGTTTGCTAATTTCACCTATCAATGTACTCTACCTCAATAGTAGATAGATACATTTGCATAGTTTGGACAAAACACTACCTCCTCATAGAATCAAAAAGAGTTTACCTATTAGAGGCGGCATCCAATTCCTGAAATCTGTCATCATGCATATAGAAAGCTCCAGCAGTAGGCACTGCAAAAGGTTCCTTCTTCTTTTGTTCCTCTCCATCCACAAGATCAGTGGCGGCAGAGTCATCGGTCCCATTGCCGGCGACAATTGTCTTGTCATTATTATCCGCAATGTATTCGACATGGTCATCAACTTGTCCATAATCACCATCTTCCTCTTCGTCGTCATCATCACCATAACTATCTTCTATGTGCAATCCTTCATTATCATCAGAGTCGACAACAACAACACCACTGTGTTCATCGGAATGAATCTGGATTGCTGCTCGCAGCTTATCATGGTCGTCCGCTTCTTCATCATCCTCATCATCATCGCTGGCTTCTCTCCTCCGTGTAGCCAAGGAGCGGTTCAACTCGTCGGGATCACTCTCATAGTCGGAGTCTTCAACGCCATCAGGGGCCATCAATCCCTCTAAATCGGAGGGCCAAACCGAAAACCTAGAAGAGGAATAAATTGAATAGAGCAATCAATCGGATATGGGACAAACTAGTATATCTCTACGGAGAGAGACGACGATACCAGGAGATCAGAGCGAGAGAATCTCCTCAGTGTTTCTTCATGAGAGATCCGCAGATAGATAGATAGAGAGATAGATAATTATAATAAGAAAAAACCTCTTAAAGATTATTAAGATTGATTGGGTTTACTTTGTAGACGGGAAGACTCTTTCCGTTGGGTCTTCTTATCAAATCGAATGGGTTTTTTACTACTTGTAGACTGATGATGATGCACCTACAACATTTGACGCTTGAGTTCTTTTTTCCCAGTTTTTGGGAATTATCCAACTTGACTACTTTATTAACTTTTTTTTAACCAACAATACTAATTGATAAGTTTAATACAAATTAGCTCTACCTTATCACTTTTTCTCTCAACTATTGTTGTCTATTAATCCTGACAAAAGTGACCATGTTAATATAAATAAAACATGTGGTTTCTATATAAATCAAGGGTATATAACTCCATTGGTCAACAACTTGAATATCAATCAAAACCGGAAAATTAACTTCCATAGGTGCATGCAAGTGTGTAACTCAATGGAGTAGTTGAACCTATACACAGTTTGCAGTAAGAAGCAACAAGAAAATTTAAAATCATTTCCAAGACAAAATGGGTAGAAGAATAATGATATGGTGATGGTGATTACGGACAGTGGAAGAATGCAAGGAACTTTGTTTTGGGTCCTTGTTTGCTTTGAGAGATGTTTCGAGATGCGTCTCCTCCACAATACTAATAATAATGCACCATGCGTTATCCTCTGGCTCTTTCCCAACTTATCCCTTCACTTTGATTATTTCCAATTAAGTTTTTTGCTACTGCTATTGAGTTTTGCAAAAAAAAAAAAGATATCAACTACATAACCTATTGAATCGAAAGTCAAAACATATTATATGGGTGAAATCTCAGTTCAAAACAGATATTCTACAGGTGAAATCTCTCATAAGTTAAAGCTACATAAGAGTCCCAAAACCCCCTTTTTTTTTAATATGTATCTGTATTAAAAGCACAAAGCGGAAGCTATCAATAGATCAGTTTTTTAACAATGGAAACTAATCTCTCTCTGTGCTGCCTCATTTCTCTGCTGAATGTATCAAGTTTCAAAGCCAAGAAAATATCTATCTGTGTATGTCTTCACTCTTCACCAACCCTACTCTTGTGGCGGTGTTAGAACTGTACAACAAACAAATATTTAATCAGTCCACGGATTGATAAAAAAGTTAATGGCATAGAGAAGCACTATTTAAAAGACAGTCAACATCAAAAGTAAGATGATCAGTAAGACGAAGATGGGAGGCAGACAGATGAGGAAACATTGATGGACAGATGCAAACGCAAATCCTATGATATATGTGCAGATGGCAAAAGGATATTTTGGTGCAGCGACATCTTATAATCAATTGATAACCACAAATGCTATAAGGCTGATGCGGTTCCTTCACTAATCTTACCCCACTGTTCTTCAGACTCGTTACCATTAACTAGCACAGCACCATCCGTAGAGTCAGCGTCCACCACAACAGCCTCTTCTTCCACATTCTGCTGTCTCCCATCACTACTCTCTTCCTGACGATCCTCCTCCTCCTCTTCCTCTCCATCTTCCCCCTCTTCCCCAACCTGTTCACAACAAATGAAGCAGCGACAGTAGAATTAATGATCCTACCATTGTCCACCATGGCCAAGACCATTGGATTGGATATCATGGGTAAAAGACAATCCTCTTCAATGCATGTAATGTAAACATGCATACCTCGTCGAGAACATCCCCTTGCTCAAGTCGACCCTCTTCCTCTATTTGCATAATTCTAAAAGCATCCACTAAAGTTGTATGATCTCTGTCTGCATGACTACAATAATCCCCAGCAGGAGGATGGACGCCCCTGCAAGATAAGTCAACAAAAATACTTTGTTTATGAGGATCCTGAAAAAATGAAATCGACATTCGGCTTATGTTTATACGGGTATAAATTCAAATTATAAGCAAATACATGACGGCTACCTTGCTATGTAATACAGACACATGACTCTAAATGGCTTAAGTCCCACAATTCAATTAAAAAGGTTTCCTCATAAGCACTGTTTTTAAGAATAAGCTAATGACGGCAACGACGAAAAGATACCTCGTCTCTGCAGCTCTATTTTCAAGGGACAGGGCGACTTGCCACTCCTCAAAGAGATTGGGATACTCTTCGGGATCAGCCAGAGATTCAGCAGCCTTTGGACTTATCTATATCCAGATTGACAGAGGATGAAGAAAAATTGTGGATATCTCAACAGGCAAGGTTTGAAATTCAATCACAAGGTGCATCGGATGTGTCTACCACTAACCTTGGTCAAATCGTTTCTCCACAATGCCACTATTTCGGAGACCTTGCTTGGAAGGTACGATCTCGCCATCAGAGCGGCTTCAGGTATTCGATTACTGTAACCATATTAATATCAGCATAGACGTAATTAGTTGCGGGAATATATGTTCCACATGTAAGAAATAGTAAACAATGTACCTTTCCACCAACAGATGCAGGCAGTCTTCTACTTGACCCAACATGAACAAGCAAAGAAAAGCGACATTGTTCTTTCCTTGCTCTTTTGCAAGTGCTGCCAGCTTCATCATTCCATCTGCATCTCCCAATGAAGAATAAAGCAGCAGCAGACCACTCAAATCCATAGCATGCCTCATGCATTCCTCAGCCATATCCAGCTAAGTAGTCCAAGCATGGGAAGGAAAATGAAAAGAAAAATACATGTTAGCTTTAACCTTTGTAAGAATCCTAGAACACTGATTGCAGCTAAAAAATGGTCACCTTCCCACTTGACATAGCTAATTCTCCAAGTTGCTTCCATTTAGATTCATTTTGTGCCTCTACAGCAATGTCCTGTCAAAAAATAAGAATCGAGTAAAAACATATCGGTAAGTCATGGAAATAAAGCTTCTCAAATGGTAAAAACTACAGACTAACCTTTGCGACAGCCAATCTACCGAGCTGTATGGCCAACTCAAATCTGTAGTCAGGATCAGTTGCTACTTCTAGAGCATCTTCTGTCATGCCACGTGACTCCAAAAAGTGTGCCACGCTGACAAAACGAACAGGATTTTGAAGTCGAGAATCAGAAAAGTAGGAATGCGTGAATTTAGGAAAACAATTTAAACCATTATGTGACCTTGGATACATGTTTACTAACACCATAATCCAGCTGTAACCATAATGCGAGGGAAAGCACATTCTCATACCTATTATGGTGCTCCTTAGGAATTGAAGGTAAGACTTCATTAGCCTGTTCCAAATCTCCACGCATCACAAGAGTCTTGTACTCAATCAAACTTAAAAGTAAAGTGTATCCAATAACACTGTAATCATAAAGTGGACACAGAAGTCAGTAAGTTACAAAACATTGTTAGCAATCATAACAGTAAAACATCTGCTTACTTGAACTCTTTGTCAATCAAATAAACCCTGCTTTGATTAGCGAGATAACCCAACAAGTACATAGGACGGTCCAGATGATACATTGTAGTTACCTGTAATATAAGAGGAGTACTGAATCTCAATTACAACAAAATAAAAAACATAAAACGTTTCTTTCCAAAAACCTAGAAATGAGCCTTACCTCACCACCAACACAGTAATTAAGCCTCCAAGAAGAGTTGGTATAGATAAAACAATCCCCAACCCATAAGCCAGTCCGAACACGTTCATTGGTTTCATTGAGAAGCTCAAATGCGTCCTCAATGCCTTCCTCATCAATTTGTTTACCGCCATCAAAATAAGAGGAAACAATGTCACGCTACAGCAGAACAGTAAGAAAACAGCTTAAAACCATGTCTCGAACAGCAACAGTACTAGGAAAATAAACTAAGGAAATGTACAAGAGTTCTGGCTCACTACCAAGGTTTAAAAAAGATCCTCACATTGAACTTAAGGATGTAGAATGATGTATCACTGGCAATTGCAACTAGATCACCACTGTCCGCCCAATAAAGATTCTGAAACATTGAATAAACAAAAACGTTAAAAGTGAATAAGCGAGCAGTACCAATCTGCTTTTGCGTTTAAATTTCAGATAAGGAACTCTTTTGTATTTCTCCAATAAAAATATTACTGAAAACGTAACCTATAAACTATTTTCTTGTAGAAACTAATGGATCTACTTCTGGTATATAAGCACTTACTTTGACAGTAACATCTATTCGCCTAATCAACCTACATTCCGCCCAATCATAGAAGCATATAAAATCACTTGAGCACATTGTCAATAACGTCCCACCAAAAATGTGCTCTGCTGAGAAGGTGGGTCTCACAGTCTTCTTTTCCTGCAAATTAAACAAGGGTATCAGCATAGGTTAGTGTATTTCAGATAACAGAATAAGACACAAAAAACAAAAGCTTTAGAGTTAATCAGTCGGAAAAGGAACGTGCCAAAAGGAATTACAAACCTGGAAATTCTTGCTGAAGATCTTGATCTTTGTCGAGCTTTCCCTGACAGCATGCTCCCCATCAGATGACCAAACAAATTCTAGCGCAGAGCCAAATGACCTATTTCGCCACGCCAAGGCAGTGTAGATAATATACTCACCATCTCCACAAACTACCACAAACCTACCATTAGGGTTGTGCTTCAAGCTCTGAAAAAGCAAAAAATTAAATAATAGAAACATAAATGACAGTGGGTAGTCACAAAATTAATAAATGATTTAAGGTCATATTTCTTACTAATACCAGTAATCTATCAAACTGCCCAAAAATAAATAACTAGAAGCAGGAAGCAGCAATTCAAGAAAAACATTAGCACTACATATCCAATATATCTTCCATAAATGTAGAAATGACAATCCAGAGATACAAAACCACATTTCCTTCATTGTTTAAAGGGAGTAACAATTATACAATAAGAAGGATGCCACTTACTTGAGGATAAAGATCGCAGGTCCCTAGCTCTTTAACGGCCAAAGGAAGTCTCTCACCATCAGTGACCTAAGTAGGCTCAGAACCAAATGATAAACATTGCCAAACATGAGCTAATTTTCAAATACACAAGGCAACAATGTAAAAGTGTTAAACCCCAAACCTCATCTGCGCCCACACTCTTGATGTTTACAGTATGTATCTCATTGTGTTTAGCCCAAATAATTTTTCCGCTGTTATCCATACTAGCCACTGGTATTTCACGGCCAAGTTTCACCATTATGGATCCTTCGTCATAACCAATTACAACCCTGGAAAAAGACAAGGTATTGCCATCTCGTAAGTTATGAAGGAAACATAAATTTACACAAAGAAATAATTATGATGTGAAGATATATATCTTTAATAGGGAATAAATATTGACATAGTAAAAGATCAGAAACTTACCGGCGTGAACCTTTAATGTGTCCAATAGCCCAAACCCTCTCAAGGCCATAGTTCAATGTATTCTCAAGCCTAGATGTCAAGTATTAAGTAAAAAACTGTTGGATGAAGATTTTTGAAAAATTGAAGGAAGTTTTTAAAGACAAAATCAATAGCAGCTCCAATGCAGACAGCATACGAGTTACCTGTAAGTGGTGGCGTGCCATATGCGAACAGTTCCATCCTCGGATCCTGTAATAATTATAGGTAGCTCTGGATGAAAAGATACTGCAGAAACATTGTGTGTATGACCTTCGAGAGTCTGAACGCAACTCTTTGTTTGGTAATCCCACACCTGCTTCCAGAAGAAATTTATGAACAATATACAAACAGAAAACCCTGCACGAACCTATATACAAACAATACAAATGGAGATACATACAAGCACACATATGTAGCAAACAACTTGCAAAGAAGCAAGAAAGCTCAGTACAGACCTTAGCAGTATGATCATCAGAACCAGTGATTAGGTATGGTTTATCCCCACCAGTAAAGTAGTCTACACAGTTTACCCCTTTGAGATGTGCATCCAAAGTAAAATTTGGATCCGGAGAGCCAAGATTCCATATCTAGGTAAGAAAAGATGTAGATACAGGAAAACAAATGTTAAGCTTCTCATAATGGGAAATTGGGAATGAAAGAAGAAGGTGTAACTTAAAAGTTGAAGACTAATCTTACTTTTATGGTACGGTCAAGGGATGCACTAGCAAAAGTATTGGTGTCTTTGGGGTTGAAAGTGACTTGCATAACATAATGGGAATGGCCTTCGAAAATTTGAGTGCAAAGCCAACCCTTTTCCCAGTCCCAGAGCTTGATGAGCATATCATCAGATGATGATAAGACATAGGGAAGCGTGGGATGAACAGCAACACAGCGAATGTAATCAGCATGAGCCTCAAATACTTTGATCTTATCCATAGTGTTGTAGTTGTAGACACGAATAAACATGTCATCAGCTCCAGCTACAACCCACTGCTTCCGTGCAATGAACTTTGCTGACCGAACTGCACAACACCAGGACAGAGATTCAACAAATGATGTGCGAAAGAATAAGAAGGAACAATGAGATGCTATATATCATACCAGGCAATTCAGTCACGTCGAAAGATTTTACCATTGTCTGCAAAAGTCATATTTGGGTTAACAATAATCAGAAGGGAGCACAAAATATAAGAGTGAAGACCAACAGATAGAAAGTAAGATAAAAGCAAGAGATGATACTAACCTGGGTCTGGTAATTCCAGATGCACAGAGTTCCGGAATACAAACTTGCCAGGATCCTGAAACAATCTATGGATTAGTACTTGTTTCCTTAACGATATATAAAGCAATGAAGAATGAATGCGCTCAAATTACCATGGCTCTGTTGGATGGAGATCTACAGATTTGACTCTTTCTGATCTTTGAGCAAACTTACGCTGATCAAAACAAAGAAGCGTGTCAATACAGTCCCGAATAAGAATGATTAAGGATGAAATCGAGCATCAAAGGAGACTGCATTACCTTGATTTCGAGTCTCAGTGGCTGTCAACAAAAGAAGCAAACACTTAGGTTAGTGCCGAAGAGAGAAACAAAAAAAAAAATAGCTCGTACAAAAATACTTGATGATATTCTGAGAAACCAAAACACGGCATAGTAGAAAATATCGTTCGATTTAGGGGATGACTGAAGGAACATCAAATTTTAGTGCAATGAGGAACACTCTTACGTAGACTAGCCCAGAAATGAGATTTCAAGTAAAAAATTGAAAGAGGATTCAGAGGTAGATCTATGGAGAAACTGAGAGATCATGTCACTCACCATCTTTGCAAGTCCAAACGAATGTCTGAACCGGAGATCGGATTATCGACGGAAATGGCCCCTGATCGCAGGGGGGATCAGAGATGACGAAGAAGAAGAAGCGCAGTGGTGGTGATCCCACTTCCAGTGCGCGTTGGCGATTTGGATCTGAATCTGGGTCTAGTAGGATCTCTAATTCGACGTCGTTTTATCACGCGTTTTTGCTCTTTTTTTTAACTTGACCGCACCGTATATAGGAGATGTTACATTTTGACGGACGGCCCTTTTTACTTGTTAGTACACAGTAATTTTCCCCCCCAAAAAACAGTAAATTGGAAGGATTCAATTGGTGGTAAAAGAGTATGATGAATGAGACACTGGTTTTAAAACACACAAAGCTGCACCAAGTAGAGGATAGAAGAGAAAATCCAGTATAAACAAAAAAAAGAAGCAACATGAAATCAATAACCTATTCGAGTCTAATGTTTTTTTCATACAAAAGAACAAATTGAAACGTATTCCAAAGTCTTAGTATTTGAAGTCACTAAAAATTGCAGTCAGAGTTGGTGCACCAGTGTCCAACATTGTTGCTTGGCTAGCTGAACTTCCTTTCGCCCATTCTACTCCTCTGATTTCATCTCTGTACATCACAATTGTTAAGAGTACTAGGCTCTACTAGGCTCTACGAGTCGCGCTGCTAACCCACAAGAATCTTCATCACTTGTTCTTTCACCAATCTTCAAACCCCTGCAGCAGCAGCATAGGCAGCCAAATTTAATTTCATGTTAAGTCAGTCTTGAGAAAGTAAAAGGTAAAGATATGCTTGTTCACACAGAGAGATTTCAAGAAAGAATGATCATCTTACTTGAGTGGAAGCGATCCATAGGGATCTCTCGCTGTTCGCGTTTAATGCACAAGTACTCAGCTAGCAAAGCCATAACAGCGAGTCCGGTTCCATTAACAACCCACCACGCCATAGAGGAAGGCCATCCTCCATACATGATGCAAAAGAAGAGATGTATGATGTAGAGAGTTGCAGAGAAATCTAAGCATTTCCGTGCTCGCTCCACCAAAAATATCATGTACACAGCCCTGCCAATTAAAATGAATACAAGGAATCTGAAAAGACTAGTAATAAAGAGGGAAATAAATGGATGGATACTATTACTAGGGGGCAAAGCAAAATACCCAGCGAGTGAAGAGAAGAGGAATGAGGCAATAACAGACCAACCGGTGAAGGTGGAAGTAGTGAGAGTAGCGTAATCGAAGAAGTAGACAAGACTAAGGCGAGGAACACGAAGGCCAAGAAAGACCATGGTGAAGAGTCCAAGAGTGAGATAGTAAGAGCATTGGAGGCAAATAATCTGGCCAACGATAAGCCAAGGGTCCCATACAGCTGTGCCATAGAACATGGCTGCTGCAGCAAATTGATACACCAAAATTTAAGTGTCCCTATATCAAAATTCCCTATATCTCTACCTAAACAAAAACTCTGCTGCAATAATCAAATACACAGCTAACGAGATCTAGGAAATCCCTAGTTTCGATTTACATCCTCAATTACAGATCAATTCGGAAAACCCACCTAAGATCACGGAAGGCTAGATTCGCGAAAGGGAGAAATCAAACCGGATCCGATGAATTGGCGCAGCTAGAGATGCACCAACGACGCCAGATCGATAATTCTCCAACGATTCAGCCAAGTTCCTTCCGAGAGCATGGAAACGCAGCAAAAGCACTTTTTCAGAGAGAGAGAAACCTCGACGAGGTCTTGGTGGTAACGAGCGACCAGAAAACAGAAAGAAGAAAGAGGAAAGAAGAAGTTTTGGCTTACCATGTTGTTCATGATATAAGTAACAAGAATGACCGCATAGCGCAGTGGATTAGCGCGTTTGACTTCGGATCAAAAGGTCGTGGGTTCGACTCCCACTGTGGTCGACTTTTTTTCCTTTTTCTTTTTTTTTTGCAACTTAGCTTTTCTTTCCAATATTGTGTTTCAATCATTCTTGTATCCCAAAATAGAATAAAAGATGCCCTATCGATAATATCCATTTTTATTCAGCAACGTGAGCCACTAAAACAATTGATATAGAGAGAAAACACAAGTGTGTCCATCAAATGAGGATCAGTAGTAACAACGCAATCATACAAAGTAAGAAGAAAAAAAAAACAAGACGAAGAAAAGGGATGAGCCGGGGCATCAGGCCACAGCAAAACTCACCCGAATCAAAGCTTTTTATTGAGCACACAAAAATCCCCACACCTAACCTTACAACACTAAATGTCACACTCAAAGAGGGAGAGGCCCACACAATAAACCCCCTTCACTCTGGCCATCTCATTACGGGTTAAGAGGCATTGCCATAGGAAACAGATCCTCCTCTTCGTAACATGATTCTTCAGCACCAGCGTTCTCACTTTCCTTTTCTGCTGATACTTCCCTATTGTTCATTCACGGAAATAAAATGTCAGAGATGTAATTAGTTCAAGGTTAAAAAGACCACTCAATGCTGCTTTGTAAGTTGGAGCCAGAAGAACCTGTGATTTTGAGGTTTTTCTGTGCTAAAAGAATCATCCCCTTCTTCGTGTATCTCAATATCTTCTTTTCCCAAGTCCTTGGGGTCACAATCCAGGATGCAATCGCCAAATATATAAGTTGTTTTTGGGTTTGGTCCATGAGAAATTATACAGGTATAGTCCTCAGAGAGAGCCATCTCACGCCCAGAGAGGGAGCGAGAGTACGTGGAGATGATATCCATAGGGGATGATGAGCTTGATCTCCTTGGTTCCTCCACAATGACACAAGGATCACTGGAAAGCTTGGGAGTTGCTGTATTAACATTGTTGACCTTGACCTGAGGGGCAAGCACAATGTAGTCCCTTCTGAATGGATCATCGCCTAGTTCGAAGCTGGAGCTCAGAAGAGAAAGCCCGACTTTGTGAGAAAGCCATTTGTTTCGGTGGAGGGGTGAAGAAGAAGAAGACCTGGGGCTAAAGAGGCCACCAAAGACTCCAAAATCAAGGGGAGAAGTAGGGCTCCTACCGGGATCAGAGTCTCCTCCTTTGGCAACACAAAAGAAGCCAGAGATGCTAAAGAGTGGTGGGGTGCTATTGTGTTTCAAAGACTCATCAGACGAATCTGAATCACTTGCCTCACCCATTTTTATTATTAGTTGACCAACCAAATTATGATTCCTTTCACCTGGGTGGATGATTCACGGAAACTCATTCCTACAAAAATACACAAATTAATATTTTACCTTTTTCTGGTTTCAGTAGCAATTTATAAAAATCTTGTGTTATATAATAATGTATGCTTCATTCAATCAATCAATCCAACATTGATACTCTCTACCAATAATCTCTGATCTACAAAACTACCGAATTCATGGTTGGATTTGATTCAGGCAAGTTTCAAATCAAAACTACAGATATTGCAGACACACACAGAAACACAATCGATGACTATCTATGTATAGAGAATCTTTCAAATGAAGAAAATAATATAAAGTCTCCTAGTCAAAATGGATGACTATAGATAGATAGAATCTCAAAAAGTAGTGGTAGTAGAAGAAGAAGAAGAAGAAGAAGTAGAGAGGTTAAGGATGAAAAGCAAATTTACCATCAGTGGCGGCTCTCTTTGTTTCCAGATAAGAGGAAAGCCCCCAAATGCAGGTGCTCGATTTTACAAGTTGGAGAAATGCAAATGAACAATTTTGGAGCTTCTCCTTCTTCTTCTTGTCGTCGTTATCTTCTCTCTCACTTATAATTTGGCTGGTGGTGCGTACTCTGTGATTGATTGATTGATTGATTTTTAGGAAGCAAAGAGAGAATACGTACAAGACTCGTATTGTTTGCCTTGCCTCTGTATTTTCCTCTTATAAAAACAAAATTATTTTCCATAAGAGAAAAAAAAAAAAAAAAGAGAGTAGAAAAATGTTAGAAATAAAAACCGGAAGCAACGCCTACGAGTGATCGTGTCTCCCATTATCACTTATCAAGTCTTTTCATTTTCATTTTTTTTCTTAAAAAAAGAGAACAATATTTGTTGACTACAGAAAAAACAACAACAAAGCTTTGCTTTAACTCTTGTTTTTTATTCTCCAATTTATCAGAACTTTTTAAAAATAATAAATACAAATTATATGAGACATTGTATGTGATTATAGGCGTAAGAAAATAATTATCAAAAGAATATATACTAAATCCACTAAAAATCTGTAATGAATATATTAATTAACACTTTTGCAATGACCAGATAAAACGAAAAAAACAAGAATTAAACAGTCAACACAGTGCTGATTACATTATGTCTACATATTGATTTGGAAATAGGATTTATGGGTTTAGGGATCTTTCTTACCTTTCCAACCAACCAATTGATTTGGTCCCTTATCGCTGAAATGTAAAGTAAATACTGAATAACAACTTTAGAGAATTGAAAAGACAAATACCTTCGTTTTCAATTTTATTATAGTTACAGATTCAGATTGTTATGCGTATTTTCTTCCTTTTGAGAATTCACCTAATTTGACTCACCCAAATACATTTAATTTGACTCCCCCAAATACATTACGATTCTCAATCTTTACAATGACCAAACCCTATATTAATAATATAACTTACCAAGGATAGAAACAATTTGAACTTAAGATTTGTAGGGCTTTACCCCGAAGGGAGCCCTTCCAGAAATTCTCAAAGGCCATAGGTCAAGCCCAGGCCCATGAGGGGGTTTGGAAATAGTTTTCAACCAGCAATAGACGCGCCTCGGTTAGTACCTCATTAGCTGCGTCATTATAGCACTAGCTTTTGAGGATGTGAGATTTTTTTTATAGCACTAGCTTTTTGTGCTCTAAAGTCACACAAGCGATGTGGGACAAAATAGACGCACACCATTATACTCCAGTTTTGGGCCTCAAAATATGGGCCTCGGAAACACTTGCTACTTAATTATCCGCTTTATCGGGTTCTCTTCATTTGTTTTCACTATTAAAGATGTTTAATTTTTTGTCAATGATACCTTAATTGGTACTTTAAACATTGAATTGACTCAAGTACAGTATCATCAACTCTGTGTTTAGATTAAGCGCGTGAGCTTCATTTCCAATACAAAAAAAAAGAACAATTACTATTCAACGATGCATTGAATGCAGAATCTGGAACTAATGGAAACAGATTTAACACAGAAACAAATCTAAGAAAAAAACTTGCCTATTAATTAATGAGATTACCAACAACGTAGCGTTGAACAGTTTCAGATTTGACCAATGAACCCCTGTTCCCTCTTAATAGCATCAAATCTCCAAGAATTGGTTTAAAATTAAAGAATTCTGAGTTTGTTTTCATGCAGTAGAGTTGTTTGGAGAGCAAAAGTCTGAGAGGACATGCCAAACCCATTGCAGAAATCGCTGCATGGTTACCTGTCAAAGATCAAAAAAGAGACAGGGAAGCTGCAACTGTCTTCCTCACATTCATTCTCATCCTCAAAGAATTGGGTGCTTGGTAAGCATCCCAAGAAGCTCTCCTTCTCCTTCAAGCACAGACGACGCAGCAGCAAGACCAGATTCAGCAAAGAAGAACCCGTTTACCACCAGGACTCTGCTCACGCCGCCACCTTGTCCGACATTGATCGTTTTCTTGAGGAAAACTTCAAATCCCTCTGCATCAGAGACGACCAGGAGGATGATCAGCATCAAGCCCGGGTGACCAAAAACAAGGAGAAAAGGGAGTCATCATCAGACGACAGTGATGATGATGATGATGACGACGACTATCGTCACAGATTCGAGAGGACATGGGGACATGCCGTCTACGACTCCCCGAAACAGCCCCCGGATTTGCTGAGAACAGAGAGGCTATCTCCTCCGCCTGGATCTTCGGAGGGCAGGCCTAGCATGGAAACAACGTCAACATCGTCGGAGAGGCAATCGAGATCCACCTTGGTGCTGCCGGAGAACTGCATCGCGGTGTTAAGATACACGGATGAGCCGCAAGAGGATTTCAGGCAGTCCATGGTGGAGATGATGGAGTCCAAGTTAGGGATGCGGGAAAGCGAAGTGGATTGGGACTTGATGGAAGAGCTACTCTTCTGCTATCTGGATCTCAACGACAAGAAGTCACACAAGTTCATACTAAGCGCTTTCGTCGATCTCATCATTGCTCTTCGTGAGAAGGAGAAGAGAATCACCAGGAAAGGTCATGTGAGGTCGCTCAGTACTCGTGCCGCCAGGGACAGGCTTAGGAAGAGGATGATCATGAGTGACAACTAACTCTCATGCAATTTCGTTTTCTTTTTGTCACAAAAAAGTTTTACTTTCCTTCCTTTCTTCTCAGCAGCCTTAAGGCTGTTGTTGACTTGTTGTTACTTACAAAAAGAATGAAGAGCGAGTAACAATGTTAATTTGAGTTACCAAAGATGATCGATTGTCTTTTTCTCGTTTTAATGCATTCCTCGTAGGCAGGACGATACTTTACTGGCACAAAGTCTTTGAATCCCATTAGAAGATGATCCCTCTCACTTCCACAGAACAGTTGCACAATGGACTGCATCACGTTTGCTAACTTAATCTCCTTCTTCTTCAATGCTTGCATGTATCCAATGAACTTCTTATATTCTTCTGTGTTGAGTTTCTCTTTGACCTAGTAAGATCATCACCGCATGTCTTCCAATGTAAGCAAATAACTGGATATACAAAAGAGAAACATGGAAATAGAGGGTTTAGGATCTAACTTGACTCAAAAACGCAGATGCACTTGCTTCCTTTTTATCACCACCTCCATTCCCTTTCGCTGTCAACACTGACGACGATGCACTTCCCTGACTCTCTGGAACCTTTCGCTTTTTTTTTAGTCCCATTGTGTTCAAACATGTGCTTGATGCAAGCACTTCAGTTACACAGGTCTGCGTCTCACAGTTGTCGCTTTCTAGATCCACTACTTCACATCTCCTCTCTACCGGAGTCTCCTCATCATCACTTAGTTCCACCAACTTAGCCTTCCGTGAAGAACAACCCTGCATAACATCTCCCTTTACAATGCGAGGTATCTTGCCTGTATGTTTAAGAATGGTCAAACCATTCCGTTTAACATTATTTCCGTCACGCTCCAAGGGTGAAGCCCGATTTGCAGGAGGAAACGCTTCCAGTCTACTCAACTCATTTTGTGCAACCCCAACGTTTTTCAAATTACTATTACCTGCAAATGATCAATAACCAAAGCAAAATCACAACATAGAGAGTTGAAGTTAGATCCATATTCTAACCATGTACTAAAGGGAAAACATCTTTCCTCAGACCTGAGAATAAAGGAAAAAATGAATCACTGACCAAAGGCTGGTGTAGGATTATCCTCGATTGATTCCACTGGTAACAATGTTGAAACTGTATCGAAAAAAGATTTGGCTTACCAGTGGATGTCCAACATATAATTGAAAATAGGGCTTGAAGAATACGAGCATTTTGCTATGAAAAACTATTGCATATATGCTTACTACTATTCATTTACTCTTTTTTTGGTTTTGTTCCAACCTATTAAGCAAAAATCTTGTGGATACAAGATAAGCAATTATATCATTCCCCGACACCCAAACGCAACCCATAGATTATCACAAGGAAAAAAACAGGATGGGAGATAATAGGGCAGGCAGACTAAGATATGGTAACGTCCAATTAAAGTTATCTTTTGGCTGCAAGATGCATTACCTATATTGTTCTCTTGTTCTGTTACAAGCCTTGCAGGAAAATTTGATCTTTCAGTCCGGAAAAATCGAGCAAGGTCAGAAATAACCTCTCCATATCTAGAGTAGCACTGCAAAACCGGTATATCCAGAAACAAACTTACTCTCCATAATAAGACAGAGGGAAGACAGAGCATAACTTATACCTTGACGTTAGGTCGTATCCAAAGTGATATCTTGGATTGCTGGGATGGTTGTTCAAATCTGTCAACAATAGCCAATATACGAAATAATCAGAAAAAACGAGAATGAGTATATTGTCTTTTGGAGGATAGTTAAGAACTATAGCAAGTAAAGTTAGGAAAGAGAATGTCAGACACAATATCAACCAAAAGCAATCTCAAATAAAGAGCATACGTCTCAATTTAAATTGGCAGTACCTTAACTAAAATATTTCATGCACTATCTATTCGCCCAAAAACAAGAGGCCTACATCTTTACATGCATCATGCCCAGAATATATGCTCGAAAAGAACAATCTTGCATGAAACCAGAAAAAAAAAGCCACGGGTAGCATGAACAAAACCTGTCATCACAAAAGATGATAGCTCCATAATCATGACGATGGCGGATTACACGTCCAATTGCTTGATTCACAGCCCGTGCGGCTTCTTGACTGTACCACATGCTTCCAGATAGTAGGGTTGATCTTGGAAGCTACAAAATTGTAAGAAATATTATACCTTGATGTGTCAATAATCAAATAAATATTGAACTCACCTTAACATCTGCAAGTTGTGATTGTTCATCCAGAAACTCTCGTTTCAATTTAACCTGTTTTACACATGGTTTAATGATGCTGGAATACAAGTAGCAGCATAAAATTTAAAGCTATGTGGCCCCCCAGTGCCAGTTTAAATAAAAGTGAAGAGAAATGAGAAAGAAACTCTGAAAAAGAACAAAACAGTTCACTAACTGTTTTTTGCTACCATTTCGCTAATGAGCCTAAATACAAATTCAGAACAAAACATTAAAGGATAGAGCAGACAAACCCTAGGATCTGTCACCCTGGCATAAGGTAACCCAGTAATGACGACAGCTCTGCCAGCACCGTCAGCAAAATCCAGTCCTTCGCTGACCTGACAACACAACAGAGAGACCAGCCATACTGAAGACACTACACTAGAGAAACTTATTGACCTCCTATCTTTTATACCAGCATCCTCATACATACTATATGGATACAGGAGAAAATTTATACAGGTTGAAGAATACATACCTTACCGCGACAAACGGCAAAAAACACCACACCCGAAGTTGCTCTGTCTTGCAATTTTTCTGAAAAGTCCTACCATTAACAAAAATACAAGACACGATTAAATTAATCCTATTCAAGAGACGTAGATCAGAGGCATCTCTTGCTCACCCGCATTGCTGCAGGAAAGAGGGAGGAATCCTTGGGTTCAATGACAGGTTTCTTGAGCTTGCAAATTCTTTCCCATACTGTCATTGAGTTTCTGTAACACTGAATGATGAAAAAACGGTAGGTTTACAAGCTAAAGAGTACTCATTTTTTCATACTTAAGAGAAAATTAACAACGGCCATACCCCATTTTTCCAAAATGTAATGCAAGAGTCCATAAGGTAATAGGAAGGGAAAAATATCAGCAGTCCTTCAGGCACGACTCGAGAAAAGTTAACTGCAGAGTAGAAACACATACTAATTAATTGATCACTATAAGGATAGCAGCTTCGATTTTGAGATCTCCCCAGACTCTAGAACTCGGTTCACAGGTCAGAAATTCAGAATGATACATTCAGGCCATCCAATATGAACTACCAAATAACAAAACACTTACCTATGGCATTCCCAAGTTCTTGTTTGTACTCTGGGACATCACGATTGCGGTAGCTAGAATTAAGAACGTACCCTGATGGACCAGTACTTACAACTCCAGCCCATAGCTGATTTGAGGATATAACATGGGGATTCTCCAACCGAATGGGAAAGTCCCTGCGTTTTCCAAAAAAAGATGTTTCCATTATAAGCTGGGGGAAAAGGCAGATAGACAATCATAGTGAGAGAAAACATTAGCGATAGGACTCACAGTTTTAGTTCTTGAGCCAATGAATCCATGGGAGACAAGGTCCCTGATGTTAAAATGATAGACCCAACACCTTTTTGTGCTATGTCCAGCATGGTAATCCCAGGACTGAAGCACCACCAGCTAAGCGTTCTTGATACCTTGCCTACAAAATAAATCATTCATTTATTTCCTCCAAAGATATGACTAATCTTTCAAAAGACACTGTTTCCAGTTTCAACAGGGGAAGCAGAATAAGAATGATTACTATGTTTTCAAATTAGCAAAACGGCGTTTTTGTTAATGCTTTGGGACAGCAACAATGTTTTGTTTTAAAGGCTTTAGAAAATCGCACTCTTATTTACCTTTCATCACATCAGTAGAATTTTGCTCCAGCTCCTGTACATGAACCTAACAAAGGACGAATGAGATGGTGTAAGAGAAAGATAATTTTCTTTTCAACTTAATTATAAAAATTCGACACAGAATATAAAGAACAACACTCTTCTTAAAACTTACACGATAAACATCTGCATGGTTACTTCCATTTTCTCTAAAGATCAGCTTAAGCATGTCAGCAATGATTTCTAGTTTGCTTCCAGCGTTGGTCGCTGTTCGTTGTTTTTCCTCCTCCAGGAACACTGCAGCCTCCTCAACTGTACCAATGAGTTTAGGAGCAGTTTCGTGAGTGATGTTAAGGCTTTTAAGCATTTCATATATGTAAGGCCCAGGCTTGGTAAATCCCTCGTCCCTTTTGGGAATTGGCACTTTAGAAATCAGTTCCTGCAGCTTAAGAAGCAGTCCTGCAAGAGAAAAACAACGATAGATGAGAACAGGCATTCATGTATAACAGAACGTTGTAATCTCAGTCAAGGCCTAAAGTTTGACCTTTAAGTATAGCAAAATTCTCAGGGTTTATGGAAACGTCATTTAATGAATCCCTTCTTGCTGCCGCAAGTTGTACACATTCTTGCGCTTCAGAAATGCAAGCCGATAAAAGAACAGAAGGAAGGTCAAATGAAGCAGAGTCTGCGCATAAACTTTCCTGCGCATGTTTTAAAGATGAACTGAGTGTTTCGAGAAGTTGGAAGCAGTATAATCGTTTGGTAACCCGGAAAAATAGAACAAAACCCCAAGAAACGAAGAGTTCATGATGAACAGAGAATACATAAGGAAATTATATGTGAAACAACATTAGTCCCTTACCAGATTGTGCGCTTCATCAAAAATAAGGACACTATTAGTCCAGTTGACTTTCAAAAACTTTCTATACCCATTGCTGATCAAGTAGTTGTAAGGTGCAAATATGATGTCCACGTCCTTGTGAAGCTCTCTTGTGATATAATAAGGGCATCTGAAAAATACAAATATAGTACACAGATGGAAAAAGCCAGGAACGTAAGAAACGAAAATATTTGTTGAAGTAGCAAAAAAAATAGAGGAACCTACGGTCCAGAATCTTTTCCAATATTGACCAAATCCTCAATGTCAACAGGTTCGTCGCCAATATGAGGGTTATGCTTCAAATAATCTACAAAAGATTAAAGGAAAGGGAAAAATAGTAACCATAATTCATAAAGAAGAAGGATTTATAAATGGTCGTTTGATGATGGCTGTGTACCTGGAAGGCGATTGAAATGGTTGCATTGGCGTTTACCGCGCTTTTTGCAAAGGTACTGACAGGCATTAGTGAGTGCTTTGCCACGGAGGGAGTTGACTTCCTCATTAACGCATAACTGCTCCCGTGATCCAAGCACCACCATCTTAGGCCTACAAAATTGATTGAGAAGAGATGATGAGCAGGTAGCTATAAGGCAGAAACAGAATTTGTGGTGTGTCCGACCTGTAGCTACTTCTTTTTAATTCTTTGATCACTTGGCGGAGCTGACTATGAGTCCGGGACGCATAAACTATGGTGGGAAAAGCTCCTCCTCCTCCTCCTCCGGATTGTGACAGAGGCTCGTCTGAATCGGACCAAGGAATGGCACTGTTCTTCCGATCCTTACGGGTTGAGAAAGAGCCCAGACTCTTTCGCCAGGCTAAGGTGGCACAGAGAAGACAAAGAGTTTTCCCAGTTCCCGTAGGACTCTCCAAAAGCGCATGACATTTCTGCATCATCATCACAAGTTATAAACAAGATTAGTTAACAACTAATTCAGCGTTAATTTAAGAACCCAAATGGTCAGTGTGAACGGGGAAGAACCCTAAAAAGCGATATAGAATTGGGGAAAGCAAAATAAACAACAGAATAGAGAGAGAGAGAGAGAGTATCATCACGCGAATATCATCATCAACAAAACAGTTGAAGAGAGTTGGTGTGTAAAAAAGAGAGAGAGAGAGAGGGAGAGGGAAACCCACGTTTTGAAGAGACTCGATGACTCTGTCCATGTATATGATCTGAGACTGGTACGCCTCGAATGGGAATTCAACATTGATTCCTCTGATGCTGTAATTTGGCATTTTCGGGTCGGATTCCGCCGATAACACCACAAAACCTCTCCGGAGAAGACGAAGAAGAAGACGGAAGCAGACGCGCCTCTTCTGATTTTCCCGCCTTGTAGGGCTTCCACTTCTTGAAACAACCGTAAAGCCCATTATAACCCACTACTTTATTAACAAGGCCCATTACCTGATACCTGATGGTCTGTATTGGGGCCCCCAATAAACCCTAAACCCTAAACTATTTGGGGGAGTTAAAAAGTTTTGTTTTGTTTTGTAATGCTGTGTACCAAAATTTGTCCGAGTTAGTACGATTTTCTCCTTAGTCGCGTTTTGCTTGTATGTGTGTCTCTGAAGAAAAGTGATACAGAGAGAAAGAAAGAGAAGGGAGCCAATGAGAGAATATCAAAACTGTGAAAAAGAAGTTTCCGTCAAGATTCCAGGACAAAAGTATTGTATTTTTTGTTTTGTTTATCAATGTAAAATCTCATTTCTGTTTCACTCTTCCTCCGATCCCGACTCTTCAGAACTCGACTCTTTCTTCTGTTTCACACTCCCATTGGCCTTCTTCGACCCTCTCTTCTCATCCATATCTTTCTTCTCATCCTCATCTTCACTGTACTCACTTTCGTAATCATCATCGTAATCCTCCTCCTCAATCTCATCTTCCTCCTCCATACCTTCTTCTGCAATCGCACCCTCATCTGAAACCAACCCACGTGTCCCTGCCCTGGTTCTTTTCAGGACTTTCACTTTCAGTGCTTGCTTTTTGTCACACCCGATCCATGTGTCACACAGGCAGAAGCAAGTCAAGTTGTATGTTCCCTCTGCCGGTGCTTGGAGTTTACCCATGACCAGCCTTGACCCTCCTTTAACCTTCTCAATCGCTTCTCTCACTGCATCGTTTGTTTCCTTCACCCCTGCACCCGAACCTTCCATTGACTCACTGATGGCTTTTGATGCAGCCGTTATCGCTCCACCTTCATCCAGGAAGCTAACCTTCTGAGAGAACCAAACGTTGTTCGACACTGAATCAGCCAGAAGAACCCAATAGTTTTCCTCCTTGTGGAAGGGGAAGTAGGGTGCATGAGGAAGAGCGCCTACAAGCCCATTGGGTCGTTTCAGGGTGACCCAAGCTTGAAGGGTCACAATGTCTCCCTCTTGGATCCCCTCTTCCCCTTCTGTTTCACATGTGATGTCGACTGTAATAGACGGCATCATTTCTAGCACCTTCTCAATGTCCTCAACATCAGTTGCTGATAAACCCGCTACCTGAGTAAGTAGTTCAGAACGGTCTTCCAACCTCATTTCTTGAAGATCTTGGAATGATTTAACCTTCTGAAAATAGGAGAAACAATGACATGTTAACATAAAATGGAGGTTTATATATGTCTTTAGACTAGACCTTTAAGTAAACCAACCTAAAGAACCACTACTACTTATTTGGAGAACAGAATCCAACAAGATTCTCAGGAATCAAAAAGTGAGAGAAAAATGCACATGATATGGAACTAGATATTAGTACTGCACTTGACACATTTGATAGTAGTATACCTTCCGTGCTATCTTTTTGACAACGGCATCACTGAAATGAGGGAGCTGTAAGAAAGGGGAAATGCCTTCTGATGATACTCCAGAAGACTTCCTTGCACTAAGAGGAACAGCCTGCGATTTTGGATTTTTAGTTTATGTTCCTAGACAACAACACTAAGCACTTCTTAAACTTTCAGGAAGAAGTAAATCTTGTGGAGAAAAGAGACATAAAGAACTGAAAGCTCACAAACAAATAAAAACTAGAAGATAGGCGATGAGAGCAATTTAAGACCTGAACAATGCACTGAGATAGCTCAACTACTCCAACTGCAGGCCTCAGCCATCCATGCCCTTGGGCAGTGCGTGGTATAACCGCCATCTGCAAGAAACTCACAATGTTATAATGAAAGAATGGTTAAGAAAACCACAATTTAACAGTGTAACCAAAAGCATCACTATTAACCTAAATTTCTAAGTCTTTTAAGAGTCTGTTTCGAGTTCCTCTAAAGGAAAATACATATCTTCTAGGTTAGCACTTTGCGGTCATCGCTTTTTGATGGTTATTTTATCAGAAATTGTGTTATTTAAATAGAGACTAGACCTTCAATAACTCCTCAAGGAGGCGAGGTGCAAGCTCTAGCACACGCCTGAAATCACCCTGAAGGGCTGGAGACAGGACTCCTGATTCACGAGTTAACTGGGCTTGTATCAACAGCTCGGTCTGTACAGAAATTGAGGAAGTGAGTATTTCAGTTTATCCAATATTTAGCATTACAGTTGCATAATTTTAAAATTCACCTTCACTATGGCAGGATGCTGTTTCCAAAACTTAGCTTGCTCTTGCTTCATGTTCTTCAGGTCCAAATTTAGTTCACTCCTAACAGACATAAAGAGCTTCTGCAGAGGTTCATCATCAGTTCTACGAACTGGAATCTCCATGTACTCAGCTGCCTTGGTGAAAACTTCCATAACTTTGCTGGACAATAAAAATTTTAAAACATGTCATACAAACAAACGAAAACACAGCCCATTTGTCATGCACCAATAGCATCACTTGAATGTATATGGGTATGAGTGAATATACCTTGGGGCCAGAGAGGGTTTCATTAGATAATAATATGCGGAGAGTGTTTGATGCATAACGTAGTTCCCAGTATACTTTGATGACCTCGAGAGATATATAACAGCAATCACAAGGGGCAAGAGAATACAGACACCAACTATCCAAAGCAATAATATGCCACCAGATGCTCCATCAATGTCTAGAAGAAATTGAGGAAGAGCAATGCCCATTTGAAATCCCTGCGATCACATAACAATATTTTAGTCTCAATAGGCTTGTCAATAAGACGGGAGCACATGCGAAGGGAAAGGAGATGTATCCTTACCTGTCTGCCATCTGGATGACCATACTTCTCAAAGTTTTCACGGGATACTGAATCAGTCAAAGCCTGGTATGCTTTAGATATGAACTCCACAAAATATTTATTGGCTTCTGTAGAGATCAACAAATGCGCATAGAAGAAAAAACTATCAGGATCAAAAGCTGCAACCATAATTCCGTAATGATCAAAAGGGAAAAAAAAAATAACAAGGGGAAAAACTTGACCTGGATCTGGATTTTTATCAGGATGGTATTGAATCGACAGCCTTCTATATGCTTTCTTTATTTCTGAATCTGTAACTCCAGGTTCCAGTCCAAGTATACTGAATGGGTCAAAAACTTGAGCCTGTAACACAAAAGAAGGTAAATAAGCAAGTAGAATTAGTTGATATAAGTCAGCGGTGCATTCAAGTTCAACAGCAAGCAATGGGATTACCTCACGGCTCATGTTCTTAGTGTAATAAATCAAGAAAATCATCACGACCCAGAGTAGCACAAGTGTCAAGTTGCTCCACGTAGAGAAGTTAGAGATCTGCAGATAGATAAGTGAAGAAGAGGTTAGGAACATGCAATAATCTATTACAGAGCAGGAGGTTGAGTGGAAAGTAACCTTTTTAAACAAGGATCTCTTATATTTTCCAGAACGGTCACACTCGAGACACTGACAATGAATGGTCCTTTGTTTCTTGGAGAGAGCACCGCTTAACTTGACCATGGTGTAAGGCACCAAAGGAATTGCCATAATCGTCAAGATAAAAATGGGAAACAATGCGCTATTCTCTTCTGACGCCGCCATCTTTGGAGCCTTTAAACTGAGAGATTCTATTCTGCTGAAAGGAAAAGCTCTGTTATAATCTCACAACATCCAAAAAGCTTCAAGGATACAAAATTATCAATAACATGAAAAGCTGGATCTGAGGCCACTGAAATTAATTAGGGATTCTACATGACGGAGATCAACACTAATAGATCTCGGCTAATCTAGTCTAAAGGTATATGAATCCCTGGACTCACTTTGAGATCGACACAAAACCTTAGAAAACAAACAAACGAAACTACGGGAAGGAAGCAAAACCAATAATTGGTGAAAGAAGATGAAATCGAACTTGAAAGGATATTGTAGAAGAGGAAATCGAAGAAGAAGCTCACCTAGGATGATAGCTCTCTATAATCAGAGAGATCGCGCTGCTGCAGATCGGCAACAAACGGCGTTGCAGTTTTTTTTTCTTTATGCTTCTCTTCTCTTCTAATTTCTGATTTCTGATTGGTGAGTTCTTTCTTCTTTACTTGCTTATTCACTTTTCTTTACCTTCTCAATTAAAATATTTCGCAATTCATTTCTCTCTTTACATTTTTACGAGTTATTTATTTTCCATTAAATTAGAGTAATTATTAATAGCAAAGTTTTTATGGTGAACGAAAACGAATTTCCCAAAAAAAATCACATTTTTTATAAATTAGAAAGGAAAAAGAGAAAAGGATATGGATCAAAGAGGGATTATATGCTCTAGAGATTTAATGTGATCCAGATATTGTAATAGGGATTGCAACAAATCTCTTATATGTTCTAGAGATTTAATGTGATCTAGAGATTGTAAATAGTTACAACAAAATAGAGATTTAAACAAAACAAATATTTAATGATTTTAAGAAAACTGTTTTGTTGTAACTATTTATATTTCGACCAGAAATAAATTGTTCTACTTGCAAAATACATCAATCTTCGTTATTATTATCGATTTAATCATAAACTGTCTAATTCAATTAAATTTATAAGAGCATGGTTACCAATACTTTTTTATCTACTGTAACGAAAGCTAATAATGATTTTGAATGAGTTTGGTATGATTTGGTTATTCGATTCACTAAAATAGTCGTTTTAAATCTAGCCAAATATCGTATAATTTTACTTGTTTTGATTATATTAAATAATCAGTTATTTGAAAACTTTGTTGACATGTTAATATTATATATAACTAAAACAAAATATAGATATTAAAAACAAAGAAAATGTTATTATATAGCTATTATCGTTTTTCATACCATTTAAATTTTATTACTGGCTTTCATATTATGATATTGTTGTACATAGACACCACTGCTAAAATGCTTATTAACTTGAGATTTTGCTTGTGAGATTTGGAGGCTAATTTTTTTCTCGGTTAAGCATTTCTCGCATCATATGCCTTCCACATAGTTTGAGCTTTTGTTCACCAAATGTTCTTACCACTCTCAAGAAACTGGCAGCACACGAATATGCTTTCCACATGGTTTGAGCTTTTCTCTTGGACAAAAACTCGTTCACCAAATGTTCCTACCACTCTCAAGAAACTGGCAGCACACGCATATGCCTTCCACATAGTTTGAGCTTCTCTCTTGGACAAAAACTCGTTCACCAAATGTTCCTTCCACTCTCAAAAAAATGGCAGCACACGGTGGAGTTTACCACATTTGAAAACAAGTAAATAATGTCTTACATAATTCACAGTCACTGCTTTCTTCGATCATTTTCAAGAATTTTGACCGTGAAATTTGCAATACCATATCTTCAAGAAGACATCTAAAAGGTTTTCGCAATCTGGTGATTAGGTTAATGCTCTTTTGTAATACATTTCTTTCATTTTATATATGATATTAACATTTATAACAAAAGAAAACAATCATAGCATATTGCATGTCATTGCAAGTTTGCTATATACAGTAGTTTTAAACCGAGTAAACTTAAGATCAGGTAGGAAAGATGCAAATAAAGAAGCAAGTGATACCAAAAATATATGTAAACATTTAATATAGTTCTTCAATCTAATTGACGATTAGAAAGTACTGTACTAGATGATTACGATCCAAGATTTTTGTCCACACTAAGAATATTTCACAAAATAAGGTTTGCAACAGTAGGATTGAAATGCCAGTAAACAGTGACATTATCTCGAAAAAATCCAACTCAGAAATCATTTACTAGCTAATAATATTTTTCAAATAGTTTAGAATTATTATTGTTGTTTATCATTAACGCATACAAAGTTAGTTGTATAATCTTTCAACTTATAAATAATTTGGTTTTGGACGGAAGAGCTTTACGCAAATGTATTAATTTGGTTTTGATAATTTTTATTTGTAGACTCGATTTGTTTACGTAAATTATGAAAGAGAGGCAAAAATAAATATCATAAGATATAGTATTAGAAGAAAAGGACATAAAAGTAGTAATTAAAAAAAAAAAGGAAAAGAAAGTGTGAAAAGAAAAAAGGAAAAGTAGAGAGGAACGCAACCCTGGGGGCTTCTTAATAAACCCCTCTCGCTCTCTTGTCTCTTCCTTACGACAACCTCTCCTGCTCTTCGTTTTCTCTCTACGACGATAAAACCCAGATTTGGGTTCAAGCTTCCATAACTTTAAACCCCTCTCGCGATCCAGGTATGTTTCCCAATCTTTATTCCCAGATCTTCCAGATCTGAAGCTCCTCTTCTATTTTTTCGTAGATTTGATTTTTAGGTTTGATCTATTTGTATGAATGGCTCGCGTGTTCTCCCGTATTGGTGATTGTAATCTAAAATGTTGATTTGATTTAGGTTCAGTAATAAGACTAGTTATCTGACCTGTGTTAACACCAATTAGTCTTCTCCTAGTCTGCTTTCATTGATATTCCATCCTTGTTCATCTGATACTTATTTTTTTTGCTTTTATTGATCTGAGAAGGTTGCTATCAAATACTTGGGAGCCCCCAGTATTATTGAATAACACAGCCTGACAATGAGTGTAGTCGGGTTTGATTTTGGAAACGAGAATTGCCTTGTTGCCGTTGCGAGGCAAAGAGGTATCGACGTCGTGCTTAATGATGAGTCCAATCGTGAGACTCCTGCTATTGTCTGCTTCGGTGACAAGCAGCGCTTCATCGGCACTGCTGGAGCTGCTTCTACCATGATGAACCCTAAAAACTCCATCTCTCAAATTAAGCGCTTAATTGGTCGCCAGTTTTCCGACCCTGAGCTTCAAAGGGATATCAAATCCCTTCCCTTTTCTGTCACCGAAGGCCCTGATGGCTATCCTTTGATACATGCTAATTATTTGGGAGAGAAGCGAGCCTTTACCCCGACTCAAGTCATGGGCATGATGTTGTCTAACCTGAAAGGTATTGCCGAGAAGAATTTGAATACAGCTGTTGTCGACTGCTGTATTGGTATTCCTGTTTACTTTACCGACCTCCAGCGTAGGGCTGTTCTCGATGCTGCCACTATTGCTGGCTTGCATCCCTTGCGCTTGATCCACGAGACTACAGCTACGGCTTTGGCATATGGTATTTATAAGACAGATTTGCCAGAGAGTGACCAGCTCAATGTTGCATTCATTGACATTGGACACGCAAGCATGCAAGTCTGTATTGCAGGCTTTAAAAAAGGACAGCTCAAAATCTTGTCTCACGCTTTCGATCGCTCCCTTGGGGGAAGGGACTTTGATGAAGTTCTTTTCAATCATTTTGCTGCTAAGTTCAAGGACGAGTACAAGATTGACGTCTCCCAGAATGCTAAGGCTTCTCTCAGGCTCCGTGCTACATGCGAGAAACTGAAAAAGGTTCTAAGCGCTAATCCTCTGGCACCGTTGAATATCGAGTGTTTGATGGATGAGAAAGATGTTAGGGGTGTCATCAAGAGGGAAGAGTTTGAAGAGATCAGCATCCCGATTTTGGAGCGTGTAAAGAGGCCTCTAGAGAAAGCTCTCTCTGATGCAGGCCTCACTGTTGAAGATGTACATATGGTTGAGGTTATTGGCTCTGGCTCTCGTGTCCCTGCTATGATCAAGATTCTAACTGAGTTTTTTGGTAAGGAGCCCAGGCGGACAATGAATGCAAGTGAGTGTGTGTCAAGGGGATGTGCCTTGCAGTGTGCCATTCTCAGTCCGACCTTTAAAGTTCGCGAATTCCAGGTAATTGGTGCATATCTACGCTTAAGTAAATGTCGTTATTTTCATGTACTTGTAAGCAACTCGAGAACTTTTATACTCTAGATTATCTGACTAGTCATATTGTGATTTATTTTTTGTTCTCTTAGGTTCATGAGAGCTTCCCTTTCTCAATTTCTCTCGCTTGGAAAGGAGCAGCTTCTGAAGCTCAAAATGGAGGAGCTGAGAATCAGCAGAGCACCATTGTTTTTCCCAAAGGAAATCCCATTCCTAGTGTCAAGGCTCTAACGTTTTATCGTTCTGGAACATTCTCTGTTGATGTGCAGTACAGTGATGTGAACGATTTGCAAGCACCTCCAAAAATCAGCACATACACGGTTTGATCTTTCTCCCAATGTCATGACTATGTATAACTGTAGTGCTCTTGTTTCTAATGGTTGATCTCCTTTTTGTAGATTGGTCCGTTCCAGTCATCAAAAGGCGAGAGGGCAAAGCTTAAAGTGAAAGTGAGATTGAACCTTCATGGAATCGTCTCAGTTGAATCTGCAACTGTAAGTTTCGCTACATGAACTATTTAAAGGCTCATTCTCTCTAGTAACTGATTACAAATTGATCATCTAGAGTCGTGCCTTCCCCTTATGAACTTGGGAATCCTTTAATTTATGTTAATTGTTTTCTCCCCCCTAATTGCAGCTTTTGGAAGAGGAAGAAGTTGAAGTTCCGGTCACAAAAGAACATTCAGAGGAAACTACTAAGATGGACTCTGACAAAGCTTCTGCTGAGGCAGCTCCTGCTTCTGGAGACTGTGATGTAAACATGCAGGACGCCAAAGACACCAGTGATGCAACTGGTACTGACAATGGTGTTCCAGAGTCTGCTGAGAAGCCGGTGCAAATGGAAACTGATTCAAAGGCTAGTTTCTCTCTTAACTGATACTGCTTGCTATTCGCTTGTGAACATCAAATAATTATGGATACTTATTAATGGATTGTGCAGGCTGAGGCTCCAAAGAAGAAGGTGAAGAAAACAAATGTACCACTGTCTGAATTGGTCTATGGTGCCTTGAAAACTGTGGAGGTCGAAAAGGCAGTGGAGAAGGAATTTGAGATGGCTTTGCAAGACAGAGTTATGGAAGAGACCAAGGACCGGAAGAATGCTGTTGAGTCTTATGTTTATGATATGCGGAACAAAGTGAGAATCTTTATTTCGTCTTTTCATTGGCAGTATGCATATGTAAAGTTGTGAGTATTGGGTACTAACGTGTCTTGTTTTCAGCTGAGTGACAAATACCAGGAATATATCACTGACTCGGAGAGGGAAGCATTCCTGGCGAATCTGCAGGAAGTTGAGGATTGGTTGTATGAAGATGGGGAAGATGAGACCAAAGGTGTTTATGTTGCGAAGCTCGAGGAGCTCAAGAAGGTAATGCATGCATATGATGACACTTTATATTGTGCAGGAAGAAATCATATTTCAGGATAATGTTTTAACAGAGGAGTGGGATTAATATTTTGCAGGTGGGTGACCCTGTTGAAGTGCGTTACAAGGAGTCATTGGAAAGAGGGTCGGTCATTGATCAGCTTGGTTACTGTATTAACAGCTACAGAGAGGCAGCTATGTCTACTGATCCCAAGTTTGATCACATTGAATTGGCAGAGAAGCAAAAGGTAATAATTTGGCTCAATCTTGGAAGCACAAAAAAAATCTTAAATTTCTCAGGCTTGGGGAAATTGTTTGATGTTTTGTTGTTGTGAAATGATTAAGGTTTTGAACGAGTGTGTGGAAGCAGAAGCATGGCTGCGGGGAAAGCAGCAGCAGCAGGACACACTTCCCAAGTATGCCACACCGGCTCTCTTGTCAGCTGACGTTAAAAGCAAGGCAGAGGCATTGGACAAGTAAGCAAGGCTCCTTGTGTCTTTGTCTTTTAAAAGAAATGCTAAATCTGATAATAGAGAGTGAACCAGCTATGGATGTTTTACAGGTTTTGCAGGCCTATAATGACCAAACCAAAGCCGGTGGCTAAAGCAGAGGCACCACAAGCCAAGGGAGGTGAGCAGGCGGATGAGGGCAAGAGTGAGCCAGAGCAACCAGCTTCTGCCGAACCAATGGAGACTGAGAATCCCGCGGAAGGTAGTACCTAAATGAATGACGAGAGAGAGATGGTGTTGTATCGATTTTGTTCTTAACTCTTTTTGATTTACCTAGTGGAACCTCTTTTTCTGGTTTCGCTATTATTCCCGGAAAAAATCTATATTGTTAATTCTTCCTTTTCGAAAACAATTTTTAGGAAGCATCTTTTTTCTTATTGTTCCTTGTGGTTTTGTTTTTAATTTGAAAGTCATTTTTTCTGCTCCTCTATATAACTATTATGGAGTGTACACGGATTCGTTCTATGTTGGACTGGGCTGTTTTTATAAACAGCAAATGAAATGCAATTTGGTTCTATATATATTGGAGCTTTAAAAGGCAACTTTGAACCCCCTAAGCTTAACATCTTTTCTCTTATATCTTACGTGAAATCAGTGTGACAAAACTCGTCTTCCTCACTTCTCTTCCTTACCATTGTTGTACAAAGAACATCTTCCTTGATGAAGCAGTCGTAGCCTTTGGCAACATCTTTGAGGTCATCCAGGCTGAAGTTGTATCGTTTCTCCAATCCAAACGGGGTTAAACAAGGATGAATTCATTTCCTCGTTATGAGCACAGAATGAGTGCGACTGCTACGATATGTGATTAAGCTGCCTGCACCAGTGAGGACAATGAAAATCTCTAACATAAATCCATGAATCATCTCTGGGCGCCGCAGATAATGGCATGTTCCAGACACCACAATGCAATTAGTTCGTGCATATCTTATGTACCACAAATTCTGATAACACCAGCCACTTCTCTATAATAATTTTATTAATTTTAAATACATTGGGTTTAAATAATTATATGTAGACTCGAATAAAAATATACAAAAACACTGGGATAAAAAAAAAAAACCTAAGAAAAAAAAAGGCAATAAATAAATAATTTAGGCAAAAATATCACAAAAATAAAAAGGAAATGAAAGTGTTTTTAAAATAAAAAAAAAAAAGGAAAGGAGAAGAACATTCCAGAGGAACCCAAACCCTGTGGTGGTGTCTGCTCCTTAATTAAAACCTCTTCTCTCTTGCTCTTCCTTTATAAAAGAAGCTCTTCTCCCTTCCTCTTCACTTTTTGGCTGCGACACGATTACAGATTTCTCACCTTCACCCAGATTTCGGTGGAAGCTTCCAGAACGCGAACCCCTCTCGCGATCCAGGTATGCTCTAGTTGCAGATCTTCTAGATCTGATGCTTCTCTTTTTCCTCACTTTTAGGTTTTATTTATTTCTTGTTGCCAGATTACTTGTTCCTCGTACTTGTGTTTCAATATGAATCTTCTGCTTTCGCTGCTTCCGGATTTGTATTTTAGTTTCAAACTCCACCAATCTTCGTTGTATGTATTGTTGATGTAAACCCAAACTGGTGGTTTTATTTTAGGTTTAGTAATACGATGGTTTAAGGCTACCTGGCCTGAGTTACCGCCAATTCGTCATCTCCTGTAATCTCTCGAGCTCAAGACTAGTCTGCTTCGATCGCTATCTGATAGTGTTTTTCTTTTTTTTGTTCTATAAGGTTGCTATCGAACACGTGGGACGCCCCAGTACTGAAGAACACAAAGCCTAACAATGAGTGTAGTTGGTTTTGATTTTGGAAACGAGAATTGCCTTGTTGCTGTTGCAAGGCAAAGAGGTATCGACGTCGTGCTTAATGATGAGTCAAATCGCGAGACTCCGGCTATCGTTTGCTTTGGTGACAAGCAGCGCTTCATCGGTACTGCTGGAGCTGCTTCTACCATGATGAACCCCAAAAACTCCATCTCACAAATCAAGCGCTTAATTGGTCGCCAGTTTTCCGACCCTGAGCTTCAAAGGGATATCAAATCCCTTCCCTTTTCTGTCACTGAAGGCCCTGATGGCTATCCTTTGATCCATGCTAATTATTTGGGAGAGATTAGAGCCTTTACCCCGACTCAGGTCATGGGTATGATGTTGTCCAACTTGAAAGGTATTGCTGAGAAGAATTTGAATACAGCTGTGGTCGACTGCTGTATTGGTATTCCTGTTTACTTTACCGACCTCCAGCGTAGGGCTGTTCTCGATGCTGCCACAATTGCAGGCTTGCATCCCTTGCACTTGATCCATGAGACTACAGCTACGGCTTTGGCATACGGAATTTATAAGACAGATCTGCCAGAGAATGACCAGCTCAATGTTGCATTCATTGACATTGGACACGCAAGCATGCAAGTCTGTATTGCAGGCTTCAAAAAAGGACAGCTCAAAATCTTGTCTCACGCTTTCGATCGCTCCCTTGGGGGAAGGGATTTTGATGAAGTTCTTTTCAATCATTTTGCTGCTAAGTTCAAGGACGAGTACAAGATTGACGTCTCCCAGAATGCTAAGGCTTCTCTCAGGCTCCGCGCTACATGCGAGAAACTGAAAAAGGTTCTAAGCGCTAATCCTATGGCACCATTGAATATCGAGTGTTTGATGGCTGAGAAAGATGTTAGGGGTGTCATCAAGAGGGAAGAGTTTGAAGAGATCAGCATCCCGATTTTGGAGCGTGTTAAGAGGCCTTTAGAGAAAGCTCTCTCTGATGCGGGCCTCACTGTTGAAGATGTACATATGGTCGAGGTTGTCGGCTCTGGCTCTCGTGTCCCTGCTATGATCAAGATTCTAACTGAGTTTTTTGGTAAGGAGCCCAGGCGTACAATGAATGCAAGTGAGTGTGTGTCGAGGGGATGTGCCTTGCAGTGTGCCATTCTCAGTCCGACCTTTAAAGTTCGCGAATTCCAGGTAATTTGTGCATATCTATGCTTAAGTAAATGTCGTTATTTTAATGTACTTGTAAGCAACTCGAGAACTGTTATACTCCAGGTTATCTGACTAGTCATATTATGATTTATTTTTTGTTCTCTTAGGTTCATGAGAGCTTCCCTTTCTCAATATCGCTTGCTTGGAAAGGAGCAGCGACTGATGCTCAAAATGGAGGCACTGAGAACCAGCAGAGCACTATTGTTTTTCCGAAAGGAAATCCTATTCCTAGTGTCAAGGCTCTAACATTTTATCGTTCTGGAACATTCTCTATTGATGTGCAGTACAGTGATGTGAACGATTTGCAAGCACCTCCTAAAATCAGCACATACACGGTTTGATCTTTGCCCAATGTCAAGACTATGTATGACTGTAGTGCTCTTGTTTCTAATGGTGGATCTCCTTTTTGTAGATTGGTCCCTTCCAGTCATCAAAAGGCGAGAGGGCAAAGCTGAAAGTGAAAGTTAGATTGAACCTGCATGGAATTGTCTCTGTTGAATCAGCAACTGTAAGTTTCTTTACGTGAACTATTTAAAGGCCGATTCTCTCTATTAACTGATTACAAGTTGATCATGCAGAACCGTGGCTTACCTTATGAACTTAGCCACTTATGGTTCGTTAATTTATCCACTTTTATCTCTCCTAAATGCAGCTTTTGGAAGAGGAAGAAGTTGAAGTATCGGTCACAAAAGATCAATCAGAGGAAACTGCTAAGATGGACACTGACAAAGCTTCTGCCGAGGCAGCTCCTGCTTCTGGTGACTCTGATGTTAACATGCAGGACGCCAAAGATACCAGTGATGCAACTGGTACTGACAATGGTGTTCCAGAGTCTGCTGAGAAGCCGGTGCAAATGGAAACTGATTCAAAGGCTAGTTTCTCTCTTACCTCATACTGTTTGCTATTCGCTTGTGAACAATAAATAATTATGGATACTTTATTATTGGATTGTGCAGGCAGAGGCTCCAAAGAAGAAGGTGAAGAAAACAAATGTACCACTGTCAGAATTGGTCTATGGTGCCTTGAAAACTGTGGAAGTTGAAAAGGCAGTGGAGAAGGAATTTGAGATGGCTCTGCAAGACAGAGTTATGGAAGAGACCAAGGACCGGAAGAATGCTGTTGAGTCTTATGTTTATGATATGCGAAACAAAGTGAGAAATCTTTATTTCGTCTTTTCATTGGCAGTATGCATATGTAAAGTTTTGAGTATTGAGTACTGACGTGTCTTGTTTTCAGCTGAGTGACAAATACCAGAATATATCACTGACTCGGAGAGGGAAGCATTCCTGGCGAATCTGCAGGAAGTTGAGGATTGGTTGTATGAAGATGGGGAAGATGAGACCAAAGGTGTTTATGTTGCAAAGCTCGAGGAGCTCAAGAAGGTAAACCATGCATATGATGACACTTTATATTGTGCAGGAAGAAATCATATTTCAGGATAATGTTTTAACAGAGGAGTGGGATTAATATTATGCAGGTGGGTGACCCTGTTGAAGTGCGTTACAAGGAGTCGTTGGAAAGAGGGTCGGTCATTGATCAGCTTGGCTACTGTATTAACAGCTACAGAGAGGCAGCTGTGTCTAATGATCCCAAGTTTGATCACATTGAATTGGCAGAGAAGCAAAAGGTAATAATTCGGCTCATCTCGAAAGCGCAGAACAAATCTTAAATTTCACAGGCTTGGGTAAAATGGTTTGAAATGTGTTTTGTTCTTGTGCAATGATTAAGGTTTTGAACGAGTGTGTGGAAGCAGAAGCATGGCTGCGGGAGAAGCAGCAGCAGCAGGACACGCTTCCCAAGTATGCCACACCGGCTCTCTTGTCAGCTGACGTAAAAAGCAAGGCAGAGGCATTGGACAAGTAAGCAAGGCTCTTTGTATCTGTGTCTCTAATAGAAATGCTATATGATAATAGAGATTGAACCAGCTTTGGATGTTTTACAGGTTTTGCAGGCCTATAATGACCAAACCAAAGCCGGCGGCTAAAGCAGAGGCACCACAAGCCAAGGGAGGTGAGCAGGCGGATGAGGGCAAGAGTGAGCCAGAGCAACCAGCTTCTGCCGAAGCAATGGAGACTGAGAATCCCGCGGAAGGTAGTACCTAAATGAATGACGAGAGCGAGATGGTGTTGTTGTATCGATTTTGTTTTAATTTACCTAGTGGAACCACTTTTTGTAGTTTCGCTATTATCCCCCAAACGATTCTATATTTAGTTCTTCCTTTCGACATTTTTTAGGAGGTATATTTTTTATTGTCTGTTCCTTGTGGTTTCATTTTAGTTTGAAGGTCTTGTTACTTTATTTTTGTTTGTCTCTATAATGATTGTTGTGTGTAACGTGGATTAGCTATACATTGAACTTGTTTTTAAAAGCAAATGAGATTCAAATCAGACATTGGGATTTTAATCGAAGTACATATTTGATCTCCCATAGCTCAACATCTTCTCCTCTGTCGTAATCCTTCAAGTAGTGGGGGATTTGTGTGACGTCGATGCGCTTCCCCACAAAACTCCTCTTCTCTTGCTTACCTATTCCATCTTCTTTGACGTAGCTTCTAAAGCAGGTGTAGCCATTGGCAACAACGTTGAGATCATCAAGGCTGAAGTTGTATCGTTTCTCCAATCCCAAATATAGCACCTGCCATTTTCAGATGATTATAAATGTACATGTGATTGCGTAAAGCTTTAAAGTGATCCAACTATTATTTACCTTGTCACAACCGAATGACATTACTCTCCTTAGCATGCTAAATAACGCAATTGTTAGATCATCGCTGTAGATCACATCTGCCGCGAAAATGAAGCTTGAACATTTGACTAGTTCAAAGTCCTGCTTGTTCCAACAGTAGCTTGACATAAACAAAGGAGACAGAGCTATGTCAACGGGGCACACACCAAGAAGATATCAAGAGAAGGAAGTTTTTTATGAATACTTTTGGGGATCTCTGCAGTCACCATGGGTGTCTTGAATAGGCCAATCGCTCATCCAGTTGAGCTCACGAACATTTACCACAGTGTGGGGGTGAAACAAGGATGAATTCAATTCCAGGTTCTTACCACAGTTGCCAAGGATCTCGTCTCCATGATCTATGGAAAACAGAAAAGCCTGGTGAGAACACCAGCTACAGCTAGAACAATAAAAGGAAGGAAGTGGAAGGTGCACCAGTAAGGAAAATAGCCTTGGCGACCCGTGCAAGCAAAATACCGAGTAGCCCTGGGAAAAAAGGAGAAGAAAAGAAAGCAAGATAAGACTGAACACAAGATGGGATGGGATGGGATGGAATGGAAGAGTATCCAATCCTCTCATGTATGAGAGATGATGAAGGGACCACCTGTTCCAGCACCGAGTTCCAGACACACAATGCCATGGAAATCAGATGAGGTGCAAATCTTATGCAGCACAAATTCTGATAAGACCAGTTGAGCTTTCCACACCTGAAGGAAGAGACAGTGGTCGTCAGTCATGGAAAAGGCAAGAGATATATAGATGAGGCATACATACATACATACCTGCAGACCAACATGACGGAGATTTGATGTGATAGAATGCTGAATAGTGACAGTAAACGATGGGCCTGCTCGCCAAAAGTATTAAGTAACAAACATGATTAGTGTGGTTTGACTCATGCATGAGAGATGGAAAATCAAATCTTACTAGGGTAATTGCGTCTAGGAAGAAGAAGATCGCCATCTTTATCTACACTAACAGTATTGGAGGGAAAAGAGAAGGTGAAACGGGAAAGAAAGGGATCGTCAGTGGCGGCGGGAGGGCAACCAAGGTGAATCTCGCTCATCACCTCAATCTCTGAATCCTCCTCCATTTTCGACAATAACACGTTCCAGATGGAGATGTAACGAAAGTTGGATTTTAAGCATCAAAAGAGTGAGTTTGGATTAAAGTGGCGGCGGCGGAATAAGTTTGTTTTTTTTACAAAAGAATTCACACACAGACGACGACAACAACAAATAGACCAATTTTTCTTTGGGGGTATCTAATTGACTAATGATGATGATTCACAGAGGAGAAAATCAATATCGGGAGAGGGCATCGACGCGAGCGGCGACCTCATCAAAATCGGGGACGCAGGAGGAGGGCTTATGCTGCCACGAGGCTGTTCGACGACTCATTCTCCTAAAACCCTCTCCGCTTGCTTTCCCCATCGACTCTGATGCTCTCATCATGTTCTTACTCTCTACTTTCAATTTCAATGCTTCCCCTTCCGTTTCCGCTTCAGGTGGCGGGTTTGCGAATCTTCGTCTCACTGATCTCGGCTTTGGTTTTCCGCCCGTCGGCGATTCTGTTTTAGCCAACATACATATTATCATCAGTGCCAAATAAAATAAAAGTAATCTTTACTTAAAGATAGATTACTCACCGGTGTCCATGAGATGAGATGTAGTCATCTTCTCCGGAAGACTTTCCTGTTTTTCGATCTTGGGTTTGGTGTAAGGCGCAGGAGTCATGAATCTGTAGTAGAAAGGTTTCATTTCAGGATCATCCTCCGGGCCAGTCATACAACTCCCGCTTGTACTCATGGAGTCTTCTTCGCTTGTACTCATTATGGACTTGTTGCTGTCATCCATCGAGTCTTCTCTGCCATGGAACGAAAGGCTGCTTCTCTTTTCCATGGTCTTTTCGGGTTCGCTGTTGGTCTTCTCTGTTTTTGGTTCTTCAGTTTCCGTCTGCTTATGAATGAGAGAGTCTGGCTCAAATCAAATGGAAAGATGTATTTAAAGCAGACAAAGAAGACGACTCACATGGACATGATGATGATGAGGTGGTGTGTACAATCTCTGCTCTAAAGACTTGGCATCCCATTTTATGGAGTACTCTCTGGCGATTTCCTGCAGCAGCTCCACTTTCATTTCCTTTGACGGCGGCTCTGCTTTGAATCTCTCTACAAACTGCAACATTCCTCCGTGGAGTCAGCGACCAAGTGGCAGAGCATATAAAAAAATATAGTCAACAAAGAATAAATACCTCAGGGTTCACAAACTGATCAAGTGTGTTTCCGTATCTCTCAGCAAATAAAGATCTGAGGTCGCGTAGCTCAGGGACTTCAGAGACTCTAGCGGCTGCATATACAAGGGAGGAGATGGCCTCGCGGCACTCATCAGGGCACCGGCTGCTCAAGCAAAACCCAATATTTATTTAGATGAATGGAATCCATGCAAGTAAATTAAACAAGTTTAGGGTTAGTTTTTACATGGATTTCTGTAATAGAGAGACATTGGATGCAACACAGTTGCAGAATTGCTCCAAAAACTCATAACAAGCCAGCCTCCTTTTCTCCTCTATAAGCCCTTCTGCCTGTCACACAAACACATGCCATCAGAACCATCTCTCTATGTACTTACTCATGTGACTTATAACTTAAAACAGGGGCCAAGAATTTCTTAAGCAACAATTCACTCTGTTATAACCAGCTGGTGACAGCATCAGAATGAAATATATCTATTTCTTTTTTTTTGCATTGCTTCCATCTATACCCAAAATAGAACCAATTAACAAAGATTTACCGAAACCATCGTACGTTGACCCTCTTTCAGAAAAGAAAAACAAAAGAAAAAAAAAATCATTCTGATGGAAATGTAATTGCTTTCACGTTCGGAAAACCAATAAGATCCCGTGATTCATTAAGTCGATAGAGGACATGAATAACGTGTCTATAACTCCAAACAAACAAAAAAGACGCAATAGAGGCTGCCATATGCATGTAATAAATGGGGGTAAAAGAAAATGATATTACCCTGCCATATGCATTGTAATCGAGGCTGTTCTTGAGAAGATCGACAATGTCGTTCTTGAGATATTTGCAAACCGAGTTTTTCTTCCTCTTCACCGTGTCTACTCTTGTCTTCGTTATCTTGACCAACGACTTGCTGAGAAATATAATTAAAAACAATCAACGAATGAAACCAGGAAAACGGAAAATAAGCAGAGACTTACCATTTCGTATAAAACTTGGGTTTGAACAGCCCATCAAACATTTTGCCTTTCGAAAAAAAAACAGACAAGGTTGTCTTCTTCTTCTTCTTCTTCTTTTTTTTTTTTTTTTTGTTGTTTTTTTTTGGGGGGTTTTGTTATCTCTCTCTCTTTCTTCGTGCAAGAGAAAGAGAGAGACAGAGAGAAGAAATGTGGTCCTTTTGAGAAAGATGGCGCTTTAAGGTAAGGGAAGGGCTTTTATAAGGAAGAGAGAGGAGGTAATGAAAAAGAAGAGAAGCGACCTTGGCTTGGCTCGGTCTTACATGAGATCTGAAGAAACGGACTTGTATCGCAAGAAAACCATGGAACCCTGTCTCCCCGCTTTTTTATCCACCTCTCTTTCTCTCTCTCTACGTACATGTACATGTATTGATTTAGAGCTGTAATTACTAAAACAGGGTGGAGTTCCCGCACGATAAGGGTGTTGACTAGGGTTTGTTTCGGTATTCAATTCTTATTTTTTCCGTTAAAACTCTTTGTTATTTCGCAAGTGAGTCAGTGATGATGACGAATCAATTCAATCATTATGTTCTCTCATATATATGGTTTACTTCAATTCCATCATCTCATTCATTCATTCAAAACATGTGACCATTTTATTTGAAATTGTTAATTGTTATATATAACCATGGATGGACACAAGTGTTGGAGAACCCCAATTGGGCCCATAATAAAAGCCAAGCCCATATGACAAGGTATGCCTGTACATCTTTAGGGGGTTTATATGTCTCTGATGAGTACAACAAAATCTGAATATGGTTGATGAGCTTGAATTATATATTGTCTTAATTCCTTCGAAAACATAAGTAAATCATTTGGTAACTTGACGTCTCTCTACTCAACCTTTTTTTTTGTTGGCGTTCTTGTCTCTTTGTATAGAAAAAGATGTTCATATGTTTGTGTACTCTACGTTACTTCTTCTTCTTCTTCATGTGACGATGATGGGGATTACGTGCACCCCTTCTTCCTTAAACAAAATCCATTAGGGAGTTACTTTTTGTTTTGATAGTGTAGTTGTAGTGGAGCACTGAGAGTTATCAAATGAATGAGGATCTCTTGAATAATAAAGAATTGGAGTGTGGAATTAGGATGGATCTAATTTCATTAATTAAAGAGGAGCATGATTATCATTTTTTGTTAATTTAATTTAATAATGGTTAATGTGAAAAACAGAGGAAACTAGAAGAAGAGAGTTTTGGCAGGAGATGTAGGTGGCGGGAGTGGGTTGGGCGAGAGAGATGATGGTGACGGTGCAGCTCCAAATCTTCTCTAATCTTTTGACACTTTTCTATAAAACTCCCCAAACTGATTCTCTCTGACTGCCTCATAAGTCATTATAATAGTTTCCCCCGGATTGTTTTTTCTTTCTTTTTGCTAATCATCATCGGTTTCTTCTAATCAAAAAAAAAAACAAAAAAAAAAGAGGGACTACGTTCGTACAATCCCATCCTTGGTATGGATTTCTGGCCGGAGTTTATGGCGACCAGCTGGGGAAGAGAGTTCGTCGCCGGTGGTTTCGGTGGCGTCGCCGGCATCATCTCCGGCTACCCCTTGGACACCCTCAGAATTCGCCAGCAACAGAGCTCGAAATCTGGATCTGCCTTCTCCATTCTCCGGCGGATGCTCGCCATTGAGGGTCCCTCCTCTCTCTACAGAGGCATGGCTGCGCCTTTGGCCTCCGTCACTTTTCAGGTTCTTTTTCAAAGATTCACCTTACTTTTGATCACGTCGCAGGAATAAATAAAAAGATTCCCCTACTTTTTGATCACATCTCAGAATATTATTCCATAAAACAAACGAAAAGATGCTTTCTTGATTCACCTCTTTTGTGTAAGATCATTCATTCATTACTCTCATACAGTATTATATTGTTGCAGAATGCTATGGTATTCCAGATATACGCCATATTCTCTCGCTCTTTTGATTCCTCTGTTCCTCTGGTAGAGCCTCCTTCCTACAGAGGCGTTGCTCTTGGTGGTGTTGCCACCGGTGCTGTACAGAGCCTCTTGCTCACCCCTGTCGAGCTCATCAAGATTCGTCTCCAGCTTCAGCAGACTAAGTCTGGTCCCATCACCTTGGCCAAGAGCATCCTTAGGAGACAGGGCCTTCAGGGGCTTTACAGAGGCCTCACCATCACCGTGCTCCGAGATGCTCCCGCTCATGGCCTCTACTTCTGGACCTATGAGTACGTCAGAGAAAGGCTTCACCCCGGCTGCAGAAAGACCGGACAAGAAAACCTCAGGACCATGCTCGTGGCTGGTGGCCTTGCTGGAGTGGCCAGCTGGGTCGCTTGTTATCCTCTTGATGTCGTCAAGACCAGACTCCAACAAGGTCATGGGGCTTACGAGGGCATTGCCGATTGTTTTCGCAAGAGCGTCAAACAGGAAGGCTATACGGTTCTCTGGCGTGGCCTCGGGACTGCAGTTGCCAGGGCCTTTGTGGTCAACGGTGCTATCTTTGCTGCTTATGAGGTAGCCTTGCGGTGTCTATTCAATCAATCGCCATCCCCAGATATTGTCACAGGAGATTGAGTGAGTAAAGGGCAAAGAAGGTTCATTAGTTGCAGTCTGGACCTGTGAATGTAGTTAATATTAGCACATAGTTTGAGATGGATTTGGATTGCATAGCATTGGTCAAACAAATCTGACTCGCTTTAGGGATCAGGCAGTTTACTAATCACAGTTGATCATAGAGACGTTCCAGAAATGATTACAAACCCCAAAGAAAACAGATGAAATGAAAATTCTGTTACTATATACTTCTCTCTCCACTTCTTTGCTAATGGTTTTTGTAGATACTCAAAATAAGAGTGCCAAGGAAGTCCTCCAACATGTTCCCATAGACACGGTCACTAATGCTGATTGGTTTCGGATGAATTTTCAACATTTTTATGTTTAAAGAATTGGTGCAACAGTCTGTGAACATCTCCATAGCCTTTGGTGGAATAAATAAGACGATCTTTGATCCACTTTGGGAGCTTGTTGGATGGATGAGAATGAGATGTTCTTTTGGATGGATCATTAGAATATCGAGCATCTACCAGTAAAATGGATGCATAGTCCTTTTCGTGTCTGATTGCCCTACCTGAAAAACAAGCCGGGAAGAACATTCTGTTTCAGTCCCATTATCAATTAATAAAACACAACCTCCACTTATATCGTCACATATAGTTGAAACCACAAACTCACCGATTGATTGGTTAACTGCTTTCATACACAGATTTTCATAGTATTCTTTCCCTCTCCGTTTGCAGCTCTTTAACACGCCAAATCCTGCTTGAACATCTCCACTGTAGTAAGAATCATCAACCAAAGTCACAGAAGGTTTTATGGAATCTGAATCTGCACGACCTTCTATATGCTTTATTCTCTCTAACAACTCTATGTCAGACGGGCTGGGATACGGCAAACCAACCATCACAACACACCGACACATGCTGTCGCTGAAGTTGATTCCTTCTGACACCTTCCCACCAACCACAGCTAGCATTATTGCCCCTCTTTCGCTTTCTATCGCTTCCTTGTAATCTCTGAGAACAGCTTCTACTTCAGTGTTTTTCCTGGGTTCTCTGAACACACGCTTCTTCTTCACTATTCTTCTGAGTATCCCTGAGTTACTCCACGCTGTGTGCACCTGTGTTTCATACTCAAAGGAGGAGAAGAAGACGATAATTCCTTCAGGAACCACTGCCACAAGGTTGCTCATTAAGAGTCCTAACTCCTGTATCTGCCAACCATACCCAGAAAGTCAAAATCATAGGTTACTCTCAATACTCTTTCTGAATCTCATTAATGTTAAAGGAAAGAAACATGTGAGAAAACGAGCGTCATTTGGATTACTCACCATTCCTATTGAGCTTCTTGAACTGTGGCTAAAGTCAAAAGACTGACCAGAAGGACCATGTGAAACTGCAATTGGCATTATGCTCTCAGGAGGAACAATGTGACTACATGAGAAGAACTGCAGCTGATTTGATGGTAGCCATGGAAAGAGTCGTTCCCTTGTCTCTTCTATAGGTTGAAGAGTCCCACCGGCCAATATGACAGCATGCGCTTCATCCACCACCTACAAATTGGTTTGATTAACTATTACATTGTTGAACTCAGAGATAAAGAAACTCATGTATGAAAGGGCCAACCTCTGAAAATAACTTCGCTCCAGTGAGCATGACATATTTAATGTACCCTCCATGTTGGCCAGAGGTAGACGAACTCGTCCTTGAGATTATTATCCGCCCATCACCATTGTTATTAGTGAGCGCCACCAACATATCAGAAAACGCTCTAAAACTTGTTAACTTGCTCATTTCTTCATGAGCCACTGGATCTTTCTGCAACATAGCAGCGACTCTCTCTCCATATCCACTGACCTGGACGCACAGTTGACTAGCAAAGTTAAAAAAAGGGAAATGGACAGGAGAAAAATGTTGGACAAGCGAAAGGGGAAAATATTAAGAACCAATTCACCTTATGAATGATATTGCTTTCCTTTATATAGGCGAGTAACTTGACCAAATTTATATTGTCTATATTGAGAGAAAACAAAAAGTCATATATTGCCATTGAACAAGCACCACAAGGCTTGCTTTTAGAGGGGTTTTCAGTATCAAGACCAACATTTACGCTACTCAGATTCCTATCACTAGCAAGAGGTTTGAGGAAAGCTCGGGTAAGAATCAACATAATTTGGATATATCTCCTGTTTCCAGCTCCCAAGAGATTCTGGAATCTTCCCAGATAACTCTCTATGCTGCAATGTATATCCTCCAACTGCAATACAAATCATTTAAAAACATGACTCCACGTATGGCCTGACACAGAGAACCCAATAGCAATGCAAAAGTCCATCCAAACAACATGTGCTCAGAAAGCTGATGAAACTGAAATTTATACCTGTGACACTGTTAGTTTTGCATCGTGCATACTGAGAAGAGTGTCAGCCAAATTGTGAGCCTCGTCTATGATAACAACACTATTTTTCAAGCTTAGGCCAAGAGATTCTCGTGACGACTTTGATAGAAGAGATTGATATGGAAGAATAACAAGATCAGCTGCCGGGGCCATTCTTCTAGAACCGTAGTATGGACAAGTTCTCATCTCTCGTCCAAGCTGAACAAGATCCTCAATGTCCATGGCTTCTTGTTGAAAACTCTCAGCCTTGAATTCTCTCTGTAGTTTATGTTTTCTAAGCATTGGGCATCTGCAAGAAGCTTTGGTTCGTACTATTCTTACATTTGCACCTAAATTCTGAAATGTTGAAGCTTCCATTAGTTAGCAAAAATCTTACTTTTACTCTACTTAGCTAAATGACCATTAACAATGACGAAACAAGCAGATATTCATTTAATTTGGAAGCTTTGATTCAGAATTCAGAGGCTACCAGCAATGCGAGACGGAACACACTTTTATATATAGATAAATCATCTCATAAAACAAGTTGATAAAGTGTACCTTCTTTTTAGAGACTTGAGATATCTTCTTCTTTTGCAAGTCCAAGCACCTCTCGTTGATTCGGGTCACATTCCCAAGCTTAAGAACATCTGTACATGAGCTATGGTAAGTGTAAGTAAATACGAAGCAAACAATGAAAAAGAACAAGGAGAAATGGTGGGTCACCTTCGTTTATGCACAAGTTCTTTCGGGAGCCGAGACACACAACTTTGAGTTTTTTGGCAAAGACAGTCTTTCTCAACTCCTTGACAAACTGGGAAAGCTGTGAATGTGTGCGGCTGCAAAAGAAAACCTTGAAGCCTCCTTGTTCGTCATCCGAGCAGTCATTCTCATCTTCCTCATCCTCTGATGAACTACTGTCAAAACCTCGGGCAGGTTTTCTTTTAGAGTTGCCTCCGCCCGGAGATGATTCATCTTGGCTTTCGTATTCATCCAACAAAAATTCTTGATCGTTTAGCTCATCAGCCTTTTCCCCTTCCGTGAAAACTTCCTTAGCATGCTTCCTGAGAGAAAATGGGGATTTGGTGTTTTTGATGCTCTTGTCACCATTGGCTCCATCTGCTTCGTTGAGAGTAAAATTCCTCATCCAATCGGGCTCGTCCTCATCATCGTTTCCATCAACCTTATGGGATTCTTCGGTCAATCCTGAGTTTCGTTTCTCCTTGCGGTCAGTAAGCCACTGGAGAGCACTGCAGATAATGCTTAGAGATTTTCCAGTCCCTAAGAGAGAGAGAAAGAGAGAGAGAGATCAAACCCTAAGTGAGTCTACTTACTTACTACTGAGTAATAACTGATCCAATGTGGAAAAAAAAATATATATATATACCAGTGGGGCTTTCGAGCATGGAGACGCCTCCCTTATCGAGAAATTGATAGAGCGCATTCATGAAATCGATCTGGATCGAGTACGGCTTGTATGGAAACGCCGGGAACTCTCGTATCTCCGTCATTGAGGTCGTCACAGTAAGGGAAATCAGTTCCGGTTTGGAGGGTTTGATGGCATTTTGCCGCCGATTTCGAAGAAGACGAGCCTGTTTGGACGTAAGAATACTCTATTCTATAGGGGACATTGAATAGCCCAACCACTAAGCTCAAACGATAGAAATAAAAGTTAAGCCCAATTAATAGATGGGCCTATGTGACAGAGGTCAAGCCAGCACTGTTAATGGGCCTATTAATGTATGAGATCCAACCCCTTCAATTCCCCTCTCTCTCTCTCGTCTCTTCTTCACTCTCGTCGTCTCTTCTTCAATTGCAGCTAGAGAGCCATGGCCTCCTCCTTCAACGAAGAAACCGCCAAGAAGTTGCTTACCCAGGTCTGTAATTTATCTATGCTTCCTTCACTCTCATCTCTAATTTCCCCGATTTCATTTTCGTAGCTTCTTTTGCTGATGGTTGAAGGTTGAGTTCTACTTCAGTGACAGTAATCTACCCACAGACGGATTTCTCAACAGGGAAGTCACCAAGAGCAAAGATGGCCGTATCCTGTATACATATATATTGTTGTAGCATACAGATATAGTTGAAAAGTTATTCCTTAGATGCCCGAAACTAGTGGTTAGTTTGCCTCTGGTTTGTTCCTTCTCTCGTATGAGGAACCTCCTTGGCCTCGGTAACATCAATAGAGAAGACATCCCTCCGAGGATTGTGGAGGAAGTTGCTAATCTCTTGCGCACCTCTGATTTTCTTAAAGTTTCCAATAATGGTACTTGTGCTTTCCCTCCCTTTGGTTTGTTTGTCAATTCTTCTGGTGTGAGATATATACTTTAACCTTGTTGATCCAGGACAAAGGATCGGTAGAGGAACTAAACTCTCCAAACCGGAAGAGGTGCTTGAACAAGTCCACAGAAGAACCCTTGCGGCTTCACCTTTTGAGTACAGCATTAAGATGGAGGATGTCTCATCTTTCTTCTCCCAATATGCCAAGGTTCTTCTTCTCAAATGACTGTCCAAACGAGCTTTTTGAATTTGCTCATCTGATTTTACTTGTTCAGGTGAACAGTGTGAGACTACCTCCCAACATCGCTGATAAGCGACGCTTTTGTGGCACTGCGTTGGTTGAATTCTCCTCTGAACAAGACACTCAAGATATTTTGAGGCAGAGCTTGGTCTATGCAGGCGCTGACTTAGTATTAATACCAAAGTAAGTAAGTGGGAGTGGGGGATGCTTTGTGTTTTGATATATATATATATATATATATATATATATATATATATATAGCGGATTGGCATGACCTGACTATTCCTGTTTGATATGCAGGAGTGATTTTGACTGTCAAAGAGAGAATATGATCAAGCAACTCGGAAAATCAGAGTCCCACAACGAGTCCGTTTCTTGTTTTTTTGTCTTATCAAAACGCTTCTTGATTGAAATGCAACTTTGCTCATTTCTACTGCTCATATTTATATTGCTACAGATTCCGCAGAGGACAAATTGTCAAATTTGCATTGAAATGGATAGCCAGTGAAGAAAAAGTAACAAACAAAGGTATTTTCTCTTTTCTCAGGACTGTTAATCTCTGAAAAAGTATGAACTGCTCTTTAAGCAACTTCTCTGGGTTGCAGAAAAACCCAGCGCTCTGAAAAATAAAATTAAAGAGAAGGAAGATAAGGAGACAGGCATTGCTGATAGAGAGAAGGAAAATGGAGATAACTCATGTGCTAGCTTGTGCAAGGACAACACTGATCAACTTGTGGTTCCCCCATGGAACAACAGTAATTCTGTCAGCTCTGAGGTTCTCAAGGATCTTTTTCAAAGATTTGGCAGCGTTGAAGTAAGTTGCAACACTTTTTGTCAAACCACCAATCCCTTAAAAAGTGATTGTTGAGTTATCATCTTTTCCTGTGCTTACTGCAGCACATAGAATACTCTGGTGGATTGGATTCGGGTTACGTTTGGTTCACAGATTCAGAAACAGCAATGAAAGCCCGTGCAGCTGTGGAGTTTGTTGGAGGTTTAGTTGTGAAGAATAACTTCTCAGTAGCCTTAGAAGCAATTAATGGTAAGGTGGCAATTCCATGGTGTTAGTTATACCAAAGAAATGGAGTTAATCATAGAAACGTTGAAAATGACTAGTGTACTAATGGCCTTCAGGGGAGATGGAGAGAGAGTTGTGGAAAAGACTATCATCAGCTGAGCTGGAAGGAGGGTATGACATCAAACCAAACCTTGTTTATTCTTCATTGTAGGGAACATACTTGGGATTTGGCTTGTACCACCACTCATTTGTTCTCCTTGCTGGTACTTCATTGGTTGTTTACCAACCTAACTCCAAGATTCTTTGTTAATGTGCATCAGGAAAGAAGGTCACAAAAAGGAAAAAGGCAAAGATGAGTGTTTTGAAAACGTGCAACCTACCAAGAAGGCCCGAAAGGAGCCCTAATTAAAGTTTTGGGTTTTGTTTTATGTCATCCTCTTCTCTACGTTTTTTTAGGTTCAGCTGATTCTCAACAAAATAGATATTGCTTCACTTGACTGACATCTATGAGTAGTTTTGTAAACGTTTTTTGGTCTGGGATGGTTAATGACTTGACGTATTGCCGTATGCGCCACTCGTATACTAGACCAATACTTTGTGAAAAGAAAGATGAGTAAGAGACATAAAACGGAGAGGATTCGCCTAGTGTTCAAATCCGTTCCTTATATACGACAGTGCAACTTTCTTTTGGAAGAGAAATTACCCTTTTCATGAGTTCGTTAACATAAAAACCTTTCAAATGAAGTGAAACCAAATCCCAAATGTGTCACATGACTCAGACGACCGGAGTCAGAAGTGATTTCCCAGAAAAGTGCGCTTCCAAGTTACCCACGACAAGATCGGCCATGGCATTCCGTGTTTCCACAGTGCCACTCCCAACGTGAGGGAGGAGAACTACATTCTCAAGGCCAAAGAGCTCCTCGGGCACGTGAGGCTCCTGCTCAAACACATCAAGGGCAGCCCCACCTAGGCGGCCTTCTGTTAGAGCTTTAATAAGCTCTTGCTCATCAACATGTGGTCCACGGCCAATGTTTATGAGGACGCCCTTAGCTCCTAATGCATCCATGACCTGCCGGTCCACAATGTGTCTGGTCTGCTCGGTCAACGGGCATGCGACGACGAGGATGTCTGAGTTTTGAGCAAGGTCAACCACCGTCGGATAATACTTGTAGGCGACATCAGGCTTAATGGTTCTTGAGTAGTAATTGATTGGGCAGCTAAAGGCTTCAGCCCTCTTTGCGATGGCAGTCCCAATTCTACCTAGACCAATGATCCCCACGGATTTTCCACTAAACTGAGTCAACCAAAAGAAAGAAAGAATGTGACGCTAAAGCAGAGATAGAAGACCAAAGATAAGATAGGGCAGAGAGCTCTTTTCCAATCAATCAATAGTGGGTAAGAAGTAGAAACCTTGGTAGTGAGTTGGAATTCACCTTGCTTCCATTTTCCGCTCCTTACATAGCGATCGCACTCACACAGCCGTCGAAGGAGAGCCAGGATAAGCCCGATGGCGAGATCTGCGACGTCTTCGGTGAGAACGTCGGGGGTGTTGGTGACGCGGATCCCTTTTTCTTTGCATTTCCCCAAATCGATCTTGTCGAGCCCGACGCTGAAGCTGGATACAATCTCAAGGTTGGGCAGATCGCTGATGAGCTGAGCATCGGCGCCGGCAGAAGCATTCCCAACGACGGCGCGGATGGAGTTCCGATGAGTTTCTAGGAGGACGGATTTCTCCGGAGAAGTCCAGAAGCGAAGAAGGTTGAAGCGCTTCTCAAGCTCGTTCTCGAGGTAGGAGGACATGGGGCACATCATAAGGACTCCGATTGATTCCATATCTCCTTTTCTCTGTTTTTTTTTTTTATTTTTCTTCTGCAAATGATTGAGTCAGTGAGAGGTCTGTGTATAATTTATCGGAGGTTGACGATAAAGATGGGCCTATTTTTGGGCCCATAATTGATATTATCCGCTTTTTATGGGCCACTAAATGACCCTTTTCAAGTTTTCCTCTTGGTTCCGAAATCATGACTTATGTTTAAAGACAACATTGCACGTTTGATGATATTCATGCAAATTGTTGTAGGATTCATGAACATGATACAAACACAAGAAGACATACACTGTATGTGTATGGAAACGTAGCAGATTCCCCGTTGACATTGCATGTTTAGGGAATCCAGTGACAAGGGTGTAATCACATTTTAGTATGTTACTATATGATAACATTTTATAATTTAAACGGCTCTCTATCTCTAATTATCAATGTTCAAAATCCTAAATAATGATTAGTTAAAATTAAGAGGTGTGGTCTGAAACATGCGCCCCACGTCCCATCTTCCAAAAAAAGGAAGCAAAAGAAGAAAGCTCCACAATTTTCTCAAAGCCAAAATCACTGTAACAATTACCCTTTATTGTTTTGCGGCTCGATTAGCTTCTCCTTCCCTTTTGATTCTCCCCATCTCAAGAGAGGCCCATTTGATCCTCTCTCTTTCTCTCTCTCTCCTCTCTAATTCTCTATTGCCATCAAGAGACCAGGAATGGTTCGTGCTTCGGAACAAGAACAGGAAACCTATAGGAGCAGGCTCTTCAATTTCAAATGGAGGAACAACGACAACAATAGTGCTACGAGACACAACAAGAGTCTCAGCGTCGAGACCGGTTTAGATGAGGCTGCCACCGGATCCCATGACGCTGAACCATTGACCATTATTCATCCTAGTCAGGGTCCACCACTTTCAAGATCGGCTGCGGATGAAGCAGTCCTCGCCGCCCTCGCCGCCTCACAGGCTAGAGAAAGGCAGCTTTTGGCAGACATGGAGCAGATGAAAGAGCGCTTCTCCAAGCTGTTGCTGGGAGAGGACAATTCCGGTGGAGGCAAAGGAGTATCCTCTGCTCTCGCCCTTTCAAACGCAATCACAAACCTTGCAGGTTGCTTTAGGACCCTCTTTTGTTATTACACTTAGTTTATATTAACCAGCAACCAATATCTCATGTTTATCTTGTTGGTATAGCTTCCGTGTTCGGAGAGCAACGGCGCTTGGAGCCAATGCCTGCAGAAAGAAGAGCAAGATGGAGAAAAGAGATTGATTGGCTTCTCTCCGTGACCGATTACGTGGTTGAGTTTGCTCCATCTCAGCAGAAAAATAAAGATGGGACCAATATGGAGGTTGTCTATCTGCTGCTGCTGCTGCATTATATTTCATTTGGTAACATACAATGATTCCCTTATTCTGTTGGTATTGATTTAACAGATAATGACCACACGCCAACGTACTGACCTCCACATGAATATCCCCGCATTGAAGAAACTGGACGCCATGCTCATCGTAAGACCTCTCTCTCTCTCTCTCTCGTTGACCAAATATCAACCCTACTTTAATAATTTCATTTAGGATATTCAAAAGCATCCTCTTATCCCCCTTTTCTACCTAGGATTGTCTAGAAAATTTCAAGGACCAAAGCGAGTTCAGCTATATCTCAAAAGACTCCCCTGACTTAGACGGTAAGAGAAACGACGAAAAATGGTGGATTCCGACCGTCAAAGTTCCACCAGATGGTCTATCAGAAGCTTCAAGAAGGTTTTTGCAGTACCAGAAAGATTGTGTAAACCAGGTTCTAAAGGCAGCCATGGCCATAAACGCACAGGTTTTGTTCGAGATGGAGATACCTGAGAGCTACATCGACTCTCTCCCAAAGGTAAAAAAAAAAAAAGACACCAACAATTGATGTTATTGATTAGAAGAGTTGATGAAGAATAATACTCACTTGTTTAGTTTGTAATAAATAAATAAACAGAACGGGAGGGCGAGTCTCGGGGATCAGATGTACAAGAATATAACGGTGGACTTCTTTGACCCGGACCAGTTCCTGAGCAGCATGGACATGTCGTCGGAGCACAAGATCGTGGACCTCAAAAACAGAATCGAGGCATCAATCATTATATGGAAACGCAAAATGGTTTATAAAGACAACAAATCATCGGCACCCTGGGCCTCCGGAGTAAGTCTGGAGAAGCGAGAGGTCTTCGAAGAGCGAGCTGAGACCATTTTGCTCATTCTCAAGCAAAGATACCCCGGGATTTCTCAATCTTCACTCGACATCAGCAAAATCCAGTTCAACGAGGACGTGGGCCAGGCGGTGCTGGAGAGCTACTCGAGAATACTGGAAAGCTTGGCCTACACGGTACTTTCCAGAATCGATGACGTTTTAGAGGCAGATCGAGCGGGGAACAAGAGGAACACGCCATTGGAAGCAGAGGAAGAGACGCTGGTTGGGAGCATGACGCTGTCGGATTTCATGGGATGGGACTTCGATCAGGCCGCGAACGCCGAATTGGAGTCGAAGAAGGATCTACCGGATGATCCGTTGATAAAGGAGAAGCTAAGCGTCGTCACGACCAAGAAGACCTCATACCTCGAAACCCTAGGCGGTGTCAAGAGTCCAACGGCACGGCATTGATATTTGTGTGGAAAATTAGGCGCAAAAAAGAGCGAAGACAGATTTATTGATTATTTAATTATTTTTAGGATTCAAAAACTTTACAAAAGGGCTTTTGTAAATTCCTTTTTATGAAAAGGTGGGCTTTTAAGATTAGGCCCAGTTTATTGTAAAACCCATTTACCATCTGTATACTGTATACATCCCTTCTAAATAGTAGTAGTACTCACCTTATCTTCATTTTCATCGATTCGATTCCAAATCGGAAGGATGATAACGTCGTCCCTAACCTCATCTCTGCAAGCTCTCAAGCTTTCGTCTCCGTTCGCCCATGGCTCCACTCCTCTCTCATCTCTCTCTAAGCCCAATTCCTTCCCGAACCACAGAATGCCCGCTTTAGTTCCGGTCATCAGAGCCATGAAAACGATGCAGGGGCGCGTGGTGTGCGCAACCAGTGACAAGACTGTGGCGGTGGAGGTGGTGAGGCTGGCTCCCCACCCCAAGTACAAGAGGCGCGTGAGGATGAAGAAGAAGTACCAAGCTCACGACCCCGATAATCAGTTCAAGGTTGGCGACGTGGTCAGACTGGAAAAGAGCAGACCCATCAGTAAGACTAAATCATTTGTGGCGCTTCCTGTCATCGCAAGGGCCGCCAGGAAAGCCGAAGCCGGAGGAGATGAACTCCTTGGCCTTCCCTTGGAGTCTCAGCAGCCGGCGTAGAGAATGATTGCTCTTTGTTTCTTTTGGTAAAGCCGTCTTTTTTTTGCTCTGCTTCTGTTTGTTTGTTGTGTATCCCGGAACCAGTGTAATTTATGGAATGCTTTTGTGATTTCATTGCTTATGCCATGAGTGTGTTTTCAATCTGATTGTTTCCGACTACCAATTGTTTGCTCTTACTTCATCTTCACCTCCAGTTACATTTAGAATGTGAATTAATATGTTTCTGTTGCTACTGTGTGCTTGTGGTCTCAGTGATCCGACTTTTGTTTCTGCTAATTCTACGGTTCTTGCTCCTCTTGTTATGGTTCATTTGCCAATGGAATGGACCAAAAAGGTGTTGGATAATAATAGGATTGGAGAAGAGAGAGCTGGTCGTTTTTGTACAAAACTTTAATGCACTGCTGCTATACATTATCATATAATTATATATAGGTAAATAATATCTGCTGTGACTTGTCATCAGCAATCTTCGATTTGTAGACTTCTCTTAATGTTGTGTAGTGTGACTGAGACGAGGTTTGTCACGGATTCCACAGACTCCATATTCAGCTTTGCTGCAGGAGAAGGGTTGATGAGGGTTTGGAGGGCGAGTGTCAGGAGCGACCCTCCTTGGCTGTTTCTGTCGTCTTGTGTAGACGTTATTACCAGTGGCCGTGACTCTACTCCATCAGGTATGATTGAGAATCCAGAGGGGAGGATTTGGATGTTGCTTGGATCATGTCCCGCGAGCACCAGCTGTGTCGTGTTTATATCTACGGGAGCGTATACCACCACCGACTCATACGAGTTAGTGCTGCTGTCTTGCAGCACCCATATGCTCTTTTCTCTCGATTTCACTGTCTGGAAATGTATAGAAATTCAGATTATCAAGGCCTAGACAGATTTAGAGGAGGAGAAGACAAAATAAACGCACCTGGATTGCCACTGAGTTGCCTCTGTCTTGTCCCTTGGATAAGTTTGCAATAGACTGAACATGAGCTCCGTTTGACAAAGCATCCCACTGATGATATGTATCGTTAGATAAATATATGAGTGGAAACCGCTTTTCTTGTTTGCTTAAATGTGTGTGAATTTGACAAGGTACCTCATGCCGACGAGCTTCATCTCTAAAGAAATCGAAGAGAAGAGCTGGAGAAACAGGTAACCACAGCGAAGAAGAAGCGCAGACAATGACTCCCGTGGGCTCGCCAGGATCATGAAGGTTCTTCCTGGAAGAAACCCGCATGTCTTGTCCAGTTTTGGTGGTGATTTTGGTCCATTGATGGTAGCTTGATGCAGCAATGGCGCGGTAGAAGCTTTGTGTCATTCTCTGAGCCATCTTCAGCACACTCTTTCTCCCGGCAAGAGTTGTAACTCCTGATTATCAACAGAGGAGTGAAAAGGTTATATATAAAGAAAGATAGAGAGTGTAAATGGAGGATCCGGATATATAGACGGACCGAGAGAGTCTTTGGTGGGGACGTTGGTAGCCATGAAGAAGACAAGGCGTTCGCAATGGAGCTGAAGGGTGGCGACCCAGTGTCGAGCCCCAAAGGCCAAACCGGTGTTGACTAAGGAGCGGAAGAGAGGCTGAACTGTGGATGCAGACACGTCGAGGTGCTCCACCCAGGTGACCTTGGAGTGACCGTTGGAGGTGTCCTCGATGATGCAACCGGAGGGGAGTTTTCGACATTTCAGAAGAGAAGCCTCCTTCTCCGTGTTGCTGTCCTCCACGGAGACCGAGACGTCCACTATTGCCCATTTCTCAGGGCTCAGCTGCCGGCAGCTTCTCACGAAGTACACTTCTCTTGTGGGGACGACCGGAGTGAGCAGCTGCATCTCTCCGAACATCTGCCACAATAGTTATAAACCATATCCATCCCATGTATCAGCTGAGTCGTCATTCATCAATTATCACTATATGTATATATTGATGAGTACTCACCAGCTGAATAGCCCCGTCGATCCGTGAAGGCCCTTCGCCTTGCCGGATAACATCGACCGTTGCAGCCTTTGAGATCAAGCATGCAAATGTCTCTTTCCATTGTCCCTGCGCGTTACACGTACACATCAATTCCTTTTTATACACATAGAATAAGTTATAGTAGCTGGTAACAGTAATAAATAATGGAAAAGTACCACGTCCATGAAACTCTGGGCAAGTTTATGTGCGTCCATAAACACAATCCCCGCATCTCTAGATGCTTCGATGGTTTTCCTTCCAGGAAACGAAGAGGCTTGCGCTTGGGGAAACTCCTTGAGGTACTCATCGTAGTTGAGAATCTCACGGCCAGTCTCAACGCTGCGGAGCCACATAGGTTCGCCTGAGGTGGCCATCTTCTGGAGTTCAAGGGTGGCTCGGTTAGAAATCTCGGCAATACGGGACTTCTCGAGGGCAAAGACGCCCGTGTAGAAATCGAGAGAGCCGAGACGGTGTTCTTGATCGTCGGAGCATGAAGCCTGCAGGGGATAGGGAGTGCGTCCAAGAGCTGCACGAAGCTTATCGAGCTCGGCTTTCAGTTTGGAGTTTTCGAGGTGGAGATCATCGGGGCCTCCTCCGCAGTTGGGGCAGGAGGAATTAGCCTTGGAAAAAGACTCCCTCATGGCTTTGTTTTCCTCTCGCAGCTTCTCTAGTTCCGCCTTGAGCAGGGAGTTCTCGTGCCGTTCTTGAATAGCCTGTCCATGCATGATTGATTCATAAACTATATATATACTACTATAGTCAGACAAAAATCCATATCACGTAAGATATACATTACCTTGATCTGTGTGCGGCGGTTTTGGAACCAGAACTTGACCTGGCGAGGGGCCAGCCCTAGTTGCTTGCTCAGCTGCTGTCTTTGCTTCTCGTCCGGATGTGGTGTCTCTTTGAATAGCCTGCAACGTCCTCAAATTCAGACATTTCTAAAAGATGAAAATCTTTACATGCAACTGAACCCTAACTAGGCATATGTATACTATTACTGATCAGCTTTAATTGTGATGAAACAAATTAACACTTTATTGTTTAAGCCTTTATATACGTTATAACGCGCATGTACCTACAGTCATGTCAGGAGAAGACGGGGAATAATAACGAGTAAGCGTCCGAAACCATATAAGCGCATTGAAACTAATGCTGGATCATATATCATCGATCGGCAATATATTTGTATGAATACATCATCTAAGTATATATATGTATGTGAAATTAATGGAGAATTGAAGGTGCGTAATTGAGAATTGCTCTTCAACGCAAGACACCTTCTCCTTCTTCCACTAATTAAGTACTACAGTATATACCGAAGAAAGGGATTAAAATCATAATTACTTATAAAACATCAAGAAATATGAGCACCGGAAAAAACAACTAATGAATGTTTCTTGATAGAAGCTAGCCCTAATGAATCGGAATCCCCTAATTAAGTGTTTTAATTTGTGAAGCATAATTATTAAGTTTATACTTATTAAAAAGTGGGGTGGGGGGTTTAATTAGTTAGCTAGGTAAGGATGGAATAATTATATCGAACGTACGCTTCCATGTGTCTGATCTGATCGGTGGTGTGACGATGATACTTCTTCCTCTTTCTCTTATTAGTGCCCTTGTTTCCAGCTGCGCCGTCCTCCTCTTCCTCCTCCTCATCGTCGTGATCCTCACCCTCCAAATCCTCCTCTGATCTGGATCTCGTGGGTCCTGAGTTCTCGCTGCTCATCTCCACAGTGCGATCCTCATCGTCAACTACTCTTCTGCCCAGGAAATCCTCCTCAGGGTTGGTGCTGCCGGAGGATGCATTCCGGAATATCCCAGCCTGTATATATTCCTATCTCCATTAAAATCAAGACATATATATAATATATGTTTATGTGAGAGCTAGCAAGTACATGTATGTAGAAAAGAGAGAGTAGTATACGAGAGATAGAGAGAGGGCTGGAGAGGAGAAAAAGTCTTTGGTGGGTTGTTTGGAAGACATGTCGACGGCCATTGACATACAAATCCTGTCCCTAGCTAGCTTCTTTGCTTAATTATGATCTCTTCCCTCTTCTCCTCGCACTCCTTCTTCCTTATATATTATCTCTCTTTTTTTCTTTCTTCTTTAATTACTTATACACCAAAATGTACTTTCAATTAATATATAAGCTAAGATCGATATATATATATATATATATATATATAGCCTCTTCAATTCCAATGATACATATATATATAAGCGGTCGTTTTTCAGATATTTCTTCCATTTCTCTACTGCTCTTGACTTTTAGGTGCTTCTTTTATAATTAATTAGTTTTAATTAATTAATACCTATTATATTATTATATTTAGTCCTTTTACGGTTTTATATATTTTGGCTATACTTCAATCCGACAATTGAGTAGTTTAAAACATGGCCAGCTACAGCATTGGCAGCCATCGATCGACTTCATTTTTCTTCTTAATATTCGATTTTTAATATATACATATATATATGATGAGCAAAATTCAAATTTGAATTATGGAAAATATATCAGCCTTCCAATTTCAGCTACTAACTTTAATATGAATTATGTTGGAATGATATAAAGGATTGAGAAGAACTTGAACATATATACAATGAAGCCATATTGAAACATGAGCAAATTATCCGTTAAAAGTAGTACATAATGGCGTTGCTATAGATTACTGTAGACAGGGGGGGAAGGAATGAGAATAAGAAGGAAGGGTTACAATTGCATGATTGATTTAAGGGTATAAAAACAAAAAAGACGAACTTCTCTGTCTCTTCTTTAATTGAATTGTGTGTATAGACTAGAGAGAGAGAGAGAGAGAGACATATGTGTATGTCAGATTTCTTAATTGTTTTCTCTAGAGAGAGAGAGAGTTGACCGTTAGATACTGAGATGGACTCAACTAACTTTTAGCACCTAATTCTCCAACCGCATTTTCTGCTTTCTTCTTCCCTCCTTAATTATCCTCTCATTACTCTTATTATGACTTGTGTATTTATTTATTACTATATACTACTACTTATGATTTATTATTGTGATGATCTCTTCTTTCAAACAATTGGTAACTTATACAAAACGCTATCATCACATCTTAATTTAAGATATGGCTTAATAAGAAACCCTATCTATTAATCATATATACTTTATTATGTAAACTTGGCTCTATTAGTATAATTGCGTCAGGATTATAGGAAACTGGGACTCTGGGAGAAGCATATATATATATTTGATAAGAATTAGCATATACAATATATGGGTAAGAGAGAGTTACTAACAGTATATTGCAGCGCTACATGGAACCCTAAATTGCTTGAGACTTGTCCTCTTCCAATATTTTTATAAAAACTAATGGGATATCTATATTCCTGGATTAATCCCAATCGAATCTAATACACTGACTAGTATAGTAGGGGTATGTACGTAGCAGTATTAGGAAAACAATTAGACTAACGGTAAAGGCAGGAAAGAAGAGTTGTTGAATATAAGTTAGAAAGTTAAAAAAGAATTCGGATAGAGAAAGTTTAGAAGACGTACGTAAGCAGAGAAAATTAATTCAACAAATGTAATTCAGCAGCGGAAAGAGACGTCGAAATTTATTTTATTTTTATTTGTTGTTGTAAAAAAAGAAAAAGGTCAGCGAGAGGCATTGACCGATCGTTACTCATTAATTTCAGCGACCTTAAAAGGAAATGAATGCTCTTTATGGGTTTGCCTCCAACCCCTTTCCAATTCCTCCACCCTCTCTTTATTACTTACTTTCCTATTCACTATACGCATCTCCCTCTCTCTCTATATCCACCATATATACATTTTATAATGCCACCTGGACACATGTGTATGTGTATGTTGTTTTAATATTTGACAAAATTTGAAATTTTGATCATCTTATTGTATCACGGGCACGTCAAGATTTCAAACATTGATTCATATTATCGTATGCATACACCATGACATATTATTGCAAGATATATCTCAACAGTTACATTGTTAACAATATAGATATAGTAGCTTAAACCGTCCGTATAATACGTACGTAAATGGACGAAGACGTATAGTGAAGGAAACTTAGGTCTTTAATAAGATATATAATGGTATAACTGTAGCAGATGATTTATCTACAATTCAAAAGCTTTATCAGTTTCTTTTGTTTTTTTCTTTGTTAGTCGTCGTACGGCCTAGGGAATTGTTAGTTAGGAAAGGTAGATACATAATGTATAGAGAGGGAAGCAACCATAAACATTTACATTCACCACATGCTCTTAAATAATTAATTAATGCCTCCTAACCTCTCCTTTTGCTCTATCTATCTACTTTAATTAATTACTTGAATATATGCTGCCTATAGAGATTCCTTTTTCTTTCTTCCATTCATTCCTTTTGGCTACTGACTCTCTCTCTCTTTTTTGCTCTCGATTAATACTTCTACTTAATTAGGGTTTTGGGTAAAAAAATTCGCCCTTTTCACCATTAATCTATTACCCGTGTTGGCAAACTTCCAAGACCAGTCTTCTTTCTTTTTTGGCTTTTCTTATTGAGGGCCAATGAAAGCAACTAATTAATTTTTAAAGTAGGGTCTATCAAAATTAATTAAGACAACCCTTAAGTTGATTCCAAGATGCAGAAACTGACCATATATCTTTTCTTTTATCTCAACAAGTGACGACGATCCCTTTTAATTCACGTCCTTACAAATAACTATCTAGAAAGAGAACTGACCCACCAAAAATGGAATATGGTGATGATCTCACGCTAAAAGCAAACGTGTTTATACAAATGTGACATCGAGTGTGCACACGTACGTGTGAAGAGGGAATGATGGCATAGGAGATTGCGCCAGATAAAGACAGTGAGGACAACTAACTCCATATACTAACTTATATATAATTAATACAATGCATTTTGATATTCACTTTTTGTACAAAGGAAATGATACCATACGAGTCGTACGTTGCTAATATTCTTGGTACCTCCAAGTCCAACCGCAAAACAAAAGATGGATAGTTAGTTGGAGAGGATCAGCTGATGAAAACCAAAAGACACAGTTGTGAGAGAGCTACTAGCTAGTGAGTACCACATATATACGTATATTGGGATATATATATACCTTGAATCTTACACATTTTGCTTACATCTAAAATAGAAAATGAACCAGTAATTAGTTTTTGTTTGGATCCATAAATATCACATATATTACTTAATTATTTCATATAATTTATCACTCAAATTACATTTCTGTATACCAGTTGTAGTATTTTAATGAATAACTCTACTAGTAAATTGTAACATTCAAACAGAAATAAAAATGAAAAATGTAAATGTAAAGATATAATCGTGATCTGAAATAGGATGGTTTACAATACGTAAGAGAATACGAATGTACATCATGAGTATCAAAACAAATCAAGATTCATACCAAAAGGAAGAGAAAAAACATATCAACATATGCATAGGTTAGCGTCTTAGCGAGCGTGCGGAACCGAGGGTGCCTTGGTTTGCTGGCCCCAAAATGGGTGGGCTTTTAGGGGCCCAATATTGTTACTTACAGAGGCTAAAATGGATCCTACTGTTTTCCCTTTACAAAAACGGAGACAGGCCTTGTATATAAAAAATTCAGACCAAAGCCGCTTAGAATGAAGTAAATGATATCAAGACAGAACGTTTTTCTAATCCGCGAAACGACGCCGTTTGTACCGCCGGTGGCCGAGGGAAAAAAAAGGATTTGGATTTTGTTGGATCTAAAAAAACATAAAACACATAGGGGTGGGTCTCTCTCCTCCGGAATTCGATCACGACGGCAAGGACGACGCATCTCCTTCTCGTAAGCCATTGATGATCCCAATAGATAGCTCTATTCTGCTTTATCCAATCGCCTCGTCTTAATAATTGATTCAGTGATGTAATTGGGATCTAAACTCGATTGGTTGATTGTTTTCCTTGGAAGCCACAGGGCTGGAGATGGATCTGGTCCGGTGATTTCTGAGATTTAAGTCGATCGAGTTTCCAGATATATCTCTCAAGTAGAGATGGCTTGGTTCAGTGGCAAAGTTTCTCTGGGAGGATTCCCAGATCTCACTGGCGCTGTCAATAAATTCCAGGAGAGCGTTAAAAACATTGAAAAGAATTTCGACAACGCCCTTGGCTTCGACGACAAGTCCGATTCTGCCGCTGAAGGTGTTCTCTTCTTCTCACTTTTTTTCCAATCAATACACATAATATTATCATCCTTCCCAATAATCTGCTGTTAGTCAGCTGGGAATATAGGATTTGATTACTCAAGGCGCATTTGTTGATAGGACCTGCCATTTTTCTTCTTCTTCTTTATGTAGGATGTTTAGATCAATAATCTGCTGTTGCAATAATACAATCTTGCAAGTTATGGGATTCTGTCTTATTTTTCTTAGAACTAGCTTAGCTAGTGTGCTTCAGATTCTACCCATTGCATTTTATTCTGAATTTGAAAAAAACACTTTGTTTTGGATCTTTGCGTTTACTTGGTGACAGCTTTTTCTGGCTATGATTTCAGGGGTATTCTGTGTTTACCTAACTGTAGCACAAATCATTTTCTTCTCTAGTTTGTCTTGAGTTTCTTGTACCTTTCACAACAAAAATCCTTTTGTTCTTTCTTTTTAGATGCAGCTTCAAGTATGTGGCCACCTGCAGTTGATACCAAAAGCCTCTTTGATCCCGTTATGTCCTTCATGGGTAACACCTCTGATGAGAAACCTGATACATTGGAAGACTCTGTGCGTACAGAAAATCCGTCTCAAATTGAACAAAAAGAAGAAGAAGCTGGATCGGTTAAGCTAGCTACTGAACAAGCAGTATCTGTTGAAGCAAATAAAGAAACAAACGTGAGAAGAGAAGCTGATCAAGCAGATAATCCTGAGGTAACAGAAACTGTTGTTTTGGATCCCAAAGATGATGAACCGCAATCGCAGATACTTCTCGAAGAGTCCTCTGAATATTCTCTTCAGACTCCTGAATCCTCAGGTTACAAGACTAGTCTTCAACCTAATGAAAAGCTGGAAATGACAGCTTCTCAAGATTCACAGCCCGAGCAACCCAAGTCAGAGGCTGAGGAATCACAGCCTGAGGATTCTGAAGCAAAAGAGGTTACTGTAGAAAACAAAGACACTGTTCACTCCCCTGTGTTAGATGGACAGCATAAGATTACTTATATGGATGAGACAACAAATGAACAAGAAATTCTGGGTGAAAATCTGGAAGGGAGAACCTCGTCTAAAAATTTTGAAGTTTCACCAGATATCAATCATGTAAATAGGATAGAGTCCCCTGTTGCTCATCCGTCTTTAATTTTTGAGTCTGATGGTTCTCCTTACGAGTCTTCTATACCAAAGAGATCGTCGTCAGATGAAATTTCGGAGAGAATTGTGGATTTTGTTTCTCGTGAAATAGATTCAAGACTGGATACTAGTGAGTTAAATGAAAGCCAGCGTTCAAGCTCTGCGACAAATGTTTCCGACTCTGCTGATGTTATTCTGGAATTAGAGAAGACCAAAAAGGAAATAAAAATGTTGGAAAATGCCCTGCAAGGTGCTGCAAGGCAAGCTCAGGTACATCTTTAGATCCTCATGAAAGGTTTTGCTACGGATATGGTGCTTCTATACCAATTTTCTGGGGATTTGTTTACAGGCAAAGGCTGATGAGATTGCGAAGTTGATGCATGAAAATGAGCAGCTAAAATCTGTCACTGAGGATTTGAAGGTACAATAGAGTATGCGGAATATGGGATATTAGATGAAGGATTACTTTTTTCCCCAGTCTTCCGCCCATCTTCCTTTCATTTGGAATGATTTTGAATCTACATTCTAATAACCTCTGCTCTGGAACAGAGGAAATCTAACGAAGCTGAAGTCGAGTCTTTGCGAGAAGAATACCATCAGAGAGTTGCAACTCTTGAGAGGAAGGTATTATATCTTTTATCATTCTTCTCTTTCAATTCTCTTCTTTTCATTATATATATATATGCCTTCACAGTGCTTATCTTTGTAGGTTTATGCTCTCACCAAAGAGCGGGATACACTTAGAAGAGAACAGAACAAGAAAAGTGATGCTGCGGCCCTTTTGAAAGAAAAGGATGAAATAATAAATCAAGTTATGGCTGAAGGTAAGACAGCCTTTTGGAATGCTTGAATTATGGATCGTATTTTTCTCGTTATAAAAAAATGGTGTTGAAAGCGAACACCTGAAAAATGAAAGGACGTCATTTCTTGCTCAGCTTGAGCTCTTGATATTAATGCTAATCATTTCAGGCGAAGAGCTTTCAAAGAAACAGGCTGCTCAAGAAGCTCAGATCAGGAAGCTAAGGGCTCAGGTATATATTCAACGCTATGTGTTTCATTTTTATCAATACCAACAGTCTCATGGCAATTCTTATTTGTACGAGGGTTAGATTAGAGAGGCAGAAGAAGAAAAGAAAGGACTGATCACAAAGCTTCAGGTAATTGATTTTTTTTTTTTTGTTTCATTAACCACGTCATTAAGGATGAAACTGCCTGAAGGGGTTTTCTTGATTTCCCAGAAGCTTTTGTGAAAGGCTGGTTTGAAAATCAGTCTTCTTGTAGGCAGGATTAATATCTAAATAACTAAAGCATTTGCAAAGTTTGTTAAGCTTCTTAGCTTCATTAATTTTTCCTTTCAATTGCCAGTCGGAAGAAAATAAGGTCGAAAGCATTAAAAGGGACAAGACAGCTACAGAAAAGCTGCTGCAAGAGACCATAGAAAAACATCAAGCTGAACTTACTTCTCAGAAAGACTATTACTCAAACGCATTAGCTGCAGCAAAGGAAGCTCAAGCGTTAGCTGAGGAGCGTACCAACAATGAAGCGAGGTCAGAGTTAGAGAATCGTCTAAAGGAGGCTGGAGAGCGGGAATCTATGCTAGTCCAGGCGCTGGAAGAATTGAGGCAAACCTTAAGCAAAAAGGAGCAACAGGTTTTGTCTTCCTCGATCAAATTTGGGATAGAGTACTACTGGGATCTCATCATTTTATTTATACTCACCTAGTCGGTGGGCTCTAATTTTTACAGGCAGTGTATAGGGAAGACATGTTCCGTGGAGAAATTGAGGACCTTCAAAGACGCTATCAGGTCAAATCAAGATGTTTCGTTGTCTCTATGCATATTTCTTTCTTTGGTTATCGCCTTTTGGTTACGTTTGAACCATAATTCTAGTTACTAATAGTTTGTTCTGTTTACTGTTTGCTAAACCAACCACTCTTATAGGCTAGTGAGCGAAGGTGTGAGGAATTAATCACACAGGTTCCTGAGTCTACAAGGCCTCTCCTAAGACAGATTGAGGCTATGCAGGTAAAAAATTGACCCATATGTTTTTTCTGAAAGAACTTCTCCTGAGATTAGAATCTTAAATTAAATTGTAACATTGCATGCCTCTTATCTGATTGGCGATAGGAAACTTCATATAGAACAGCAGAAGCTTGGGCTGCTGTAGAAAGAACTCTGAATTCTCGATTGCAGGTGTTATGAACAACACTGCTCTATGCTATATTCAGCCAATTATTTTTGTTTTCTCTATCTTTTTGTTCACTTTCTAGAAATATTCAGGAAGCAGAAAGTAAAGCTGCAACAGCTGAAGAACGAGAGCGCTCTGTGAATGAACGCCTCTCTCAAACATTATCAAGGATCAATGTTCTAGAGGCCCAGGTTTTCTATGCTTTTTGACACTGTTCTTCATCAATTTTCGCAGCTTTCTCTAAATTTTAGCTTACCCAGTTCTCCTATCCAGCTTTCATGTCTCAGAGCAGAACAGGGCCAGTTAAGCAAGTCACTTGAGAAAGAGAGGCAGAGAGCAGCAGAAAATAGACAGGAGTATCTGGCAGCTAAGGAGGAAGCAGATACCCTAGAAGGTCGAGCAAACCAACTTGAAGTTGAGATAAGGGAACTTCGGAGAAAACATAAGCAAGAGTTGCAGGAAGTGCTACTCCACAACGAGCTTATTCAAAAGGTTCTACATTGCTTTATGGACATAACTTAATCTAATAAGAGTTAGTCCCATGAAAAATGCCCCATCAGTTACGGAATTTAAAGGACTGAAGTACCTAGCGAATTCAATCAAAGTAGTGCTTTCCCAAACTTTTTCATCCTGAGTAGCTTCTATTAACAACCGAACTGTTCCAGTTTATTACTCTTCTTTATTGTCCAAGTAGTTTCTCAATATGGCCTATTTTTTTCAGGACCTAGAGAGGGAGAAGGCTTCACGTTTGGATCTTGAAAGAACGGCCCGTATCAATTCCTCGGCAGTCTCTGAACAGCTTCCTATAGCAAGGCAAAATTCTGCCTTTGAGAATGGTGATGCATCTAGATCTATACTACTGCTTAATAAGTCAGGCATTGCACATCTGTAATTCATTAACTATTGCATCAGGAAGCTTGCCTAGAAAGCTATCAAGCGCAAGCAGCCTTGGAAGCATGGAGGAGAGCTATTTTCTGCAAGCTTCTCTTGATTCTTCAGATAAATTTTCTGAGAAGCGAAGCATGCCTGAGGCAACTATGAGTCCGTACTACATGAAGAGCATCACACCGAGTGCTTATGAAGCCACACTTCGACAGAAAGAGGGTGAACTTGCTTCATACATGACCCGCTTGGTAGGTGTAGAAAATATCCAACTGGGACATTTTTGTGTAACTCTGTTGGTAGGCTTTTGGCAATTGGCTTAGTAATGGGATTGAGGTTGACATCAGTCCTTACAATGGGACACTATGGGTGTTTGGATCATGTTGAGAAATTATTGGTTAGTTGCACACCGTGGTTAGCCTTCTTTTATAAGCTGGTTTAGAAGGTTTAGCTCTACTCGTCGAGGTAGTATAGGCTGGTTGTTAGTATCATCGTTATCTGTAGAATCTAACTGTAAGAGTCTATTTGCCTTTGGACAGGCATCAATGGAGTCTATCCGAGATTCCCTGGCTGAAGAACTAGTCAAAATGACAGCAGAGGTATGTATAGCGCTGAGAGTTTAGAGTTGATATTATGCTCAGTGTTATGATGATATTTCGTCTATATCTGGTAACTGTGGATGTAGTGTGAGAAGCTACGGGGGGAGGCAGATAGGGTCCCGGGCATAAAGGCAGAGCTGGAAGCACTAAGGCAAAGACACGCGGCTGCTCTGGAATTGATGGGTGAACGAGATGAGGAGGTAAGATATGTGAATAAAATAGTAGTGTATCCAGCATTAACAACAGTAGTTGGCATTGAGTTAATAAAAAAGTGGGTTTGGGTGGTAGTTGGAGGAACTTCGAGCGGATATAGTGGACTTGAAGGAGATGTACAGGGAGCAAGTGAACATGCTGGTGAACAAGGTAAGGCAAACAGACACAAGTGGAGTCAAAGTGTTGACAAACTCAGGCTAATGGGTTTGTGCAATTTTGGGTTTGCAGATCCAATGAGGGGCAAGGGAAGATGGTGTTGGCAAGCTCAGGCTCACGAGTAGGACCACCTAATCCTTGTTTCCCCAATATTGTATAGCTCTATAAGCTACCAACCTAAGCCCACTATATTCATTTGTCGTTTTGTCTCTCAGGTGTTGGTTGAACTTGAGGCTTTTTAAAACAAACTTTTGCTGCTCGAAAGAAGATTTTTCTTACAGTGAATTCGATCGTAAATTATTATTTTGGAGACGAGAATAAACTTTTGTCTGTGTGACTTATCTACGTATGTAACATGTATTGTCTGTGTAGTAGAAAAACGGTGGAGAGACCCATTAATAATGGGATTCGTTGATGTAGCAATCCATCCATATAGGAAAACTGTGTGACTCGAATGGACCCGAATGAGATATCAAAATCACAGAAATGATAGATAAAGAAAATAAAGAACAAAAAGGCCTCCGGCCCTCTTGTAAATGTTAATAAAAGCCCAAAGGCCCAAAATAGCTCTGCAATGGCTTCTCCTGTAATGAATAGTTGTAGGCTGGTTTCAGCATCAATCAATAGTCATAAAGCAGGGGAGGGATCCTTTCATCAAAAGTCTTGTACTCTTGTACATACAGCATTACTGAATTCATATATAAATGTCATTATTTCATTGGTACTAGAGTATAGTTTGCTGAGTTCCATGAAAAGAACGGTAGAGGCGAGAGCAGGTGATTAAAACCCATCCCCTGTGAACGGAGTGAGTGTAGGTGTAGCCATAAAGTTGTCGTCGCTCCTCTGTAAAAGTTTCTTCTATTCGACGATTCCTCTCGACGTTATCATATTTCCTCTCCAGGTTGGTACTATCATCATCCTTGTTCTCTTTGTTTGCATCCCTCCTTCCTTCCTTGCTTCCTTGTAGATCTGCCATTGCCTTTTTTAATCCAAATCTTATATTTCTGATTTACATTGCTTCCGTCAGATCCGACGATCTCACTTTCTCATCATCTGTCGTCAGCTTTTTTGTTTCTTCTTTTATCTCTTTTTATTTTTAAAATAAATATATTGTTGATTCTGGAATTTTCCTAGTAGCTCACGTCACGTTACGTCATGTGTGTGCTTTGAATTTTAAATTGACTCGCAAGGCTGGTTTTGATTATGTGTAAGTGATCGCTGGACTTCACACACACTAACAAGTAGCACTTGAATGAAGCTTTCCTTTAATGGATTGATTATTTAATAAATTGCGACTTTGACGTCTTTGAGCATCCATCCATGTTGAAGAATCCCATTATTCGTATGCTTTTCTTCTATGGCCTTGCATCAGTCAGCACTCAACTTGTTTGAATGTGCAGGAGCGTGTTTCCAGAGGGGATGGATTCTGTTCGACGCACTTACACCATTATGCGAGGTCGTCACATAGACAAGCGTGTTCCTTCTAAAGAGTTTCTCTCTGCTTTGGATAAAGCTGAAACTGCAGGTTTTTTGTACCCACCCTCATAATAGTCATGATTTTACTCTATTGCCTACTTTTTGGTGCACACGGACAGTGTTATATATTTTAAAGACCACTTCTGATCTTTTTATTGTATTTGCTCATCAACTCTATATTGCTTGTTTGTGTTTTAGACATAGCATTGTACCTAGATATACCACTTTTTTCTTGTTGCCTCAATATCTTGAAACTTCTTCTGCATAGACTGACTCTTGACTTTTCTCAACTCCAGTACGTCTTCCTACTGGGACGGGAAAAGACTGCGGGAATCCTTCCTGGAAGCGATCTCTGCCTCACGTGCTCGTTGCTTCTCTGACTTCGCTTTTATTCGGCTATCATCTCGGGTCTCTCCTTGTGACATTTGTTCTCCCTTTTTCCTTTTTTCTTTTTCATCTTTGCATTTATAGACCAAACATGGAAATTTACTTCTCATGATGCTAGGCTATTATCTTTTTCTTTCGTAAGCTTATTTTTCAGGCTCAAGTTGTATTTCTTCTCGATGCATTGTTTTTCTTGGAGCACTCGATAACATTATCTATTTGCCTCAATGACTCAGTTTTTTATAAATGTATATGTCTGGGAATAATAGCAAATTCATGCCTCTTTTCTGGACACAGGGTTGTTAATGAAACTCTCGAAAGCATATCAATTGACCTTGGCTTTAGTGGGAACACCATAGCTGAAGGTACCTTACCTATCCAAGAAGACAACTTACTTGTTTTTCTGTTTATCCAGTCTTTGTGTCTATCTCCCGTCTGATCATTCCAAAAACCTTTTTCTGATGGATGAAGGTCTTGTGGTTAGCACCTGCTTAGGCGGCGCCTTTATTGGGTCTCTGTTCAGTGGGTTGGTAGCTGATGGTGTTGGGCGCCGTAGAGCTTTCCAGTTGAGCGCTTTACCAATGATTGTTGGAGCTTCTGTGAGGTGATGTTTTGTTCAGGTTAATTGGGGGTTTAGGCTGTTCAGTTCACATGACTAAGTACTTGTTTCAGGTTCTTATGGTATGATATATATTTTTGGTTGAATGTCTATGTGGGCACTTGAACATTTCAGATTCGAATCTTTGCCTGTTGATTTGCTGAACCTGTGGTCTAGGCTAGTCATTATGCAGTTGGATTATCTCGTAGTGATTTCCTGCTTGGATGTTTATAGTTATAGCGTGGTGATTTTAACATATTTGGCCTCATTTGAACATATTTGGTCTCAAGTCATTGCCATGGTGATTTTCACTTATCCCAAGGTGTACTCACTAGTTAGGTTAATTCATCCTGTTTCTCTTTTAGCCAGAGTCCATTTATGTAATCATGAAATCTGTGTGCTTACAAGTGTGTTGTTTGCAGTGCATCAACTGAGAGTCTTATGGGCATGCTCCTGGGAAGGTTTTTGGTCGGAATTGGGATGGGCATAGGTCCTTCTGTTACAGCTCTCTATGTCACTGAGGTACTTGACATATACGTTGAAGTCTTTCTTATCTGCACTTGTTTTGATAGGATTGCTACATGAAATTTCTTCCTCACTTTTGATGTGAATATTACTTGGCGTATATTATTTTAATTATGTCAAAAGATGTTTGGAGTCAATGTAAATAGATGTCTATTTCAGACATAAAAAGACTTGAACTTGGAACCATTAACATGCAGAAGGTCATTGACGCACATAATTTTCATTGTAATAAGGACTTCAATCTTGAAAGCTATATTCGCATTATTGGATTTATTTAATGTGAAAAAGAAGGTTCTGGGCACACAAATATCACTAACTCGCTTTGTCAATACATCTTACATTCATACTTAGAGCAAGACTCACAGTTTCTCTTTGCAGGTGTCACCTGCTTATGTGAGAGGTACATATGGGAGTTCTACCCAAATCGCAACATGTATTGGACTCTTAGGTTCGCTGTTTGCTGGAATCCCGGCAAAAGATAACTTGGGCTGGTAAGATGTTGATAAGAACTCAAGGAATAGATGACTTAACAGCTTATATGGCCTGTAACTCTTCGAGGTTGAAATTATTGCAACTCTGTGCCATCTGTGACTTCCAAACGCATGGTAGTTCACCCTTTTTGCTTGCTTTAGGTGGCATGTTTGATCCCCGTTGTCTATTCCAAACCCACCTATATGCAATGTGAATCTCTAGTGCCTTGTTAAAATGCTGCAACTCTATAGGAACCACCTCATCTTTTGCTGCAAATTCATTAGTGATTTTGACATGAGAACCGCCTTTGTAGGGAAAGAAATCCTGGAGTTTCTAAGCTACTAGCAGATCACATGCTTTGGTCTACTTGGCTGAATTACTAGTTGAATAGGTTTCTCTTTCTTGATTGGTGTAGGTGGCGCATATGTTTTTGGATATCCACAGTCCCAGCTGCAATGCTTGCTGTCTTCATGGAACTCTGCGTGGAAAGTCCTCAGTGGCTTTTTAAGGTTACTGTCTAATTTTAACCCGCATAGCTCTTAAAGACGTTTTGATTTTTATAAACCATTTCTTTGGTTGATTCTTTTTCTGTTTAACCGTAGAGGGGAAGGGCAGCTGAAGCTGAAGCTGTGTTTGAGAAGCTATTGGGAGGGTCGTACGTCAAAGCTGCTATGGCAGAGTTAGTGAAGTCGGATAGGGGAGATGACGCCGATTCAGCCAAATTGTCGGAGTTGCTTTTTGGACGCAGTTTTAGAGGTATGTGTGATCTTTAACCAACAAGATTGGTGAAAATGTGTGGCATTAGTTCGATGTCAAATATCACGGAAATATTAGATCTAGATTTTTATTCATCAAAAAGTTGAATCATTTGCACGGAAGGTATGTTAGGTGGCTAAACTGGATCCATAGCCAAAAAAATGACATTTTCATTTGCCAAAAACATACATATAGATGATGTGTAGCCTCTTAATTACCTTCATTTTTACGTTTAAATTTTCTCCGATTGCAGTGGTTTTCATTGGATCTACCCTTTTTGCTTTACAACAGTTGTCTGGGATAAATGCTGTGTTCTATTTCTCATCAACTGTCTTCAAGAAAGCTGGTGTACCTTCAGCCTCTGCAAACATATGTGTAGGAGTTTGCAACCTCTTAGGTATTGAAATGTGACTTTTTCTTGTACATTCTACTATGGCTTGAAAGGCCATCATATTCATGATAAGCTAGATAAGCAAGTAGGTGAATGCAGTCTTCCTGAATACAAACACAACATTAGGAACAGTAAACTAATCACTGGTTTAAGTGAACAACCTTCCTCTTACCACAAAGATGATGATCTGAAATCTTTCCTTTCAACATGTTGATGATCTGTATTTAAAACGAATGTGAGCATCATTCATACTCTTGTACAGGATCAACTGTTGCTGTGGTTTTGATGGATAAGCTGGGGAGAAAAGTGTTGCTTATTGGGAGTTTTGCGGGCATGGTAATTGTTGAGGCAAAAAGTGCTATTTGAATCAAACTTTACGCAGCTAATATTTAATAACGCTCCATGTATGTAGATGTAAATGTTTATCATCTTTAACAGGCAGTATCGCTGGGTCTCCAAGCAATAGCATATACTTCGCTTCCTTCGCCCTTTGGAACCTTGTTTCTCTCGGTTGGAGGAATGCTGCTGTAAGTTTTCTATCACAACAACAGCACTGGAAAAGGGGGATGTTTTATTTTGATAAACTAGGGGTGTGATTACGAATGCAGGTTTGTGTTGTCGTTTGCAACTGGAGCGGGTCCTGTTCCAAGTCTTCTCCTGTCTGAGATATGCCCTGGTCGACTTCGAGCAACTGCGTTGGCTGTTTGTCTTGCCGTTCACTGGGTATGCCTTTTTTTTTTTTTTTTTTTCTCTTTGTGGACTTTTTTAGGAAATCGATAATGTTGAAATAATAATAAGCTTGGAGAATTACACGCTACAACAGGTTATAAACTTCTTTGTCGGGCTGCTGTTTCTGAGAATGCTGGAGCAACTAGGTTCGGTGCTTCTAAATGCAATATTTGGGTTCTTCTGTGTGGTGGCAGTCATCTTTGTGCAGAAGAACGTGGTTGAGACTAAAGGAAAGAGCCTACAAGAGATAGAAATCAGTCTGCTCTCTTCCACCCAGTGATTGATCTCTTTATTCTGAGAATTCGTATTATTCTTCTGGCTCTCTTTTTTTCCTTGGAGAGACACAAGTAACGTGTACCTAATATGGAAGTAGGAGTGAGTAGTAAGTAGGTAAACAACATGTAAGGAAATGGATATTATTCATTCGAGTATAGCCAACGTTTCAACTGATTTTGTAATAAACATAAGACCAAACTTCATTCAACAATGGTAGGTTCTCAACTCATGTACAGAAGTGCACCTATCTAATTTTTTTGTTGCATCACATTCATGATGTTCCCTTATTGTATAGTCTGTCTGCAAACAAACACCTATCAGATTCTTCTCTGCTTTCGGCTGCTTGCCTTGGCTTTTTACACTTCCACTATTGCATCTGCTTATTCTTCAAGACTTGGTGGCATGACTCAACAATTTGTCACCTCCATTCATTTGCCACTTGAAACACCTTCCCGTTGTATGGCAACCACAGGCTCGTTACATCTAAGACACCGGAACGATGCTGCTGAAGCGCAGCGGGTCCTTATGCAGTAGTAACAGTACCTGCGACAAGTCAATTCTTTTAAATGTATGTAACAACTACAGCACATACTATGAATTCAACAAGTCAATAAAATCACTTCTGTGTCTTCTCCAAAGTCAGATACACAATCATGTGAAATTTTTTGCTTCTAGTACAATCAGTTATAGTACATGTCTGGGGAGAGAGTTAACTACTTTATTCTGATCCAAAACTTTTGCACAGAAAAATACCATACCTGTGCTGACAAGGCAGAGCTATAAACGGAATTGCAGGATCCACTTGGCAAATAGGGCAAGTCACTGTATCCTCTTTAGTGCTTGAGGACTTGTCCTTGGCAAATGGACTAAGAATATTCTTAACAGCTGAAGAGTTGAGCAGCGGGAGAAGCAACAAAAGCATTTCCTGAATATCACCAAACAAATTTAAAGCTGAATGCCAAAACAGAACCAGGAAATCAGATCCTAACATTACGTTTCTGGTAGCAAGTCTAAACAGAATGTTTTGATCTATTGAAGGATCTGAAAGAGAGAAAAAGCGACAAATACAGTGTTTTGAACATAGACAAGGTATTTGTACTCCAATGAAACTGTTGAGTCACAGGATCTACATAGTTCAGAATTCCAGATACGGACACAATATGTTTTCAGCTTTTAACAGCTCAAGTTCAAGCAGCAAAAGTGTTTCTTCCAAAGAAAAAGTGAAGGTAAGCTGATAGATACTATCATTCAAGAAAATGTTCGAGACCAGCAAGTATCAATCATAGGCCAGAAACCATCAGCCAAGGATGCTACTCAGAACTGACAGGTTGCCAAACTTTTAAATTGATGTTGAACTAGTTAAGCAACACACAGAGAAGACCTACCGAAAATTCATTCCACACAAGTTGCCGATTCATGTACTCGAAGCTGACAGATCGGTTCATATGGGGACTCCTATAGACAAGCCTAGCTTTTAAAGCTTTTTCAATGAGGTTCCTATACCTGGATCAAGAAAGAAAAAGAAGAGTAGCGGAAGTGAGAATCATCAAGGTATTTCTGTTTGTGATTTTGGTTCTTGTTTCGATATTTCACTGTGAACTCAAAAGTTACCAATGAACTGAATCAGATTTTAAATGGTCATAAGAAGTAACTGCACTGCAGTGTGGTTTTATCAGGATAAGTAGAGGAAATGAAAGAGTCCATGTACCAAGTTGTACCTTCCCGTATAAAGAAATGACAATAGGTTAAGAAAAGAAGCAGCTTTGTAGATGCCTTCGATTCGTTGTACGAGGGTCCAAAGTCGCCTTGCCAATGGTCTCTACAAGTCAAAACAAGGAGAAAAGAATCAACCATAGCGATGGCGTGAGGATGACTGCAAACGGGAGAAAAAAAGAATAAACCATGCTCCTCATACAGACCTGCTCAGAATCACCCCATCTACGGAAAGCAGAAAATGACTGCAAACGGGAGAAGAGGTACTGACCACCAACGGAGGCAACGCAGTACCAAATCTTTTGGGGAGAAGTAAGTCCGGGTCCTTCCAGTCCTGTTCTGACTATACGAGAGTACAAGAGTGATTAGAAAAAAAGGGTGACAGAAGAAGAGTGTTTAGAAAATAAAATAAAAAATACCTTTCCCCAAGTGCTGAGCAACGACTCCTCGTTCATCTCTGTATCTAAGATTCATGAGAGCGTTTCCGGGGGTGGGTTTGTCAACCCAAATAGAGAATCTCCAAATGAGAAACTCAAGGAAAGCATCAAGCTCTGGTTCGTATTGAAAGAGCATTCCTGGCTAATAAAATGCCAAAGAAAGTAAATGGCTTAATAAAATGCCAAGGAAAGCATCAAGTTAGCTCTCTGCTCACCTTCATCAGAGTGAAAACCTTAACGAGCTGTTCCTTCAACATGGCTGACATTTCCACATCTAGTCGTGCTGCGTCGAACTGATTCACTCTAGAGATTGCAACCGGTATAACTGACTGCCATCAAAGACCACATATAATAAGCAAACAAGCCACGACACAAACAAGCATCCCTGAGACAGAACCTACCCGGCGGGAAGCGAGAAGAGACTGCGATTCAGGAAGCAAGCGCTGGTAAGAGCGGATCCAAGCATCGTCTGCAGGCGTAGACGGCGTCATTGGCGGTGTAGCAGGGCTAGGGTTTGTAATTCCGGCGATAGACAACAAGGCAAAGTTGTTTATTGATGAAGCCCGACGAGGGTCTTACCGTCTTTTCCAATCTACAGCTACGTTGTTTGTTTTCTCTCTTTGTCTCACACTCACACCCACAGAGATTCATCCATGTCTCCTCCTTTCTTCTTCTTCTTTCAAAATTGTTTAGTCTTCTTGATTCACCACTTTTATCAGATTATTATTTTGTCTTAAAAGGCTCATATGGTATTAAAGACCCATATCACCAAAAATAGGCCCATAGCAATAAAAAGGCCCATATCTGTTACAAACTCTAGGGCCCGGTTCTATTAGTACTAACGACATAAAATTATCCTTATTGATGATCTCTTAACATTACTCTTAGTTAAGAGATATGTCTTATATCTAACAAAATTGTATTAAAGTCTCTTATTTATGAGACTTTGTTAATTATAAGCTATTATAAGACTGTCTCTTAACTTAAGAATTGTTTTAAGAAACTATTAATAACGATGCTCTTGTGTAGTTTGTTGATAGATTTTTTATTTTTTTTCCACAGTTTGTTGATTGATTTGTTTTGAACAGTGAAAAGTAAAACTTATAATAAATGTCAGAGAAGAACATAAATTGGATTATACCATAAGGGTTCGATGAATGAAACAAAAAGATGAAGAAAAGTAAAAGAGGAGAAGAACTATAAGGGAAACAATTTGACTAATAAGAAATGAAACGAAAGCTAGCAATGGTTAAGAAAAGAGGAATAAGAAGACAAGCCGTAGGCAGGGAGGAGGCAGCAGAAGATGCGGATGCGGATGCGTAGGGAGAGGCAGAATTAGAAAGAGGCGACATGGATGGAGGCATGGAAGCGTCATGGTCATGGTGTTGGTGGATATGCATGACTTCTACGATGAGACGCTGGCCGCTGGTGCAGTGCTGGTTGGAGCCGCTGATGAAGTAGAAGAGACCAGGACGATCAAGGTCGAATGTGCTGTTTCCATTGTCAAAGGCTGTAATGGGATCGCTGCCGTTGCAGTGGTAGAAACCCCATTTGTCTACCTCCATCACCGAGTCCTTGTCGTACACAAACGCTGACATATTTTTGATTAGAAACCAATCAATTATTACCGATCATGAATGATAAAAAAAAGAAAACACAAGTTGGGAACAAGCTAGCTCACAGAGTGAATCACCGATGTGGAAGCGGTTGCTGCTGGCCCAGTGGCTGTAAACCGCTGAATCATTCTGGAGTGGGACTCTCCACCCGAACTCGTCTCCAACCTTGAAATCCCTAGGACCTTCCGCCGCCATGGAAGCCACCACAAGGGCACAAATGCAGAGCATTAGTGTTAGATTACAAGTAGATCTCATCATCATCATCATCATCTTCTTGTTCTTTTGTAAGTATATAGTATGTTTGAGAGGAATTCGTACGTAGCTTTGATGGTTGTGTGTAAAAATGAAGGTGGCTGGCTCTGCTTTATATAAACAAGGAGAAGGAAAGTGGCGGTTGAGCTCTCCGAGGCCGAGGAGTCGTGGAGATGAATTTGAAACGGTTTTTATTTAATTCATTCATTCTCCTTCGTGCTGCAAGTCATGGGCCACTTCTTCTTCACCACGTCATCCTAATTACTGACGTGGACCAATCACCTTCTCCTCTGCGATTTTCTCTCTAAACGCTGCGTTTCGACTCCCCTGTTGTCATTTACAAATGATGATGATCGGAACTAGAAACTAGGTAGTTTCTGATGGCGGCGGCGGCGATGCACACATCGGCGGAATTCATCAATCTGAAACCCAACATGTGGAAGAAGAATCCTGTTCGGGCCTCGGGTTCTTGCTGTCTGGGCAGCAGCAGTGGTGATGAAATCTCTCGGAAAAGGAAGCTTCCGATTCTCCTCTTCGACGTCATGGACACCATCGTCCGTGACCCCTTTTACCAGGACGTTCCGGCCTTCTTCGGGTGAGAAAGTGAAATCCTCGAATTTATTTCTCGATTCATCAATGATAAACTGAGGTTGTGGATCAGAATGCCAATGAAGCAACTACTAGAGTGCAAGCACCCGATGGTCTGGATCGAATTTGAAAAGGGTTTGATTGATGAGGTGAGGTACCACCACTCTTTCTTTCTTTTTTTCTTCATATTATCTCCTCTGACTTTTGGTTTTAGGAGGAGCTTGCTAGAAACTTCTTTATAGATGGGAGGGATTTTGATTTGGAAGGTGAGATTGCCATATAGATAGATAGGTAAATACACAGAGAGAGGGTTTCCTCGTACCTATTTCAATCCTCTTTATTGCAGGGCTTAAGGAGTGCATGAGGTCAGGTTACTCCTACTTAGATGGCATGCAAGAGCTCCTTCAAACTTTGGCAGCTGACGACTTCGAGATTCATGCTTTCACTAACTATCCCATCTGGTTTCCATCCCTTGCCTTTCACTCTTTGAAACGGAGCTTCATGTCTCTTTGTTTACTCTTGTCGTGTTTCCATAGGTACAACATTATCGAAGACAAGTTAAAGCTTTCTGCCTACTTATCATGGACGTTTTGCTCCTGTATTGCTGGTACATCACACATCTCTTGCCTCTTTTTACTACTTATTGCTTGTCAGATCCAAACCATTCCTACTACATACAAAGCTCCTCATGTGTTATATCTTTCAGGGAAGAGAAAGCCTGATCCAGAGTTCTACCTCGAGGTTGTGGGACACCTCGGAGTTGAACCTTGCGACTGTATATTCATTGATGACAGGTTATAACATGAACTCAATGCCTTTATAACTTAAAAGAAAGAAACCATTTTGATCTGAAGGAGTGTCTGATACGCAGGCCAACCAACGTCAAGTGTGCTATAGAGATAGGGATGGGTGGGTTATGCTTTGAGAATGCAGATTCGCTCGCTAAGGATCTCTCAGATCTAGGGATCAACGTCTCTGTACCCAAATTATGATTGTAATTTCATCACAACGCATCATCTTAAATGTATTGCATCAGAGAAATACTCAAAAGAGAAATACATTGTTTTTGGGATTGCAAGTAGAGTCTTTGTTGGATTATATAAAGCAGCGAAAATATTGAGACTAGGGAGTGGAGAGCACAAGGACAGTAAAGAAGGAAGAGGAAGCGAGGAAGATGAAGGAGAGGAAGACTAAGAGGAGAGACAGGGCGACATGATTGCAGAAAGAAGAAAGGGTCTTGCAGAAGTCGGGGAGAGGAGTGTGCCTGATGCCGGTTTTGTTGAGGTTGGTAACTCCGGAACCGGCTGATCCAGCGCTCATCATCAAATAACAAAAGAGCTGCGTGCACACAGTAAATCAAATGGGTTACATTCGGAAGAAAAGGGAATGGAGAAAAGGAGACGAGGAACCTGATCGGAGGTGAAGCAAAGCCAAGCTTGGAAGCGGGAAGGCGTGATGGGAGATCCGGTGACGAGTCTGTAAACACCGAGGCAGAGCTGTAACAGGGAGTAGAGCACGGTCCCTGCGCATGCCCCCACCACATACCTTAACACCAAACAACTCTTTCTTAGTGAGATGAATGAAATATACACTATATATAATCACAAAGTTTAAAACTAGCTAGGACACACAATAATGTCATGTTGTTGTTTGGTTCACGGATGTGTTTCTGTTCACCGGAATATCTGTCATCCGAACACACACATTCTGTTTTGCTGCTTTTCTTTTATTATAATATATATATATGCATTCAGATAAAAAGAAAATTCTAATTGCTATGTCTGTCCCTAATTATAATGCTCGTAAGAAGAAGAAGACGAAGAAGAAGAAGACTGACTGGTAGGAGGGAGAGAAAGACCAGTTGGAGGAGAGAGTGAGCTTGAAGCCGTAGATGTCTGCCACTCCCTCCTCAGTAGCGGTCAGCATCACCGCCATGGCCGTGGCTGAAGCAGCCAAACAACCTCCCCTGAGAGCCACCTGCACTAGCTCCTTAATTCCCTTCCTCCTCCTCTTCGCCACCACCTCTCCCCCTTCTCCATTACTCGTCATTCGAACCCTTTCTACGTTGTTTGTTTGTGTGATATGCTCCTGCTTTTTTATTTTTATAAAACTCACACACAAACTCACTCCTTCATTCTTTATACCACAACAAGTACTCTCTTTTTCTCCTCCACCTTTTCCGTGTTGCTGCTTCCTCCTGTTTCGCTCTCTCTTTTTTTTATACGACTTTGTATTTCTTTCTTTTATAACAAAAAAAGACGAAAGTTGTGAATCAAGCCTAGCTCATTCCTTTCTTATATATTTATTTATATGTAATTTAAAAAATGGGATGGAAAAATAAACATCTCTATTGGGGGACTTGTCTATCTCTATGTACATGAGCAGGTACAATCAGCGTGCCTCATGTTCTCTGCTTATTAAGACGCAAATGCCAAAGAACCCGATTTGAATGATATTTGTATTTACTTTCTCATATGTTTCACATTCTCCTCCTTATAACATCAATTAATATTTGTATGTACGTGGACGATAGGTTAATTAGATTTTTGAGATGTGATAGTGTTATAACTAATACTACAACAACTGAGAGAAGAGAAATTTGAGGAGTCACAAACTTAAATCTATATATCCGGAATTCAACGGAGACAGAATTTAAAGGAAAGGGGATACAGCCAAAGAAAAGTTGACACGTGTCGTCATAACAGATATACGAATAGGTCGTCCACTCGGCCGGGTGGTAAACTAGCGGTTATATATGATGAGTTCACCTGAATAAGAGATTTGCAAGAATGGACCCATCATTGATCATCCCATCCCACATCCATTCTATTCCTCTGAATTGAAAATTTATAGCGAAAAAACAAATCTATATAGACAGTTCATGATCCCTTCATTTCTATAGAAAAAAGTATCTGGTTCCTTTGGATTGAAAGAAACGAAAATACATAGGAATTAAATACAACTTATATTACGCTTGACCAGGATATCTGGATCAGTTTTATTAATTAGTACTGTAGTATATATATATATATGAGTGTTTAGAGTACTAGTAGCTATAGCTAGCTAGGGACTAAATTAAACGTTAAGATATTAGAAGAGACAAATTAATTAAGGTCCCTGGTGATGGCAGGAATACAGCTTGAAGTACGGGAAATGGCGGGCTTAGGGATAATAGACTGACCCCTCGTGCTTCTCCGGAGCATATCTCTCATGGCATCAGCTTGGAAGAGAGCCGGATACTCCCTCCCGAGCTTGTTGAACCTGAGGCAGGCGCTCATGTGCTCCTTCAAGGCCCCTTCTAGCCCTTCCTCTTCCCTCTTATCCCTCTCCTCCTTCACCGCCTCTGAGCACAGTCCGCATATCCACTTCCCAAAGAACTTCTCCCTCACCCTCTCTATGTACTCCATCGTGCACTCCTCCCTCATCCCGCAGCACTCGCACTTTGCCTTCTCTACCTCCACTATCGTCCCCAGTCCTTTCTCTTCTTCTCTGTGATAATCCAGCGATATGTCTGACAGGGACCTATGCAGTGACTTTTTCCCTACCTTTGGCGGGGGCGGCTTCACCAAGCTTCCGCTCACGCTCTTCCTTCTCCCGTTTGCTGCCATATCCAATCTTCTTTTTTTCACCTAGAGCGTCTGCGCTAAGCTTTGGTATTTATAAGCGGTGCTGTCTGTGTTGACATATTCATGTGTATTGTGTGGTTCAGCATTGCCATCTCACGTACGTGCTCACGCTATAGCGACCTAGCTCTTTACTTACTCTTTGTTTTACTTTTCACAACAATACTAATTAATGAAGCCACTAATTCACGTGCTACATTGCAACTGGATCCTAGCCTTTAATACAACTCTTCTAAATTGGTATATCTCTCTCTGTATTGAGTTCATGCATATATGGGGATATATACAAACAAAAACATTATTTATTTTTTGTCTGCCGTCACTAATCGATCTCAACTAAACTTTTGTCATTTTTTTAATGAACTGTAAACTTGGTGTTCATTTCGTTCTCATTAATGTAGTTTCCTTAGAGATTGCAAAAATTAGATACATTTTGTAGCATGAAATCTGAATTATAGAAGGAAATCAGATAAGCAAGTGTGCAAATATACAAAAATGTGCTATTCGAGCTAAAAGTGAAGATACAAACAATTACGTACCAAAAGCAAGCCCTCAAGAATTGTGTGGAGGTAAGTAAAAGGAACTATATGGATCGCAGAGACAACGATATATAGGTCACGTGTGTGGGAGTTTTGTCTAACCACACATATAAGAGAGGAACAACATGGACTCGAGGAAGACCACTCGTAATGAAGTTAAAAGTTGAAACTTGTAAATATTATCAATCCCAACAAAAAGAAGAAGAAGAAAAAATATATATTGGTTGTTTTAAACTCACTTTTGCGATAACTTGGAAAGTGGGAGGACGCTCACGTGCATGCATACATTTCTTGTCTATTATATGTAGCTGATTCAACATAACTCTATATATCTTGTTGTCTATATTGCATTATAGTTACACTTACATTACATACGTAGTGTGAAAACGATGCATAGCATTACTATACATCAAATCTGTGCATATATATACACGTTACGTTTCTTGCAGTGAAATACTCGAAGGTGGATATGTGCTCTTGCACCACCTAATTAATCTCGGGTTATGTAAGAATTACTTCAGAGTTCAGAGTATATATCTATGTGATTCTTGCGCAGTGTCAAGTGGATTGGGCATGAGATTGATAACCGAATGGGTGAGGGGTCAAATATCGTTATTTGGATATAGCGGGATTTTAAACTGAATGATTGGGCCATGCATTGCTTGGGAAAAAGGCTAAAATTAAACAAGATTGAGATACACATTACCCACTTGTATTTTAGTTTCCAAAGAAAAAAAGGAAAAAAGGAGCAACAAGGCAACAAGTATGTAATGATCAAGGAAGTAAAAAAGGGAAGAGGAGTGTGAGAAAGAGAGCAAAGAGGAGCTGTTGGAAGAGGGAAATGGTCTTCTTCTTCGTCCTTTTGGTAATTTTTCTGCTTGTGTTGTGGAGAGTGGTAGTACTAGTGTAGAGAAAGGATATGGAAATCAGATTGTGATGAAGATCTGATTTGTAAAGAAGGGGCCTCCCCACAACGCCCTTGAATCTTCCGCTCCAGCCTTGATCTCCGATTGTGACGATCACCGCATCGGGACGTGGGGAGAAGGAGACCCAACCTCTTTTGGAGTAGACGTGGAACTCTGCATGGCAGAAGTTGAGACATAGAGAATGTCTTTCGTCATAGCCTCTTAGCAGCATCCTTATGGCTTCTTCCTTTGATTCGTTTTTAATATTATGCCTCTTCACGTAGCAAACCCCTACCCCTTCCTTTTGGCTTCTTCCTCCTGCTCCTAGCTTTTCTCTCACCGCCTTCCCTATCCTCTCTGCCTCACCCATCAACTCCCTGCATCTTCAAATCATTACTTACTACTTTATTTTAAACAATATATATTCCTAATCAATTACTATATATAGTAAATTTTGCTGCCTTACCTCAAATCTGAATAACAAGCCGTGTGATCATCAGCATTAATATCTTTATTAAACACGAACTCCTCCGTCTCATCGTGGAAAATGGTTTTGTCCATGGCGGCTTTCACCATAGCCTCTGGAACACCGTGGTTAACGAGCTGAAAACAACCGATGGTGGCGATGGCATCAAGCAGAGCCGAGAGGGAGTCCAACCGGTGGAAATCGAAGGTGGGAGGGTTGAGAAGGAATGTGTGCTTGGGGAAGACTTTATCGGGCAATACAAGATTTGGGACTCGACCACACTTGTCCAGGAACTCCGAGAGGACGTCTTCGTTGGCCGTGAAGGAGGCACGGCGGCTGGATGCTACCGGGGACGGAGGAGGGGCTCGGAAGTCGGGAGAGGAAACTCCCATTTTTGTTTGGGGTCTTACTCGTGATAATACTTGTATATATGTAGAGCAAGGATCGATCATTGGCCAAAGAAAAAGTTTTTGTTAAATAAAGCGAGAGCATAATGATGAGATGCAATTCTCTTGTTTGCTTTTATTCATTGCAACTTTTCCTTTTCCAAAAACCAGAGAGGATGACACTATTCATCATATTATGGATGGACCCAAGTTGGGCCTTAAGCGGCCTTTTGTTTACCCAATTGACGTGGATCCTCACAGGATGGGCATCGAGTGTGACACAAGTCCAAGTTGGAAGAGTCCTTTTCTGTCACATAAATAAAAAAATAAATGTCAAGTAGAGAGGGCAAGTGGTGAATCTCTCTCATACCAATTCCAAACCAACTAAATCTACTTAGTACCAGTACATTGATGGTAGTTGCATTTTCGCTTGAAATTGTCTGTCCTTTTGCTAGTTTGAGTCACAATTTTCAATTGAAAAGAAATAAGAGAGAGAGGTCAGAGTCAACGAAAAGTTATAATTTAGATTTTGTGGGCTAAAATTGACAAAAGCGTACCAATACAGGGACCGGTGAGCAATGGCAAATTGGTAAATAAAGGGAGAAGCCAAGGAGTGGAGACGCAATTTGGGAAGAGATAGAAAAGGAAGAAGACACGTCAACAATGGAGGTTCTGAAGAAGAAGACTCTCTCCCAGCAGATTTAGAGCGTGTGAGGGAGATAGGAAGAGAGAAAGTGAGCGAGAGACGATCACGGCCGCGCTGAAATCCACGACCACGGCCGCGCTGAAATCCACGACCACGGCCGCTCTGAAGAAGAAGACTCTCTCCGTCTCCTCCCTTCTCCTCCTCCGTCTAAGAGACAAGGCATCCCCAGACGCCATGATCTCTCTCACTCCCTCGTTGTTTCTGGTATTATTTACATCATTCCTTCTCCATCCATCGTCCATGTCTCATCTTTTTTTATATACGAAAAAGTCTCATTGCTTTGGTTTCTCAGAACAAGACGGTTGTTCCTGGATGTTCCACACGCCTCTCTCTGCGCCAGCCTAGAACTATAATTACTCCTCCTGCTTCCTTGAGAGTCTTTTCCTCTCTCGGATCTAACCAGGATCCCACCGGCAGCGTTTTGATTGAGACCACTGCCACTTCATCCTCCTCTCTCGAGACCTCCGCCGCCGACATTGTTCCCAAATCCACCGTATCTGGTGGAGTTCAGGATGTCTACGGCGAGGATGCCGCCACCGAGGACATGCCTATCACTCCTTGGTCTCTCTCTGTCGCCAGTGGGTATACGTTGTTGCGTGATCCACATCACAACAAAGGCCTTGCCTTTAGCCACAGAGAGCGTGACGCTCACTATCTACGCGGCCTCCTCCCCCCCACTGTTATCTCACAAGATCTTCAGGTTTCCCGTCTTGTCAGGTTTCACTTACCCTTTCTATATATATATATGCAACTGGAGATTTGGACTTTTGATCCTTTTACTGCACGCTTTGTCTACAGGTTAAAAAAATTATGCACACTCTTCGTCAGTATCAAGTTCCCTTGCAGAAGTATATGGCTATGATGGATCTCCAGGTAAACTAACTCATTAGGAAGTCTCGCTATCTCAACTACACCAAGTGCCTTCCTTTGTTACCCAACTTCTTTCACAATGCTTTTGTATTTCAGGAGACCAACGAGAGGCTGTTTTACAAACTTCTCATTGATCACGTCGAGGAGTTGCTACCCGTTATCTACACTCCAACGGTTGGGGAAGCCTGCCAGAAGTATGGTAGCATTTTCCTGCGTCCACAGGGGCTTTTTATCAGCTTGAAAGAAAAGTGAGCCTTTTTATACGGAAATCAACTACCACTTTCACTATTCTTGTTCTCATCTTTTAAGTGAGGATACAATTTTCAATAATAGAGGTAAGATTCATGAAGTGCTGAGGAACTGGCCTGAGAAGAACATCCAGGTCATTGTTGTCACTGATGGGGAGCGCATTTTAGGGTTAGGAGATCTTGGATGTCAGGCAAGTTGTTTGATTCTTTTCTGCTTTCATGAGAGTGGTGAGTCAGGGTTTATCCTCTTACTAATTTGCACATTACATGCCATCATTAATGTCTTCAGGGAATGGGAATACCTGTTGGGAAACTTTCTCTCTACACAGCCCTTGGAGGTGTCCGGCCATCTGCCGTAAGTATAGTTTTATGCTAATCAGCTTTATTGCATTCAACCATATCCACTCATCTTTTTCTCTCTGTATATTGGTTGCCAGTGTCTGCCCGTAACAATCGATGTTGGGACAAACAACGAAAAGCTATTGAACGATGAGTTCTACATAGGGCTCCGCCAAAGGAGAGCTACAGGAGAGGTAATTGGCACCTTTCACCTTTCAGTTAGACGGTCCTGTGAAAATTATGGTGAAACTGAACCCTTAATCCTCTTCTTTCTACAGGAATACTCCGAACTTATGCATGAATTCATGACAGCAGTCAAGCAGAACTATGGGGAGAAAGTCGTTATTCAGGTTAGCTTGAGACATGGATAAGTGGGATAAGTGTACTCCACCAACATGAATCTGCTGTCTTGTAACCAGATATGTTTCTTTTGATGATTTGCAGTTTGAAGACTTTGCCAACCATAATGCTTTTGATCTGTTAGCTAAGTATGGTACAACACATCTTGTTTTCAATGACGATATTCAGGTATAACTATATCCTGTTTAAGTTGTGAGACAGGAGGTGATTTCGGCTTGGATTACATATTTACCAACTTGTGAAACTGTAATTTCATATATAGGGCACAGCATCAGTTGTGCTTGCTGGACTTATCGCTGCTCTTAGATTTGTGGGGGGATCCTTGTCAGACCACAGATTCCTCTTCCTCGGGGCTGGAGAGGTAAGGGTTGGGATTTCACTGAACATTCCGTCATTATGTTTATCTATTCCTTGGATGGGGATGGGACAATCTGCAGGATTGTTATATGGTTTTACTTCCACTTTTTTTTTTTGTGATGCAGGCTGGCACTGGAATAGCTGAACTAATTGCTCTTGAGATTTCAAAGAAGGTAAGTAATATGTTTGTGTTAATTTTCTCTGTTAAGCTTCTTGTTTTCTTAGATGGAGTATCTTTTATTTTCTTTTGACTGTAGTCCCATATTCCATTGGAAGAGGCTCGGAAGAATATTTGGCTCGTGGATTCAAAGGTAACTTATGAGATGCGGATTCATCTTTGTTTTGCATGTACTTAAATCTAAGTACACCTTTTTATCTATGTAGGGATTGATTGTCAGTTCCCGGAAAGAATCCATTCAACATTTCAAAAAGCCCTGGGCTCATGACCATGAACCAATAAGGGAACTTGTTGATGCCGTCAAGGTGTGTTGGCTGTTGTTCTGCTGCAGAAGATATCTCTGCGGAAGAAGCCTTTTTTAGTCAACTGAACCCTTTTTCTTTTTTTCTTTTTTTTCATCAGGCAATCAAGCCGACAGTTCTGATCGGAACATCAGGTGTAGGTCAAACATTCACTCAAGACGTGGTGGAAACCATGGCAAAGCTAAATGAGGTATACTTTTTCCGCATGGACTTGCATGAAAAAGAAAGAAGCATTTTGGCATATTCATTTTTTCTAGGAGCACATAGTCCTGACCATAAAGTCAAATTTGGTGCATACAGAAACCCATCATTCTTTCTCTTTCGAACCCAACTTCTCAGTCAGAATGTACGGCAGAAGAGGCCTATACGTGGAGTCAGGTAAACGAGTTAAGATTGTGATTTCTCATGATCAGAGAGAAGTGGAGTATTGTCGTTGACTTACAAAGTCAAACTATTTTTACAGGGACGGGCGATCTTTGCAAGTGGAAGCCCATTTGCGCCAGTAGAGTATGAGGGAAAGACGTTTGTGCCTGGACAGGTTGTGACCACAGCTGTAGAATAGGATTTGACAAGTAATTTAAGAGAGTTGATTCTGACGTTTATGTGGACAGGCAAACAACGCATACATCTTCCCTGGGTTTGGACTCGGGCTAATAATGTCAGGGACGATCCGTGTCCATGATGACATGCTTCTGGCAGCATCAGAAGCTTTGGCTGAGGAACTGATGGAGGAACACTATGAGAAGGGGATGATATACCCTCCCTTCAGGAATATCAGAAAAATCTCAGCTCGTATTGCAGCTAAGGTGGCTGCCAAGGCCTACGAACTGGGTAAGTAGTTGTGTTGCCTGATGTAATGTGTTTCAAGTGTGAATCGCACTAGTAATGTAATGTGTGTGTGTGGTGTTTCTTTTTTAAAGTGTGAATGACAACATTACACTTCCTTATATATATAGGACTGGCCACGAGGTTGCCTCAGCCCAAGGAGCTGGAGCAGTGTGCTGAGAGCAGCATGTACAGCCCTTCGTATCGAAGCTACCGCTGAGGATAAGCTTAATCTAATTTGTTATGTCTCATACGACTCTTATGGCCATTTCTCTCCTCTCCTATTCGTTCACCTTCCACTTCCCGTGAGATTTTTGTTTGTTTGTTTGTCAGCATCTTTAAAATCTTGTGTTGTAATCACTGTTTCCCTTGTTGTTTCTTTTTAAGTCCGTAATAATCCTCCTATGGAAATTGTTTCTCTGGGCCATATACTCGTGTATGCTAGTAGTCTCTTGGTAGCAACATGTGATTGCATATGGTGTGCTTTCCTTTTAGGAAATATTCAGGATCATCAATTTTATTGTGACTGCTAGCTAGCTTTGTTGTTTTTTTCTTCTTCTTACTTAAATACTTCAAGTATGGTCATCGTATACTGCAAATCATCGATAGCTAAAACATTCTAGTGCGTGGTAATGATGAGCCAATATCTTGATTGTTGAGTGTAATCGTTTAGTGCAGTGAACCAAATTAAGGATGATAGTGAATTGAAAGTGGTGGAAACTAGTATCGATTTCATTGAAAATGTAATTAAGAGTGAAATGACGACGACAATTAGAGGAAGGAAGGGAAAGTAAAACTAGGACGACGACATAAGAAAGAAGGAGAGCAAAATATCGCGAAAAATTAACTTCTCAGAAGTGTTGGTTCCGGCGAGAAGAAGTGAATCTCTTTCTCTCTCGGTAAAGCAGCTTATCCCAATTACTCTTCTTTATCCCAAATTCTCTTTGATTTCTTGCTACTTGGTCTTCTCCGATTAGATCTTCGAATCTGTTTCTCTCCTCTCCGGGAACCGGTGGCTACGTCATGTGTCTTTCTCATATTCCGGCAATCCTCAAGAGGAAATCTAGAATCCTCCATACATTTCTTATTTCCTTACTAGGGTTTTGTGTGTGTTGGCAGGTGGAAGCTGACGAAGAACAACATCATATATCATTCACCAAGTAAGTAATGTAAAGTAAAGTAGCAGCTCTATTTATTTTCTTTCCTATGATTGAGATGAAAAATTCGATTGTTGTTGTGTGAGACAGTGGTACGAGAAAAAGATATCTGCTGGGAATACGCAGAGAAACTAGATGGTAACAAGGTTAAATGCAAGTTTTGCTCTAGAGTTCTTAATGGCGGCATTAGTAGATTGAAGCATCATCTCTCTCGCCTTCCCAGTAAAGGGGTTAATCCATGTGCCAAGGTTAGGGACGATGTTACTGATAGAGTTCGTTCCATTTTATCTGCCAAGGATGATCCCCCCATTACCAACAAGTACAAGCCTCCACCACCTTTATCTCCTCCGTTTGATGCTCCTGCGTCCAAACTAGTCTTTCCTAGTTCTCCTCCTAATGCGCAGGACATTGCAGAGAGGAGTATTTCTCTCTTCTTCTTTGAGAACAAGATTGACTTCGCTGTTGCCCGCTCACCCTCTTATCACCATATGCTCGACGCCGTTGCCAAGTGTGGTCCTGGATTTGTTGCTCCTTCTCCCAAGACTGAATGGCTGGACAGGGTTAAGTCAGATATTAGCTTACAACTGAAAGACACTGAAAAGGAGTGGGTCACCACCGGCTGTACTATCATCGCTGAGGCATGGACCGACAACAAATCACGAGCACTGATTAACTTCTCCGTCTCTTCACCTTCCAGAATCTTTTTTCACAAGTCTGTCGACGCCTCCTCATATTTCAAGAACTCAAAATGCCTTGCTGATCTCTTTGATTCTGTCATCCAAGATATTGGTCAGGAGCATATTGTGCAAATCATTATGGACAACAGCTTCTGCTACACTGGTATCTCAAACCATCTCTTGCAAAACTATGCAACCATTTTCGTCTCCCCCTGTGCATCTCAGTGTTTGAACATCATCTTAGAAGAATTCTCCAAGGTTGATTGGGTCAATCAATGTATATCGCAAGCGCAGGTCATATCTAAGTTTGTCTACAACAATAGCCCCGTGCTAGATTTATTGAGAAAGTTAACAGGCGGGCAAGATATTATCCGAAGCGGTGTCACAAGGTCTGTCTCCAATTTTCTATCATTACAGTCAATGATGAAACAAAAGGCAAGGCTAAAACACATGTTCAATTGCCCAGAGTATACCACAAATACTAACAAACCACAGAGCATTTCATGCGTGAATATCCTAGAGGATAATGATTTCTGGAGAGCTGTGGAAGAAAGTGTGGCTATTTCCGAGCCTATCCTGAAAGTGTTGAGGGAAGTTTCTACTGGAAAGCCCGCTGTAGGTTCTATATACGAGTTAATGTCCAAGGCCAAGGAGTCAATACGGACATACTACATCATGGATGAGAATAAGCATAAGGTCTTTTCTGACATAGTTGATACTAACTGGTGTGAGCATTTGCATTCACCTCTTCATGCAGCAGCAGCATTCTTGAACCCCAGTATTCAGTATAACCCAGAGATAAAGTTCCTCACTTCCTTGAAAGAAGATTTTTTCAAAGTGTTGGAGAAACTTCTTCCTACTAGCGATCTACGGCGTGATATTACAAATCAGATATTCACTTTCACTAGGGCAAAGGGAATGTTCGGCTGTAACCTGGCCATGGAGGCGAGGGATTCAGTTTCACCAGGTATGGACAATAAATACATTTATATTTTCTTTAAGTCATGACTAGTGAACAGAGATGTATAGGTAGTCTGAGTCGGGAGAAAAATAATCCACTTATCTATGACCGCAATTAAAGCTATGGTCTTATTACACAACTAAATAAGTCCAGGTTGATATAGCCTGGCACGTAGTAAACCGAATTGCAAAACTAGTAGATATCTTCCCCTCACCAGGCTATTAGGGGTATGGTCTGGGATCTTTAGAATTGGTAACGAAGCACTAGAAGACTAGAAGTTGATGTCTAATAATGGTTTGCTTAGTAATGCAGGTCTCTGGTGGGAGCAGTTTGGTGACTCAGCACCTGTTTTGCAGCGGGTGGCCATCAGAATACTAAGCCAAGTTTGCAGCGGTTACAACTTGGAACGCCAATGGAGCACATTCCAGCAGATGCACTGGGAAAGGCGAAACAAGATTGACAGAGAAATATTGAACAAGTTGGCGTACGTGAATCAGAATCTAAAGTTAGGGAGGATGATAACCTTGGAGACAGACCCAATTGCCCTGGAGGACATTGACATGATGTCGGAGTGGGTGGAAGAGGCAGAGAATCCCAGTCCTGCCCAGTGGCTTGACCGTTTTGGGACCGCCCTTGATGGAGGCGACTTGAACACCAGGCAGTTTGGCGGTGCTATTTTCAGTGCCAACGACCATAACATCTTCGGCTTGTGAAGTCCTGGTAAGAGGTTTTCATAAGTTGGTCCAGCGTGTTGAGTGTTTAACCACACACCTCGGTTCGCTATACTGTACATAATGTTTGAGTAATTATCAATGTAGAAAATAAATATTTTGTGTTCCTCACACAGTCACACGTCGATGAGCTTGGTGGTACAAAGCATGTTTCGTTCATATTTGGGATTCATAAAACGGTGAGCTTAAGATTGTTTTTGTTTGTATTGAAGCCGTAATTATCAGAACCCATATGATAGTAGCGGTTATTGGGCCGCTAGTGAGGCCCAAATTAAAGTAAAAAGGAAAAATCAGTCTGACCGGAGCTATATAATTAATATATATCAAGAAGACTCGTTTTAGTTGGTTTAGGTGATTCAGATCACAAAGTACACCGAGAATGGCGTCGTACCGGCCGCCGTATCCTCCTCTTCCTCAGCCACCATCTCAAAATTCTTTGGCCCCTCCGCCTCCCCCGCCGTCGTTACCCCCTCCTGTTCCTCCCCCACCACCGTCGCATCAACCGTACTCATATCCTCCGCCGCCGCCTCCTCCTCCGCATGCTTACTATCAGCAGGGGCCCCACTATCCTCAATTCAACCAGCTCCAAGCTCCTCCTCCTCCGCCACCTCCCTCAGCTCCTCCTCCGCTCGTTCCCGATCCTCCTCGACACCAGGGTCCCAATGACCACGAGAAAGGGGCCTCCAAGCAGGTTGGAAGGCGGGAGCGTGCTAAACCGGATCCATCGAAGCACCACCACAGGTCTCATCTTCCTCATTCTAAGAAAATCGAGACCGAAGAAGAGAGGAGGCTTAGGAAGAAGAGGGAGTTAGAGAAACAAAGGCAAGACGAAAAACATAGACAGCAGATGAAAAATTCTCACAAGTCTCAGATGCCCAAGGGACACACCGAGGAGAAGAAGCCGACGCCCCTACTCACCACCGACAGGGTCGAGAATAGGTTAAAGAAACCAACCACCTTCATCTGCAAGCTCAAGTCAGTATTCTTCAAACGACTACCTAAATCTTTTTTACATATTATTGTTAGACTCTGATATTCATCTTCTTCTTCAAGGTTCCGGAATGAGCTCCCTGACCCTAGTGCACAGCTTAAGCTTATGACCATTAAACGGGATAAAGATCAGTATGTTTCTCTATTATTGCCAAATTTTATTTCTGTGTTATTCTACTGTCCTTACTTGCCAGCTATTTTGATCCCACTAGATTTACAAAGTATACCATCACATCCCTGGAGAAATTATGGAAACCAAAAATCTTTGTCGAGCCTGATCTTGGAATACCCTTGGATCTGCTTGACCTAAGTGTGTACAAGTATGTGCTCTCAATAAAGTCTTAGTGTCTTTAATGCCAGCGACCTCATCTACTGGGGATACTTACTGTTGTAGCTCTTTTCAGCCCTCCCAAAGTCAAGGCACCTCTTGCCCCTGAAGATGAAGAACTCTTGCGTGATGATGACGCTGTTACACCTATTAAGAAAGATGGCATCCGGAGGAAAGAAAGACCTACTGATAAAGGCATGTCTTGGCTCGTCAAAACACAATACATTTCTTCTATTAATAACGAATCGGCAAGACAGGTATCTATCCATCTCGCTTGTTGGAAATTTGTTTTGCCATGTATAGCTTCTAGAGACAGTTTCCAATTTCCTATGTTTACCTTGTGTAGTCGCTAACGGAGAAGCAAGCAAAGGAACTGCGAGAGATGAAAGGAGGCATCAACATCTTGCACAATCTTAACAATAGGTGTGTTGTTTCTCAAATATGTGTATTTCTAAGGAAAGTGAGAAAAAAAAAGGTCTAATGGTTTATTTTTCTTTGGTCTCTAGAGAGAGACAAATCAAGGATATTGAAGCATCCTTTGAGGCATGCAAGTCTCGACCAGTTCATGCCACCAATAAAAACTTGCAGCCGGTTGAAGTTCTACCACTGTTGCCATATTTTGATAGGTTGGATGCTCTTTATTTCCCCTTGCAGACAATCTTAAATCTGAAATACCGAATCAGGCAAAATTTTCTCATAATAGTCCTACATGTAGACACAGCTTGAAAGCTGACACTTTACAGATTATCTTTATGTTGGCTCTCTCTGAAGGATCTCCTGTGGTCGGAAACATGCACGAATAGTTTTCCTATAGGATAGTGTAATCAATCGGGTGGGAAAATAGGCAGCCTTGTTAAGGTCTAACTATACAACACTTAAGAGAGATGTTGGGTCTTTAATTTTTCCCTTTTCTCTGCTCCAACTCTTGTTCAAATGTTTCTTTGCTAGGGTTTTAGTGTATTGCCTTTTGGATGAAACATCCACTAATAATTTTCACTGAACCTGTAGCATACTATGCTATTACATTTGACTCTCCCCTTCCTTTTTTGACACAGGTACGATGAGCAGTTTGTGGTAGCGAATTTTGATGGTGCTCCTATAGCTGATTCTGAATTCTTTGGCAAGTTGGACCCTTCAATTCGTGATGCACATGAGTCACGGGTGAGTTATGAGTTACCGATATCCATGAGTATGGTCCAATTATCTCTGGTCTCTATCATAGGGATACTTTGTTCCTGAGAGAAAAGATGACTGTATCAACTATATCGTTTTTGTTGCTTACATAAGTGTACTTGAATGAGGATAGGATATATGATATATGGGGCTGAATCTTAACTATGGTTGATTGCCTTATTTTCATATTGATGACGAGCTCTGACCTCATACTCCACAGGCCATTTTGAAAAGCTATGTGGTGGCTGGATCAGACACTGCCAATCCAGAAAAATTTCTGGCGTACATGGTTCCTTCCTTGGATGAGGTAGACATGCCTCTCCATAAACTGATCTCTCTTTTACACAAATTTTGACAAGTCAAGAAAAGTTCAGTTTGATTGATGTGTTATCAATTTATGTTGCTGTGCCAGTTGTCTAAGGATATCCATGATGAAAACGAAGAAATCTCTTACACTTGGGTTCGCGAATACCTCTGGGATGTATGTACTATAGCCAATGTGGTTTAAGTGAAATTTTGATTGTTTGAGTTGCAGATTGAAATAAATATGTCACCTGATGTTATAACAGGTACAACCCAATGCAAACGATCCTGGCACATACCTGGTATCATTTGACAATGGGACCGCTAGCTATCTGGTATTGCATCGGTTTTTGTTACATATTCCAGTTGTGTATCTTTTTTTTCTTCTGTCTATAATACTTTGGGATGACCGTTGAGAATTTGGCAGCCCCTACCCATGAGGTTGAACTTGAGGAAGAAAAGGGCCAGGGAAGGAAGATCTTCTGATGAGATTGAACACTTTCCAGTACCTTCAAGGGTAACTGTAAGGCGGAGATCAACTGTATCAGTGATAGAACATAAAGATTCAGGGGTATAGTAAATCCATACATTTAGCCTTTAAAAGAGTAACACGTGGAAAGTTCTAGTTCTCTTACCAATTCCTTTGGACTTTGGGGCTTTGGATGTAGGTTTACTCTTCTAGGGTTGGTGCTTCGAGCTCCAAGATGAGAAGATTAGAGGACGAAGGCGGCCTTGGTAGATCTTGGAAACACGAGCCGGAACAAGATGCCAATCAATATAGTGATGGTAATGAGGATGATTATTCTGAATGAACGTTTCGTGTACCTCAAACTATTGAATCGGTTTTGCAATGGTTTTCCTGCAAGGCTATTGTAGGCTAATTTAAAAGCGTAATATGGCCTCCACCACAGCTTTGTAGTTTGGCAAGTAAAGAAATTTTGATTTGGATAGCTGGCGAAGTTGAAAAACGATTTTACATGTACACGTCCATAATTAATGAATTGGCCATTTACGACTTTGATCCTATCTAATGTGGCAGCTCCGTTCATCTTCAGTGGCTATGTTCATGAGAACACATCCCTGAGAGAATTCCTTGTACAGAGAAGCCTTCTTAGATACTTACTTACACTGTCTTTCTACCAGAGCTGATTAGAATCTGTAATAATATTATACAGGTTCTACTACCAGTAATTAATTAGGATGGATTAGAGCAAATCTTGTACTGTAGTAGATCCCAGTGTTGCAATTGTGGTTATTTTACAGGTTCCCGAAAATATGACATTTTCAAAATTTCTTGTACAAATGAAATTATTATGGTCCACTATGTTTTCTTTTACGAAGGGCTTTTTCTATTAGGTGGGCCTATTATTATATGAAACTGGGTTTCCTCTTGTGTAGCCCAGTGGGCAGTATAAAAATCAGCCCAAAACATAACTGCGAAATTCAAATTCTTACCCACTCGCACAATTAGCGCGTCGACGCCACCTCCTCAAAATCTGTGGACCGTTTTTGGCTGTTTTTGGTAAAATTAAAAAATTGGGCGCGTGAGGGAGTTTTCTATTGAGGAAAAAAGCAACCGTTTTTGACTAAATAATGTAACGTTTTATTTGTGATTTGTTTGACTGGGAAGCTCTGCAATGTGAATATATTTTATTTACAACTTTCTTCTTTCGATATGTTTTTTACATTATTTTTAAACAAGTTTACATTCTTATTGTTTCATTTATTATTTATTTATTTAGTTATTTGCTTTTTATAAGTATCTTAATGTAGAGATTTTATAAAAATTTAAAATGTCAATTACTGAAATGACCAATCACATGTGGACTTCGAATATAGATTTAATATTTTCCTTTCCTAATAATATGGATAATAATATATATTTTAATAACAAAATTTTGCATTTTTCTTCTTTTCATATGATTTTTTTTTTCTTTTAAAATTACATTTTCTCTTTGTATGTCTATTAATTTTTTTCTCTTATAAATATCTTGATATGGAAATTTTATTAAGTTTTAAAATGTTAATTGCTAAAATCAGTTGTGTTGATTTGTGATTGGCTGAAAAAAAATATAAAAACAGAAAAAAAAAAAAAAGAGACAATGCCTTGTTTTTAGTTATGCTTAAATCTAATCATTATTCAAGCTATTGTTGATACATACAAATTTCCTTAATCACTGCTATCAATTTCAAACGTTTATAGATTTTAAAAAATCTGTATAATAACATCAAAGATTAAAATAAAATGGTGAGAATTTTAGCACTAGCGGCCAACACTTAACATCAGTAGCACCACCATCTCACGTTGAATTTTATTTTTGTAACAAAAGAAAATTAACATATACTAAAAAAACAACCAAAAGACATTGCAAGTTTTTAGTAATTTGGTAACAAAATTGCAGTAATTCACGTGAATCCCCAATAATTTGATCTCATGCACACATAGTGGGGTCCAATCTTTTTTGTTCATTTGCCACTTCTCGCCAGCCTCTCCTCTTTTGTTCTCTTCACTACCTCCAAACTTCCCAAGAATCTCTCTTTCTCTCCTCTCTTCTCTCTCGCCTCTTCTTTAATTTCCTCTGAAGAGAATCCTCCTTACGAAAATGTTCAAGAAAGCAACATTGAATCTTTCACTTGCTCCTTTGCTACTTGTTTTTCTTTTCCTTCTCTCGTGTGTTGTTCATGGCGTCGATGAGAAGAAGATTCTCAGTGTACATAACAACATCTGGTCTCCCAAGAAATCATACGAAGCTTCAACTTCATGTTTTTCTCGCAGTCTTGGTCAGTTCTATTTTCATCAAAGGCTCACCAACCGTAGAGATACTGTTTCTTTTGCTTTAGTTTAATATTTAATGGCGTAATTTAAGGTTAAACTCTTAGTTAAAGTCATTAGCTTTTACACTACTTTATATTATCCTTTTTCCTTGTATTGATTTGGGATTAGTATAGTTACTTTTTACAAAGAGACAAGATTTGTTGATCTTTATGAGAACTGATGATTCTGCTTTGAAAAACTTAGGAAAAGGAAGAGAATCCACTACATTGGAGATGAAACATAGAGAACTTTGCTCAGGAAAGACTATAGATTTGGGTAAGAAGATGAGAAGAGCCTTAGTTTTGGATAACATTCGAGTTCAGTCACTTCAACTCAAAATCAAAGCAATGACCTCAAGCACCACTGAACAATCTGTTTCCGAAACTCAGATTCCGTTAACCTCAGGGATAAAACTTGAGTCTTTGAACTACATCGTTACAGTTGAATTAGGAGGGAAAAACATGAGTTTGATCGTTGACACTGGAAGTGACCTGACTTGGGTCCAATGCCAGCCTTGCAGATCCTGTTACAACCAACAAGGTCCTTTGTATGACCCATCAGTCTCATCTTCTTACAAGACGGTGTTCTGTAACTCATCCACTTGTCAGGACCTTGTGGCAGCTACCAGCAATTCCGGCCCTTGTGGAGGTAACAATGGTGTTGTAAAGACACCTTGTGAGTACGTTGTCAGCTATGGAGATGGATCATACACTCGAGGAGACTTGGCAAGTGAAAGCATCCTATTGGGCGACACAAAACTTGAAAACTTTGTCTTTGGTTGTGGCCGAAACAACAAAGGTCTGTTTGGGGGATCCTCTGGTTTAATGGGTTTGGGAAGAAGTTCAGTCTCTTTAGTCTCCCAAACTTTGAAAACTTTCAACGGAGTTTTCTCATACTGTTTACCTTCTCTTGAGGATGGAGCTTCTGGCTCATTGTCCTTTGGTAACGATTCCTCTGTTTACACGAATTCAACTTCAGTTTCCTACACGCCGTTAGTACAAAACCCTCAGCTTCGTTCCTTTTACATTCTGAATCTCACTGGTGCTAGCATTGGTGGCGTGGAACTGAAATCTTCAAGCTTTGGCAGAGGGATTCTAATCGATTCAGGAACGGTTATCACAAGATTGCCACCTTCCATTTACAAAGCTGTGAAGATAGAGTTTCTGAAACAGTTTTCCGGGTTTCCTACTGCTCCTGGTTATTCAATCTTAGACACTTGCTTTAACCTCACAAGTTATGAAGACATAAGCATTCCCATTATCAAAATGATCTTCCAAGGTAACGCTGAGCTCGAAGTGGATGTCACTGGTGTGTTCTACTTTGTCAAGCCTGACGCATCTCTAGTCTGCTTGGCCTTAGCAAGTCTGTCATATGAAAATGAAGTCGGGATCATCGGAAATTATCAGCAGAAAAACCAGAGAGTAATATATGATACCACACAAGAGAGGCTAGGAATTGTCGGAGAAAACTGCAGAGTCTGATGCCTACACCATAACTTAATATCCATTTGTGTGCTCCCTTCATATCATGAAAGCCAATCATCTCTTTTGGCAAAGCCAATTTGAATTCTCCCACTAATCTTATAAATAAATATATTTCTGTATCGGTATAGCAAATGATGAATTGTAAGCAAAAATGTTCGATGATCTTCTGCGAGGAAGGAAAATTATCTAAACCATAAGAACAACAAACAATGAACGGTCATCTCAAGAATCTGATGTTCCTGTACCTAAAAACAGAACTGATATAACTCAAGCTTCATCACTGATCAGAGCGGTCATCTCTATCTTCTCGGTATCAACACCTTCACTTATTCTACTTGTTAACATCTCAGCAGGGAGAATGGTTGAGTTTGAATCAACATTTGGTATCAAAAAGACCAATCCAATTGGGATTACCCTCAATAAACTCCTGATCACAATAACCAACCAGAGATTATCAAACTGAGTACGCGTAACTTTCAGGGCATGGAGTAGTACTCCTCCGCCCCATGACGACACTAGATGTCCTATATGTTCAATAGACATGAGCAAAGCAAAGAAAGTGCCTTCCATACCGGCAGGGCAGAGCTTGGAGCTGAGAACAAGTAAGGGTAACCACTTGATTCTACTTATCATATGTGAAACAAACTCATCTACCACAATAAAGAAGTAATCAGGGAGACCAAGCTTCAGATTTATGCGCAGCACCAGGATTAAATCCAGAAATCCTGACAGGACAGATAGGGAAAGTGCCCAGAAGACGACATTCCTGAAAGGGAAGTTCTTCAGAAAGTTCTGATAGAGAAGTATTCCCACAAGAGAGCCAATTGCACCAAACGACATAATGGATCCAACGGCTTCCTAAGCAACAGAAAATAACTACCTTAGCCAAAAACATCACAGAGAGTTCCCAAATGTTTTAAGCAAGGCCATGGAAGGTGAATTACAGCTCTAGAGCTTATGCAAAAGGTGAAAGCACCTTTGAAAAGGAAGGGCCATCCTTTGAATCCGTGTACCAATAGAACATGCCTTCGTGAATGTGCAAGCTCACTGCAGCTGACAATAGCATGAACAAGCATGGTCGCCACACCTCACCATATTGAAAGGTTTTCCATATTGCACTTCCAGCATCCAGAAACTTGTCGTTAACCTGAAAGCACAGTTACTCGATTACATTACTAGCTTAAAGAATCTGGTTGGACCAAAGGGTAGCAAAACACTTACATGCTTGCGACCTAGACTGCGAGAAGGAGATTCTTTCAGAACCATCCCAACCACAACAAGCAATCCTGCCGTCACACCGAGTAAACCGTACACACCCTGCCACCAAAAAAAGAAGACAAAATGAGTGGAAAACACTTGAAGCATTTCGACTCTATGCATTCAAAGAGATCTTTAAAGAGCCTACTTTGGACCCAACCAAGTGCACCAAAACGCCGCTAAGGGAGAAACCAACCAAGGAACCAATCGAAGAACACAAACCACACAAACTTTGCATATCTGCAGCAAGTGTAGGATGGCTTATGCTACATTGTGTCACACAAGCATCAATAGTTACATCTGCTATAGCAACTCCAGCACTTCCTGCCACAAGACAGGACAAAGCCAGTGCAAGATGCAGATTCGTGTGAAGCCATAACACCATCATGGAGATCATAGCAAGAAAACCTAAAATCGAATCGAACAAAAAAAAATTACATCTTTCATTCATTAAGAAGCAAAGAAACTAACTTTCAGTGAATTTACCGGCTAATATGAAATAGGGTCGTCTCCTGTAACCCAAAACTGGGACAACATCAGTCAACAATCCCCAGAGAGGTTTAATAATCCAAGGAATCTGAATCAAACCAACGTAAATCTGAGCTTGAGAGGGTTGTATCTTCTGCTCGTCTTTGAAGTAGTACTGTGTGCTGACTTTGCTGAGACCTTTACCAAGTCCTTGGCTAACTCCATAGACGATAATCACACCGAAGAAGAAGCTCCAGTGAAGCTCTTCGATGAGCATTCTTAGCCACCGTAAAGGTCGTTTCAGTACCAGATCTAAAACTCCTTCTTTCTTCTTGTCTTGATGATTTCGCCGAGAATCGTTCTCGTACTCTGCTTCCTCCGATCGATTGGCCATTAGAGAGAGAAGTTGACGAACAAGCGATCTGACTAATGAATTGGTACCCAACTATATAGAAAGCACACGAATCAAAAATCAGAGAATCTTGTTAAATAACCAATGTTTGAAGACGTCACGGATGACGAAATCACGCACGCACACAAAAATGTCTTGGAATTTCAAACTCAAGATCAATGGGACTTTGGTTCCAATCTTTTCAAATTACTTATTCTAAAGATATAGAACATTAGAGTAGATGGGCTTTTTGTGGCCCATTAGTTCTTTAGTCGTTCGGTAGGCTTATTTGGGCCCATTGTTTCTGTAGACGTCTTGTGGGCTTCATTTGGCTCATGTCCTGTCTGTTCCAAACTAGGCAAAGCCTCTGTCTTAGTAAGAGGGTCTTTAATGTTGATACTTTGTCATAGGTTCATCTTTGTCATTCTAGAATCAATGTTAATACCTAATAATTTCATGCGAAAATAAACAAAGTATTTATTTAAATGCTTACTTATGATTTCAGATGGCCAAATTTCACAATCACATAGATTCCTCACCTGTCACTACCAAATACATTTGATTTGAAGGGTGCTTATTGGACTCTAATTGGCAAACTTTTACCATAATTGTTGACAACTCCTTCCACCTGCATAAAAATGAGGGCAGGTAGTAGACACATTATATTTAATAAATTATGACTTTTATTCATACAAACATTAATAAAACAGATAATGGTTTGGAAGTTATGAAATTTATTGTGTGATAAAATTTCTCCTGTTTGTGTGTGTGTGTGTGTGCTGTTATGATCAAAACGTCATATTTGTTTACCAAGTGCTAAATTATTGGGAGAACAGGTAAATATGTACAAAAAAAATGAAAAAATATAACAAAGTTTCTTGCTAGTTCGGCATCACATCTCTCATGGGCCGACCAAGAAGTAGATCAACCAAGAATCGATAAAACTTGAGGCACTCCATTTTTTTCTTTGGCTAATTAGGTTCTTCGACAAAAATGAGCAGATAAAAACAATAATACAGATATGGATCTTTTTTGCTAGTCATAATCAATTTAGAAAATGGTTCATTAATTCTGATTTGAGAAATTCTTAACCGTGGTGTTTAATAATCAATCTGACTAAGAAAAGTGCAAAAATGGTAGCATATATGAATCTAATTAAGAAAACGTGACAGTGGACTAGACACGGTTATATCACCGGAAATAAAATCTATTAAAAAAAAATACAAGATAATTAGTGCCATAATCTTAGTGACTTTATCATATGATCAGTACAATTTAAAATATTCGGCTGAGAATCTGTATTTAAACCAAAAAATTGTTCTAAAATTTTAACATATATATATATATATATATAAACGAAAAAAAAGATGTGACGGATTTAATATAAATATACTCAACCATTTCCAACTATCTGTCTCTCATTTTCATAATTCCATTTTCAGGATTGTCTCTCAATCTTTTATTCTTCTCATTCACCGGTAATGGCAAAAGTCTCTGGGAGGAGCAAGAAAACAATCGTTGACGATGAAATCAGCGATAAAACAGCGTCTGCGTCTGAGTCTGCGTCCATTGCCTTAACATCCAAACGCAAACGTAAGTCGCCGCCTCGAAACGCTCCTCTTCAACGCAGCTCCCCTTACAGAGGCGTCACAAGGTCTCTCTCCTCTCATAATACCATAAACGACATCGTTCTTTATCAGGTAATTTAATTGTTCCGATTGTTGAATAATAATAGGCATAGATGGACTGGGAGATACGAAGCGCATTTGTGGGATAAGAACAGCTGGAACGATACACAGACCAAGAAAGGACGTCAAGGTTTGTCTACACTTAACACGTATATGTTGGTAACAACTAACAAGAATTTGTTAGATCTTTTTGGTCTTAGATTGGATTCCGATGAACTCGGAGACTCCTTTTTCTTCGGACCAGACTTTGTCCTTCGACTGTTCTTGATTTGATTCTTGATCTTTTTCATATATTTTTTTAATTTGGTATTTTTGATGATGGTGATGTGCAATGGATGATGAATGCTGACTCATCAAGTGCAGTTTATCTAGGTGAGTTTTTTTTTTTTCTTGCCAATATCCTATTTTTTTATATAAGTTGCAAAAAAATACACATTTTGATAAAGTATTGTACTTTTCCTTCTTTTTCTTTTTTTTTTCCTGTCACTTTTTCTTTTAAATACTCTTCGACAAAGTGATGAAAAAAGTCCATATATACATGTGTGATATGGCTGTAAATTAAAGAATGAATTCCACCGAAATTGGTAGAACCTGTTTATTATTAGCTGTTCTTTTTTGGGTCCAAATCCAATGCAATTCGTATATGTCCTTTTCGACTTATATAAATATAATTCAAACAATATTGTATAATTCTTATTAAATTAATATATGGTTTTATGGATAAGGGGCTTACGACGAAGAAGAAGCAGCAGCACGTGCCTACGACTTAGCAGCATTGAAGTACTGGGGACGAGACACACTCTTGAACTTCCCTGTAATGTTTCTCCCAATCCATATTACTCTCTCTCTGTTTCATATTAGTTGTAGTTTAAGGGTTTTAAACATAAATTAAAAAATCATAAAAATCTCATTTAATCTATCTCTTTTATATAATAATATCATTTATTATAACCAATTTAACTAATAAAAAAATAAATAATTAAATATAATTAGTTAAAGAATATTAAATACATTTATTATTTGCATAAAAAGTTGAAAACAACACTTAAATTGAAAAAAAAAATAAAACCCTTAAACTATATTTACATAGAAACAGAGGGAGTATTACTTTTGGTAAAACTTAATTTTTAATGAACTACTTCTCTCATGATCTTTGTAATTAGCTACACAATCTTCTCGGTTCTCGCCTACTAGTTTTTAGAACAAAAGAACAAAAACAAAATACATGCGTATACTTGCAATAATTTATTCATTAAAGATAATTTCGTGTTGTTTGGTGAATCTTTTAGTTGCCGAGTTATGACGAAGACGTCAAAGAAATGGAAGGCCAATCCAAGGAAGAGTATATTGGATCATTGAGAAGGTAAAAATTAACTAATTAAGCAATCAATTATACCAAATTGATTAATCATAGTTTTATAATTAACTTACAATATATCGGTGTAGAAAAAGTAGTGGATTTTCTCGCGGTGTATCAAAATACAGAGGCGTTGCAAGGTAGATAGAATTTCAATATGATACGTAGAACTACTCTAATATACATAAGTTGTTGAATCATGATGAATTTGCAGGCATCACCATAATGGGAGATGGGAAGCTAGAATTGGAAGGGTGTTTGGTAATAAATATCTATATCTTGGAACATACGGTATTTCATTCCATTATCCTTACTTTATAGTAATATTTTTATGAAATGTGTAAATTCATACTTTAGTACAATCCAGTTCCTAGCAAATCCAAATCTTGAAATTTGGGATTAGTATAAAATGGGAGTTATTCTCTGTTCTCCTGTTAAGTGGGACTCTAGTAGACGATGACATGGTATCATATCTTATACTACACATATAAAATAGAAATGATATTAAAAATGGTAGGGAACAAAGAAGGTCACGTTATGCATGAATGTAGTCAAACGAACAACTCTTTAAGTTTTTTTTTTCTTGACAACAACTCCAAGAAAATTTAAGTCACACACATGATAGATCTCATAGAAAATTCAAAATAATTTGTACTATTTATCAATAATTATACTATATGCTTGATATATGGACTTATTAGTAGTGTTTATGAACCTTTAAGAGGGTAATCAAATCTTGTTGGTTGGGAACTAGATCACCAATCCCATCTACTTACTCAAGCTATTTATTACTATATTGTTTTCAACTTTTTAAGTTACTCATCCAACTTTTATTGACAAATTCATTCCCTTTACATATTATATCTCTCCCAATTATTACTATTTTTGTCTTATGTATCTCACACATAAAATTAAACACGTTAGCAAAATTAAATCCGAATTATTGATACGACGATGATATTAATACAAATTATTAGGTCATGTATCCTGATCTTTGAAAAAGATTATACATGCAAAGACAATGTTTATTTATAAATAGATCAGATGACATGCATATTTCTGTATTGATCACATGAACATGCAATATGCATACTATATTAGGCAAATACGTGATAGAAATCCACTTTATACAAATTGGGAAAGTTGTTCTAAGAAAAAGGAAAAAAAGAAAAATCCATATTTATACAAATGGGATGAAAGTTCTATGAAAATATGGTATAGTACCAAAGTTTTTTTGTTTGTAACATTTTAAACCCTGTGCACGTGCAGCCACGCAAGAAGAAGCAGCAATCGCCTACGACATCGCGGCAATAGAGTACCGTGGACTTAACGCCGTTACCAATTTCGACGTCAGCCGTTATCTAAACCCTAACGCCGCCGCGGATAAAGCCGATTCCGATTCTAAGCCCATTCGAAGCCCTAGTCGCGAGCCCGAATCGTCGGATGATAACAAATCTCCGAAATCAGAGGAAGTAATCGAACCATCTACATCGCCGGAAGTGATTCCAACTCGCCGGAGCTTCCCCGACGATATCCAGACGTATTTTGGGTGTCAAGATTCCGGCAAGTTAGCGACTGAGGAAGACGTAATATTCGATTGTTTCAATTCTTATATAAATCCTGGCTTCTATAACGAGTTTGATTATGGACCTTAATCGTATTTTCTACAAGTTTTGTTTTGATTATCTACACAATACATCAAATATTATTTCTTAGTGATGATGATAACATTCTATCTTAAAGCTCTCAAAAATTTCTTCTATGGAATAAAGATGTAAAGGTAGCAACTTTATTATGATAAGAACACAACACCATTCAGATAACTCTTTTAAATCCCAAATTTGGTTTATGATGATGGATCATCTGAGTTTTATTTATTTATTAAAAGTTAAAACCAGAGTCTTGCTGAAACTGAAACTTTCCTCAGTTCATCAATGCTTCTGCTAATGGAAATGTCGGAGATATATCCACCGGTACCTAAACACACAAACAAAACCATGAACGCAGATCATTCTATCTGCATGGATATCTCAATTCTCAACTCAATTTAGGTCTTGTTATCCTGTAAAGAAACTGTACCTTAACGCGTTCGAGATTCTCCAGAGCGGTTTTCAATGGTCCGGTGATAGTGCAGTACTTATTTAGAAGCAATGTTGCTGCGTTTTTGTCACCTTTTCCTTGAATAGTTAGTATCTCATGGCTCAGGCTCTCAACTGCACCTTCGATCTTTACATGCCGGAATAACAAGATTCAGGAGGTGTTTCGATATATGACTAATCAGAAAGTTTTTCATGTAAACTTGGACTGATACCTTAGCGAAATCAACCGAGAATGTAGAGTCCTCGTGGAACACGAAGGCTCCTTTTTCATATAAATAGTTGAATTGCAAGGCTTGCCCTTTCCTGAGGCCAAAATAGACAATAATGTCAGGAACTATACATATAGGAGTGCGGATTATATAATTCTCTAGATCATTCATTACCCATGAGCTTCTGTGAGACCAAACCGGATCGATCTAAAGCAACCAGCTAGGAACGAAACATACATACTCTCCACCATACTCTTTGAAAGCAACCCCTGTTGATTTACATTGTCTGAAAATTAGACTTATATGAACAAAGTTTCAATAACTAGCAAATATGATCATTAACCTTAGTGATGAGAAACTTCAGTGCCCAAAGACCAACTATATCTGCCTTTGCTTCTTCCATTGCAGAATGGACTTCTTGTAGTTCCTAGATCAAAGGAAATACCGAGAAAACAAAGGTAAATTACTAGTCACAGCGCAAACAATCCTTAATTAGATGTCTGCATTCTTCCAATAAGCAGTATAACCTTTCTCACTGTTGAGGTTTGACCACCAGGAAGGGTTATGGTATGGGGACCAATGCCATGGCAACATTCATGGCAAATGGTGTGAGTGAAGAAAGAATCAAAATCAACTAATCCTCTCTGTTCCTTGCTGATGGTGATTTCAGCTATAGGCTTTAAAATATGTTCAAACCTAGAAAAGAAAAAAGCATTAGTTAGATGTAATTATGACACCGTTTATTGATGAAATATGGAGGAAGAAGGGACATTACTTTGCCTCTTGGACGTTCTTGAGCATAACCATTGATGTTCCTCTATCCTTCACGATTTTTTCATCGTTTGGCAAATTGTAAGCAACAGTCTGAGGACCCTTCACATCCTGTCACAATCAAGAAACAAGTGAACCATGAATAACGGCAATACATTTTCTTCCTTTTCCTATCTCAGATGGATGCCGAGGGGAACTTACCCCGGAATTGTAAATTAACTGGATGACCCGAATAGGAGCAGCAGATACATCTGTCGATTTGTATACACTCTCAAGCGGGAGATTATCTTCCAATAGCTACCGGAAAGTAGAAAATGAAAAATGATCTTAGAGAAAAGAAAATTGAAAACGTAAAGAAATGCAACTTTGATTGACAGCAGCTACGAAGAGAGCAGTACCTTTAGATTGTCACCAAAGAGTTTCAGATCAGCTGTGGCTTTATCATCTCGAATACCGATGAAGGTTTCAAATGTAGCCTTAGACGGAAAACAAATACAGATTAGAGAGTAATGGTTAAAGGGAGTTGCAATTTATGAAGGTTATGTGAAGACGAGGATGAGCATCAGCATAAGCAAATCATTGCGAAAGCACATGCTTATGTAAAGTCTTACCTTATACCCAAAGATTTCATCCTCGTACGTCTCATATGGACCAATGGTAATATCTAACTTTGAATCCTACAAAAGATGATAAGACAAAGCAAAAGTTACTCAAAACTATAATGCATGACTGATATGTGACAGAAAATTACGGACCATTAAAATAGCCAGAGCTCGTCTTACAAGAGCTATCCTCTTTTATAAGGAAGGAAAATTACAGAAGACTAGAAGACCATGTATGAACAGAGAAGAGTTACCAAGTCCATCCATGCGATGTCTGACTCATAATACTCATTTGAAAGGAAGGCTTCAGCTTTGCTGTGCAGTAGCTTCTTCAAACTATGAGAAAGCATTGTGGGTGAATACTTCAATATACTAAGCCAATCGAATGGGTGAATACATTTTATATGGTAAGGGTAAGAAACTGTTTGAAATATATACCTTGGCGAACTGACCAAGTCCCCAGCTTTCTGCAAGAATTCAGAAGCTTTCTTGAGGAAAGGTCGATATATCTCTGAATAAGGAATACTATACAGATCGGAATTAGAGTCTGGTAACTTCTTTGTGCTGCTGGCAAGATGATCAGAAGCATCTAAATTAGCTTCACTTCGCCTTTTTATAACACTGAAAAATCCTGTTGCAGCATGCTTTTGCTCTTCCGTAAGGCCATTGAGCCATAAGGTGAACTCCTATAATTTTAGATACACATTTCTTACTACGAGTAATGGGAACAGAAAAGGAATTGGTAAAGACACATCAAACATGTGTGAATACCATTTTATCCATATCGGGAGGATAGAAATTGGCACCAGGTGGTTTAGTCACTGGAAAGGCTGCTCTATATTCAAGACCCTTCCAGCCAGCTATGGCTTTTGTTGCTCCAGGAAGCAACTTTACAGCTGAATCCGCAGTACTCAAGAATGCTTCATTTTCATCAAGAGACGACCTGCAAATAAAATACGAACGTCAATCTCTTGGATCATCTCTCCTAATCGTCATGAGATTGACACACCAATATGTTAACGAATTATATTCAAGACAAAAATCTTTTGCAACTTTAATTAAATTCTGCAACAGCTCCGTTGATGAATCCTAACCCTTTCCGTAGAACATAAATGTTAGAACAAAGTAACTTTGATGATAATCACCATGGACTTTTGTTGATCGTGAAGTAATCCCATTTTAGTTTGTCCAGTTTTGATGCATTGGCATGATCCTTCAGCCAATCTCTTAGGGCTGGATTGCTGTTCCAAACCTGATAAAGGATAACTTTCTAATTTAGTTTAAGATCTGAGATTTCATGTTCACGGTCAAAAAAAGAAGAAATTTCGGACTCCACAGAACCTGCTCATAGAATATATCGTCCATAATTTTTGCAGCCTTCACAATTAGACCCAACGCTTTCTGATCTGCTTCAGAAAGTTCTGTCAACTGCATATAAATGAAAGGTGTCTCAAAATGTCTTTTATGGAACGGTGCAAAATAAGATTTATTTGGTGCATATGAAACAAAGAAATCACAAGAAAAGATGTAACAAATTAATACCTTGGCTTCGAGGGTGACTGGAGAATATCTCTGGAGTTGCTTCTGCAGAGATAAACTACGGGCCTCAGTGTTCACTTGGCACCTTCAACAAATTCAGAAGAAACACTCTATGTAAGAAAACATATCTATATAAAATATGTACCTCAGCAATAGTTGACTCATAAAAGTTTTCATTTGGTACCATGGAAGATATTAGATATGAACAAGAAAAAAAAAGGAATAGCTAGGAGAAAAACCGAAATAGAGATACTGTACCTCTGTCTGATTATGTCAAATAGTTTTCCATACTCTCCATTAACATCATATGGCACATAAGCAGGATCTTCCTTAGACAGAAAGTTTCTGTATTCTTCGTAAGGTACGTACTTTACAGCAGAGACTTCCTCTTTCTAATACATACATAAAAAAATGTTACTTAAGAATCCAAGTGATTTATACTACTTAAACTTACAGCTTCGTGAAGGAAAAAAACTCACTTGAAGAGTAAAGGCTTCTAATGGGATTGGATGCAGAATAGTAACAAGATACACATCATTGAACTCATTATTTATGAATTTGCCATCGTTTGTGACACTGTCAAAGTACACAAAAGAAAAGCAGCACACTGTCTTTAAGAATACCTCTCAAGTTGAGAGTAATAAATTACAATGCTTATTTAAATAAGCGAAAGCAAGTTAGCTTCAAGATATACCAATCAAACTAAGCTACAAATAATGTCTCTTGAAAGAATCAGAGAACATGTATCATATAGGCCAAGAGACAAACCATTCCTGCAGAAAAACGAAGATCTTTTCAAATGCATCCTTTGGGAGTTTTACGCCAAGCTCTTCCTCAAGCTCCCGCCTACAGAAAGTATCCTGAAATCTTTAGTAAACGGAAAGAAGAAGTAACGAAAGCAGAATGGGATTGACTTACTGTGCAGATAGAAGCGATGTATCACCAGCTGATATATGGCCAGCACTAGAGATGTCCCATTGACCAGGCCAAGAATCTTTATCATCAGATCGAAGTTGGAGAAGTAGCTGTTGAGTAGTCTCCACAAAAATCCAGACATGAACAGCACGATGGTAATCTCCATCTCTGTGAACCTCTCCCCTACAATGACATGGTTCCAAACAGAGACGAATTGAGGTTAATTCACTGGAAAAACAACTCCAAAGAAGAGCTGATCATGAAGAAAAAAATCCCAAATTTTTCAGCTTAAACTTTTTTTAAAACCAAAATCGAATTGAAATTTCTCCGATTGACCTAAAACTCTTTGGTCGAGTTTGTTGTGTAGTTGATAGGGTCAACGAAGCATCAAATCAAACCCCAAACCTAAGAAAAGGATGACTTTTTCCAACAAAGACGTAAAATTTCAATGTGCAAACATCTCAGCGTACGAATTCGATTTCCGAGTACTTTTCATCAAACAAGAAAAGGGAAAACACATGAACAATAAACATGCCTGGGTTTGGACACACCGGTCTTCTCACCGGATTTAGTCAGAACGTCGAAGTGCTCCTCCGCCATAGCTCTCTCTTACTATCTATCTCCGTGACTGTGCGTAAAATTGGAAAAAGGTGCCCAATTTATAGAAGAGAAGAGGAGGAGATATAATGTCCGTCAAAAACAAGGGGCTTTGCTTACTTGGCTTCACTAAACCGGACCCTTTTCACTCCGAGACTCAGCTTGACACATTTCACAGCTCTAAAATACCTTCTTACGTCTTAGGTAGGGGTCAAGAGATCAAGCCAACATTTGTACATTTATATGCAATGCATGCATTCATTTCATTTTTTTTTAATGTTAAGACGATTATGTCAGCAGTTAGTTCATGTTAGTTGTGTGGATTATATAATATCAAAAGGTAAAATTATTAAGTTGTTTTGTGGGTAATACCAAAGTCTCTTATAAGAAGATTTCATGATTCTTGCAATAGAGACCAAAAATGAGATAACTATGTAATAATAGTAATGACAGGTCAAAACGAGTTAGTCAAAAAGGTTTTTGGATCATTTCCCTAACATTTCTTAGCCACATTTTCATCGAGGACTGCATTTTTATTGCTCATAGAGTGATGAAAGTAACAACAACTACTTTTGTGTTTTCCACAAGTACAATAATGGTGAGAAACAATATTCAAAAGTACTACATGCTTCTTTGTTTTAAAATGTAAACGTAAGGCCATCTTCATCATTTCTGAATGAGAAACTTAATAATAAAATAATAACCCAAAAGTAAAAAAGTAAGAGAGAGTGGAAGAAGAGTTTCTCACTTGAGAATCAAGGAGAAACGATTCTCAGCCTAAATCGCGGCATGTCAATCAAATATTAGTTTAAGTATTATAATTGAAACAAAATATATTATATAATTAAAATAATAATTTTTTCTTTTGTTGAGAAACTAGCAAGGGTATCTATCCCATGGAGATACTCTAACAAATAAAGGCCGTGTTGATTTAGGTATAGGAGAAAGTACGATTTATTAAATATTGTAGCAGAAAACAATAGAGATAAGTTGGAAACTAGACACTTTTTTCACAAATAATTTGCAAAGTAAGTAGTTTTTTTAGAAATAGGGAGAATAGACACTTTTCTCTTTCCTTTCTAATACAATTTTCTATCTAATAGAGATTTTAGTGAATGACCTTTATAGCCTTCTGTTGTTTTGTCATATAGTCAAATAAAGTCAAAAATAACTTTTGTTTCTTAATGATCTAAGAAGTGGTATACGGTATAGACAGTGTACAAAGTGATGTACAAACGATAATATACAATGATGTATAACTACATAATAAGATGGTGTACGAAAATGTAAAATATGGTGTACATGATATTAATAGTATACATGCAATAATGAGATAATAAATCAAACCATAAATCACCTTGTACACCGTATATAATATCGTACACCTTCACCTATTGTGTACACCTCATATTCAAAAGATAAAACCATTTTTGTCAAGTGATAATATACAAAACAAAGTTTAAATAATAATAATATGAGATTAGTGTACATAAAAGTGTACAAATGTTAGTGTACATAAGTAAAAATGTATAATCATTACTTTCATTTAATGGTATACACCATTATGGTTAATTTAATAGTATACATGATGGTGTACACCATTATATTTTTATTAATTTATGAACAATTATTATTTTATTTTATAAATATGAGATAAATAGAAATATTTTAGAAGATATGTATAAAATGATTTGGTGTATAAGTGTTAGTGTACAAAACTATGTTTTAATGCTGGTGTACGAGAATTATAATTAAAAACATATAAATCATCTTGTTTTTGGAAGAAGAAATTATTTTTTAAAAATAATTTATTTTTATAAAATTCAAAAAGATGAATATGAAAAAAAAAATAACTATAATATAATAAAAATAGTTCTAAATAGTTAAATAATATAAAAAGTTTGACCCATATTTTTTCATATAAAGTAAAAGGTAAAATGGTATTTGACATATTTTTTGTCTTTTAGCTTATTACACATAACCTCTATTTCACAAAAAAAGTAAAAAAAGTGTCTATTTCACAAATTTCTAAAAAAACTACCTACTTCTCAAATTACTTTTTAAAAAGTGTCTACTATTCTAATAAGCCTAAAACAATAAGCTGAGCTAGATTCACTTCTCTATGTTTCTTGCGTTCATGCGTGTGACCTTACAAAAGAAAATCCAAAAAACGCAACTCTGACTAATGTTTCAGCAGATCATAACACATAATAAACATGCATGAGCTCTACAGATACTTGTTCTCTTTTTGATATTTAATTAGCCACGTTTTAATCTAGAGTCGGATTGTGATAGTTACAGTGGAAATTTCTCCTCGCGACCTAAACCAGTCACGTTTTGATATTTTTCTTTTTTCTCGTAAATAAATGGAGGAATATAAAATATTGAAATTCAAACAAGGAGGCTCACTGAAAGCAAGAAAAGCTTTCACTAGGAGGACTAGAGAAACAAAGACTGACCAGAGAAGAAAATATGAAAGCGAAATTCAAAGATGAAGACTTATGATTCATTGCTGGGTCAAACTAAACACAAGATTTTTCCTTCGCTCATCCTTACAAAACCCGTCTCTGCTTTTAGCTTTTCTTGAGCAGATCATAAACAGAAAACATTAATATGAGCTCTAATTGTAGTTGTTCTCTTTTGAGTCTCTTCTCTCTCCTTCTGATCATTGATCTCACCGTTGCTAGCTCTTGTCCTAAGACATGTGGAGGAATCGACATCCCGTACCCGTTTGGAATCGGAACGGGTTGCTATCTCGAGAAATGGTACGAGATTATTTGTGTCAACAACTCTGTTCCTTTTCTTTCCATCATTAACAGGGAAGTTGTGAGTATCTCTTTTTCGGATATGTATCGCCGGTTCTTTAACGTAGGCTACGGGTCAATTCGCATAAGAAACCCAATAGCTTCAAAGGGATGCTCAAGTGGCGGACAAGAGTTTGGATCACTTTTAAATATGACAGGTTACCCTTTTTACCTTGGCGACAACAATATGCTCATAGCGGTTGGCTGCAACAACACGGCGTCGTTGACAAATGTCGAGCCAAGTATTGTGGGATGCGAGTCTACTTGCAGCACAAATCAAGATATACCTATAAATGATTATCTCGGGGTACTCTACTGTAATGCTAGGTATGGCGATTCCGAGTATTGTAAAAATATTTCCATTATGAATGATACAAGCTGCAACGGTATTGGATGCTGCAAGGCAAGTTTGCCCGCTAGGTATCAACAGATTATTGGTGTGGAAATAGATGATAGTAACACAGAATCCAAGGGATGCAAAGTTGCCTTCATAACAGACGAGGAATACTTTTTGTCAAATGGATCTGACCCGGAGAGGCTTCATGCTAATGGATATGATACGGTTGACCTAAGATGGTTCATCCATACGGCGAATCATTCCTTCATAGGCTCTCTAGGATGCAAAAGTATAGACGAGTACACAATTCTAAGAAGAGACAATCGTGAATACGGAATAGGTTGCCTTTGCGACTATAACTCTACAACTACAGGCTATGCAACATGTTCATGCGCTAGTGGTTTCGAAGGCAACCCATATATTCCTGGCGAATGCAAAGGTATATAAGTAATTGCGCTAATTATCCTAGTTTTCTATGACCATGCATGATAAAAATATTCCAACGAGATCATTGTTTGATAACATGTTAATTTTAATAAAATCAGATATTAATGAATGCGTAAGAGGCATTGATGGAAACCCAGTCTGTACGGCAGGCAAGTGTGTCAATTTGCTGGGCGGTTATACGTGTGAGTACACAAATCATCGACCACTTGTTATAGGTAAGTCATGAAAATTTTCATCTCAAGTACACTCACATCTATCTAAAGTTTTCTTTTATATATACATATATAAGATTGTGTACAAATAGTGTTGAGCCATATAGAAAATGTATTTTGCTTTTCATTTTTCTTTTGTGGGTTTGTAGGGCTTAGCACTAGTTTCAGCACATTGGTATTCATTGGTGGAATATACTGGTTATACAAATTTATTAGAAGACAAAGGAGGTTAAACCAAAAGAAGAAATTCTTTAAGCGTAATGGGGGTTTATTGTTGCAACAACAATTGACTACAACTGAAGGCAACGTGGACAGTACAAGAGTGTTCAACTCAAGAGAGTTGGAGAAAGCCACCGAAAACTTTAGCTTAACCAGAATACTAGGCGAAGGAGGTCAAGGTACAGTGTACAAGGGAATGCTTGTAGACGGTAGAATAGTAGCAGTAAAGAAGTCCAAAGTCGTAGACGAAGACAAGCTAGAAGAGTTCATCAACGAAGTCGTCATTCTCTCACAAATCAACCATAGGAACATCGTAAAACTCTTGGGGTGTTGCCTAGAGACAGATGTCCCTATTCTAGTCTACGAATTCATTCCTAATGGTAACCTTTTTGAGCATCTTCATGATGATTCCGATGATTATACGATGACTACTTGGGAAGTGCGTCTTCGTATTGCTGTAGATATTGCAGGAGCGCTTTCATATTTGCACTCGGCTGCATCATCTCCAATCTATCACAGAGACATCAAGTCTACAAACATAATGTTAGATGAGAAACATCGAGCCAAAGTGTCCGATTTTGGTACTTCAAGAACGGTGACCGTGGATCATACCCACCTCACTACAGTAGTTTCAGGCACGGTGGGATATATGGATCCAGAGTATTTCCAGTCGAGCCAATTCACAGACAAAAGTGATGTTTATAGCTTTGGAGTCGTGCTAGCGGAGCTAATCACTGGAGAAAAATCAGTCTCTTTTCTGCGATCTCAGGAATATAGGACATTGGCAACTTATTTCACTCTTGCAATGAAAGAGAACAGACTCTCCGACATTATTGATGCTCGAATAAGAGATGGTTGTAAGTTGAATCAAGTGACAGCAGCCGCAAAAATTGCAAGGAAATGTTTGAATATGAAGGGAAGGAAACGACCAAGTATGAGACAAGTATCGATGGAATTGGAGAAGATTCGTTCATATTCTGAAGATATGCAGCCGTATGAGTATGCTAGCGAAAACGAAGAAGAAAAAAAAGAAACATTAGTGGACGTTAACGTAGAGTCGAGAAACTACGTGAGTGTTACCGCCGCATCATCTCAATACAGCATTGCTACAACATCTTCGTCGCGGTCAGATGTTGAACCATTGTTTCCTCGGTAATATATTAACCATGCATGCAAACAAATTTATTACTACCTCATATCTTTGCATTTACGTTCTGTTTTGGTCTTTACGTGTGAAGTTATTTCTATAAATGTCGTCACTCGTCAATTTGTGTTATTAACCATACAGATCTGTTTGTAACCACTTTGTAGTTTGTACTTTGTACTATACACTTCCCAATACATAAGAATAATTTCATAGTTTACTTCTTTAAATATTTTGGCAATAATTATTACAGAATTTACTCAAGTATTTGTTATCTGGACATGGGCTCTCTTACATAATTATACATGTCCAAAACATAAAACCGTTGAGACTGTTTTTAAAAAAAAATTTATACTACAATTATATGAGAATTTTGTGAATCCGGTCAGATCATGGATCATGTTGAACCTTAATCCGATTCGACTCAATGACCAATTCATTTCGGTTTAACAGAAATTATGTTAATTGACAATGTGATGGAACCTTAACCAACATAATTTAGAAATTTCGACTGATGAAAAGGATCCTTTAGTTTAAGAATTAAGATAGTCAACTTTTCCATTGCACACATATGAATGATTTGCGTTGGTGAATAGTCAATTTCCTGATATTAATAATCTATGTGAATAATCAACTTTGTTATATCATCTGGGAAAAAAAATGATAGTAAAATCGTATAACTAAAATTAAGATTCTAATTATGAAAAATTACAAAATTGATTTGGACAATAAGTTGTGTAAACTTGTAATGATAATTGATCCCTTGACCGTTGACAAAATAGAACTTCCAAATTCCAACGAGACGGCTCAATAATTTCTAAAATAGAACTTTCATACATAAAAGTCATTAGAGAAAAAAAAAATGAAGAGAAGGAGACTTTTTTTCTCTGTTCTACTCTCTATCCTAACTCTGTTCATCAATGGTCCTTTGATAACGACAGCTCAATCTCCACCTTCTTCTTCAACTTCATGTAACCGTATCTGTGGAGGAATCGAGATTCCTTTTCCTTTTGGAATCGGACGAAGAGACTGTTTTCTCAACGACTGGTACGAGGTTGTCTGTAACAGCACCACCTCCGGTAAATCCTTAGCTCCGTTCCTCTATAAGATCAACAGAGAATTAGTTAGCATCACTCTTCGAAGCAGCATCGACAGTTCCTACGGAGTTGTTCACATTAAATCTCCGGTGACTTCCTCCGGCTGTTCTCAACGACCCGTAAAGCCTCTTCCTTTAAACCTCACCGGTAAAGGAAGTCCCTTTTTCATCACCGACTCGAATCGTCTCGTCTCAGTTGGTTGTGACAACAGAGCATTGATTACAGACATCGAATCTCAGATCACAGGATGCGAATCGAGCTGCGACGGAGATAAGAGTCGTTTAGACAAGATCTGCGGTGGTTACACATGTTGTCAGGCGAAGATTCCGGCGGATAGACCGCAAGTAATCGGCGTTGACCTTGAAAGCTCCGGTGGTAACACAACTCAAGGAGGAAACTGTAAAGTTGCTTTCTTGACGAATGAGACTTACTCTCCGGCGAATGTTACAGAGCCGGAACAATTTTATACTAATGGGTTTACGGTGATTGAGCTTGGTTGGTACTTTGATACATCAGATTCTCGGTTAACGAATCCTGTGGGTTGTGTGAATTTGACGGAAACAGGGATTTACACGAGCGCACCGAGCTGTGTTTGTGAGTATGGTAACTTCTCTGGCTTTGGTTACAGTAACTGTTACTGCAATCAGATTGGTTACAGAGGGAATCCTTATCTTCCTGGTGGATGCATTGGTAAGATTTATGTGTTTCTTCGTCTATTTGGCTTCAATGGGGTTTTAATTAAGTGATTACGGATGTGTTGATTCAGCCTTTTTTGTTCATTTTGTTTTTAAGACATTGACGAATGTGAGGAAGGAAAAGGACTAAGCAGCTGTGGAGAACTAACTTGTGTGAATGTTCCTGGATCGTGGAGGTGCGAGCTGAATGGAGTAGGGAAGATCAAGCCTCTGTTTCCAGGTGAATCAATGGAGTTCTTTTCCAGATTCCAAAGTCATATCACAGAGCAAAAAAGAGTGATGATCTTTATAGTTTTCTTTCGTCCTTGTGCAGGTCTTGTTCTAGGTTTTCCACTGTTGTTCTTGGTACTTGGGATATGGGGATTGATCAAGTTCGTTAAGAAGAGAAGGAAGATTATCCGAAAGAGAATGTTCTTTAAACGTAATGGAGGCTTGTTGTTGAAACAACAGTTAACTACAAGAGGAGGTAATGTGCAGTCATCGAAGATATTCAGTTCGAAAGAGCTGGAGAAAGCGACGGATAACTTCAATATGAACAGGGTTCTTGGGCAAGGAGGTCAAGGCACTGTCTACAAAGGAATGTTGGTAGATGGGCGAATTGTTGCTGTGAAAAGATCTAAAGTTTTAGATGAAGATAAAGTTGAGGAGTTTATCAATGAAGTTGGTGTTCTCTCGCAGATTAACCATAGAAATATTGTCAAACTCATGGGGTGTTGTCTCGAGACAGAGGTTCCTATCTTGGTTTATGAACATATTCCAAATGGAGACCTATTCAAGCGGCTTCACCATGATTCTGATGATTACACTATGACTTGGGATGTGCGATTGCGCATCTCTGTTGAGATTGCAGGAGCACTTGCTTACTTGCACTCGGCTGCATCAACTCCGGTCTATCATAGAGATGTCAAGACCACAAACATACTTTTGGATGAGAAGTATAGAGCCAAGGTATCGGATTTCGGGACCTCGAGATCCATAAACGTAGATCAAACTCACTTGACTACTCTAGTTGCAGGTACTTTTGGATACTTGGATCCAGAGTACTTTCAAACTAGCCAGTTTACGGATAAAAGTGATGTTTATAGTTTTGGGGTCGTCTTGGTTGAGCTCATAACTGGAGAAAAGCCGTTTTCTGTAATGCGGCCCGAAGAAAACAGAGGACTTGTGTCTCATTTCAATGAGGCTATGAAACAGAACAGAGTTCTTGATATTGTTGATTCTCGGATCAAAGAAGGTTGCACGTTGGAACAAGTGTTGGCTGTGGCGAAACTTGCCAGAAGGTGTTTAAGTCTAAAAGGGAAGAAACGACCAAATATGAGAGAGGTTTCAGTTGAGCTTGAGAGGATCCGTTCATCACCCGAAGATTTGGAGTTACATATTGAAGAGGAGGACGAAGAAGAATGCGCCATGGAAATCAACATGGATGATTCTTGGAGCGTCGACATGACTGCTCCAGCTTCCCTCTTTGATTTATCGCCCAAGTTAGACGTTGAACCGCTGGTTCCTCAACGAACATGGTGATGATGGAACCTAAAACACTGCAAATGTACAAAGTGCTGTGATAACAAATTCTCTCAATGTTCCATTCTTTATTAATAAAAAATTTGATGATGTCAAAGAAAAAAACTTGTATTCTCCAAAACTTTTAGCATATATATTCGATTACAGAAGATTCATATTTGTACAATAACTGTGAATCTTGGGACATAATCAAAGTAGAATAAGGTACGTGTAGATTCTGATGGGTTTACAAGCCATTCTTTAGGCGATTACACACACATTTCAACAGAGAGACAAATGTTTATATAATGCAATCAGCTTAGGCTGACACTCTAGAAGAATTTCAGTTTTCCGTTGGAGAAACTGGCTTGGATGTGTTCCATTTGACACATTGCCTTGTCTTTTCCAGTCATCCCTGAGCACAACAAGTGCCTAGCGCCTAGTGTGACGGCAAAGTAGATATAAATGGTGCAGAGGAATGCCAAAAGAAGCATAGCAGTCAAAAGGAAACGATGCCTCTGGACAACAGTAGAGCAGCTACCCAAGTCATCCCATTGCTTCTTAAGAGCATGTGGCCTCCGTAATGGTGATGATACAATCCCATCAAGAACCATATCTTCTAAAAGACCAACCTTTCCAGCTTAACACCAACCTGAAAAATGACACACAAGTTTTGAGTTCATAAACCAAAAGCTTCTTCAAAAAATAAAATTGCAGATACGAGATAAACAATGGGATGTAAAACATGTAACATTGCCAAATTTCAAAACAAACGATTTGTCGACGAATTTTAAGACGAGATTAATCTTTCATGTGGGATTATAAACAAGCTTAGTAAATCTGGATCATCCATTTTATTCGAAACTAAAACGAATTAGACGATCCAACAGAAGAAAACTCAAAACATGACGCAAAATAAATAAAAAGAAACGGATCGAATCAGGAAAAGAGATAACGAACCTTCGGGTGAGAGAGAAAGAGCTGCTAAAAGAAACGATTAGGGAGAAGAAGAAAGAATAGCTGATTCCAGCTCCGTCGACCAAATAAAATCTTCTTCGTGCAGCTCCCAATAATTGCTATATCTTAGGCAGAGTCGTCAAAATTGTAGATCTCGTCTCCGGCTAGAGAGTAAAGAGCCGATTCGCCGGTAAACGCGGGTTTCTTCTCAAAAACCGGATATTTAGGAACTAAATTGATTAGAGAGAATTAAATTGCGTGTTGGGTTGGTCTGGAATTGAGTTATTTTCCACTTACTTACTTTGTGTGACCTTTTTATAAATGTCCCATGTGGGGTTGTTATTATTCTAGCTGGCTTTTAAGTCCTCGACCGACATTACATGACTCTCTATTGATTTAAATGTCAAAGTATATCCTTAGAAAATTGATTGCTAAATACCGACAACAAAACTTAATTATTATTACTCATACTAACCAGAACTGTTTTGTGTTAGTCTAATTTAATGTCATTTAAAGGGCGTAGCCCACTAACATAGGGCCTTACTGGGCTATTAATATTTCTTTGGTGCATGTAGAATTGTGACCAGCTGGGCCGAATTGGAGATGCATGTGTCACGTGGATTGCACATGGCGATCTCTTGCCGCGTTTGAAATCCAAAACGCTCTGTTGCTAGAGAGAGAGACTGTTTTAGCTACGGTCAGCTTTTCTCTAGCGTCGGGGCCTCGATCTCTTGATTTGAGCTTTTCTTAGGTCTGTCTCTCTCTGTACACTCTCTCCGCCGTCGTATCTCGCCGTCGATTTCAATTTTTCCGACGATATGAAGCTCACCGTTAAAACTCTCAAGGGCAGTCATTTTGAAATTAGGGTTTTACCCTCCGATACGGTTAGTTCTACTTTCTTCGTCCATGCGTTTACGTAATTTTCGCCTAGTATAGTAGAGAGAAGTAGGAATCTCACATAGAAGAGACTCAGATCCACAATTTTGAATGTTTGGTGATCAAATTTTTTTATTCTATAAGTGTTTAATAGCTTTATTAACTGCTAAAATTATGACTCGCGAATCCAATCTGGTTTGGTCAAGTTGATTATGTTAGTCTTCAAATCATTAAATCTGGGCATGATGTGCTTGTTTTTAAGATAATGGCGGTGAAGAAGAATATAGAAGATTCACAAGGAAAAGACAATTATCCATGTGGGCAGCAATTGTTGATTCACAATGGAAAAGTTTTGAAAGATGAAACTAGCCTGGTGGAGAACAAAGTTACGGAGGAAGGATTTCTCGTCGTTATGCTTAGCAAGGTAACAGTTCAAATCTGGCTACTGCAAAGATCATACTTCTTTTATCTTCAACAAATCAGTCTTCTTATTTACCTTAAACAAGGATAAAAGCTGATGAATAAGTGTCTTTAGGCATATGTTCCTAGATGTCTCTTTCATGATTGTTTCCTACCTATGAAACATCATTTATCTTGTAATGGCACTGACATTGTCTTTTCCTTTGGTTATTGATGAATTGTAGAGCAAATCTGGAGGTTCAGCTGGTCAGGCTTCGGTTCAGGTAATTTATTTATTTCTCATATTTTCACATCATTGGCTTATTCTGATGATTCTTAGTGTGTCAGACTTCTTCTGTTTCACAGCCTGTTTCCGCTACCACATCTTCGACTAAGGTAACTTTCTTGCATATATTTTATTTGTTGAAATATGCGATGAGCAGCTTGTTATACTGGTTGTTTTAATACAAACACGTCTTGGAAAACCAGCCTGCAGCTCCATCTACAACCCAGTCTTCACCTGTTCCTGCTTCACCTATTCCTGCTCAAGAACAACCGGCGTAAGTTTATAATTGGAAAATGAGATTATTTAGAGCTCTTTTCTCTCTACCTCTCTCTCTCTCTTTCTAGTGTCTATGCTTTCGTCTTTTCTTTTGCAGGGCTTGCCTTTTGCCCCTTATATGGTTTTCCAAAAGTTTCCATGTTTGACCTCTAGTATAAGTTTTATAACTTAGTTGTTGTGGATTCATTAATACATTATAGTCTCCACAATTGAATGGTGTGGCAGGGCACAGACTGACACCTATGGACAAGCTGCGTCAACATTAGTTAGTGGTAGTAGTCTTGAGCAAATGGTCCAACAGATAATGGAAATGGGAGGTGGAAGTTGGGACAAAGAAACAGTTACTCGTGCACTTCGTGCAGCTTATAACAACCCTGAGAGAGCAGTGGATTATTTGTACTCTGTATGGGCTCTCTCTGTAACATTATTCGCTAAAGGTTCAAAGGATGAAATTATTGACAATTTTTTTCTTATATTAGGGAATTCCTCAAACTGCTGAAGTAGCTGTGCCAGTACCTGAGGCTCAGATTGCAGGATCCGGTGCAGCCCCTGTTGCACCTGCATCTGGAGGACCTAACTCATCTCCTTTGGATTTATTTCCTCAGGTACTTTTGTATTAATTGTGTATCCAATAGAATTGAAAGGTATATTTAGTTACCATCTCACTCTGTGGCTTAATTTCCCCAGGAAACAGTTGCTGCTGCTGGCTCTGGAGATCTTGGGACACTTGAATTTCTTAGAAACAATGACCAGGTTGCTATTCTAACTATATCTGCATTTTCCCTAAATTGCGAAGTTCTTATCTTTTAACTATTTGGATCTCTCCTCATCATTCTTGACCGATTGTGAATATGAAAAGGCATCTAGATTGGTTAGAACCACATTTGATCAACTTATGTGGAGATTGTTTGTCTGGTATAGCCATTCTATCAAGGGATGATTAACCGAGATGATATTAACATGCTTTGACTGTTCGTTCTAACTTTTGTAAATTTACTCCATATACTCATTCTCTTGTATTTGCTATTACATTAGTTCCAACAATTACGCACCATGGTCCATTCCAACCCTCAAATTCTTCAGGTAAGACTCGTCTAGTTTTCGTTATCCTGGTCCAGTAGTTTGTAAGACTTCTCACTGATTCCGAACCTCTTATGTTGGAACAACTGCTTTTGTTACCAGCCCATGCTTCAGGAACTTGGAAAGCAAAACCCTCAACTTCTGAGGCTAATTCAAGAAAACCAGGCAGAGTTTCTTCAGTTAGTAAATGAGCCCTATGAGGGTTCTGACGGGTGAGTCCTCCAATCTGTTTATTGTAATCTAAGGTTCTGTCAGATGTAATTATATGCTTCTTATTGATATTTCATTAAACTAAATAATTTGATTCACAAAGTTTAAAAACATAACTCATCAGGGAGGGGGACATGTTCGATCAACCCGAGCAAGAAATGCCACATGCCATTAACGTTACCCCAGCAGAACAAGAAGCGATTCAACGGGTAAAACACCATTAATAGTAACACTCTGTTTCCACACTTTTTTCTTTGCAACCCTTATTAACTATATCCCTGGCCTCTGGCCTATCTAACAGCTCGAGGCAATGGGATTTGATAGAGCCTTAGTAATAGAAGCGTTCCTCGCATGTGACCGAAATGAAGAATTGGCAGCTAACTATCTATTGGAGAACTCAGGTGACTTTGAAGACTGAGTTCACAAAACGTTATCTCTTCTTCGAAAAAGTTTTGGCTCTTTTCTTACGTTGAATTACATATCTTCCGTGAATTAATGTGTGGGATTTGATCTCTCTCTCTCTGTGACTTAGTTTGTCCTTTTTTTGTTTTGAATATTATTTTCTCCGTTTGCGATGGGGGCGGTTGTTACGTTTGTGATAGATATTGAAGCAGAGAGATACAAAAGTGTGATCACATAATTCTCGAGGGATAAACATAAAGTGTAATCGATAGATATTTATCCTAACCAACATGTTCCTATGTTGTTGTGATTAATTGCCAAAACACGGATTTTCCGGTGATAAGTAAGATACACTAGGTGGAGACCGGTTTTATTTGGTTCAGGAAAACCGATGGCTTCTCTGGTATTAGCCCAAATCCCGAATTTCTCAATTTCGTTACCAGAAATGAAGTGTTGTGCTGATATCATACATTTTGGGTTAATTAGGTAGCGTCTCCGGTTTCATCTGGTTTCTACCGGTTGGTTTGGTGCAAATTCAGAAATTTGATTGATAAATTACGATTTTGAATTTTCTTGCATTGGTAAAGCTCATAAACCGGAATCGGTTATTTCACCAGAAAATTAATCAAATTGATTAAGTGTTCCTTATCCATTCTAGGTTAAACAATTAATGAGACGTAGACGGTCAGTTTTTTTTTTTAACAAAAGAAAATAAATAGCAATAAAAAAAGGAAATTTGAAGGGAGAAAAGGGCAAAAAAGCAGAAAGAGACCTAAAGTGGCGGGATTCCAAATTTAACAGAGCCCAAAAAGCTTCTCCCCATTTGAGCGGCGATCCGATTGTGACTCTCTCTTTCTCATTCTCTCTCGTTTTTTCTCGTTTTCTTTCTCCAGAAAATTTTGATAGAAAGTAGACAAAAAAACTTAATAAGAAGATCATCATCATCATCATCGTTCAATATCTTCATCAGCACGATATCTGTCTCTTTCCTTTTCTCTCACTCTTCTCATTAATTTGTTTCTTGATTATTTTACATGGGTGTCGTAATTTTCCCGGTACTAATATTGTTTTTAATTTCGCTTCCCACCGTTACGCGAATAGTTATTGCGACGAGATTTAGGTTTTTTATGAATCTTATTTGTTTCCCTTTTTTTTTTTGAATTTATTCTGTAGATTTACTCCACTGTAACCAGCTGCGTTTTTGTTTCCGCCTCTCAATTCCAGGTAATCTTTGATTCTCCCCTAATTTTGTTGCTGAAGAGATTTGGAATTTGAAACAAGATATTGAGTTTTCTGAATTGTGGTTTCAGTGAAACCAAAGGATCTAGACAATGGAGAAGAAGAAGTATCCAATTGGACCAGAGCATTATACTCTCTACGAGTTTATTGGACAAGGTGTTAGTGCTCTAGTGCATCGTGCTTTGTGCATTCCGTTTGATGAAGTCGTTGCTATTAAGATTCTTGATTTTGAACGCGATAACTGCGATCTGGTGATTATATATATTCTCTTGTTCTCTGACTCTGAATCTGGATTTTTTTTTGTGTTTTTGTAATTTGCATTGTATCTAAAGTGATTACGTTTTTTTTATTGATTTGGGGGCAGAACAACATCTCTCGTGAAGCGCAGACGATGATGCTTGTTGATCATCCCAATGTGTTGAAGTCACATTGTTCCTTTGTTAGTGATCACAATTTGTGGGTCATCATGCCATACATGTCTGGTGGTTCTTGTCTTCACATTCTAAAAGCTGCATATCCTGATGGTTTTGAAGAAGCTATTATAGCTACTATATTGCGTGAAGCTTTGAAGGGATTAGACTATCTCCATCAGCATGGCCACATTCATCGCGATGTCAAAGTCAGTTATTCCACCTGTCTGGATTTCACTTCACTTGGCAATTCTTTTAGCTCATCTTACTTTGTAATCTTGTGGTTTTGAATTGTGTTTATCATCAAATGACTCTGTCAACTTTACACGTTGTGACTATATCTTTATGTTTTCATTTCAGGCTGGGAATATATTGCTTGGTGCTCGAGGTGCAGTCAAGTTGGGAGACTTTGGTGTATCTGCCTGTCTCTTTGATTCAGGTGATAGGCAACGGACAAGGAACACATTTGTTGGAACACCTTGCTGGTAAGTACCCACGCTAGTTGCTAACTACTGCCCCCAATACCTTCTTATATTTTTTTTGTGTGGAGGACATTAACAGTGTTTGAGGTTAGTTCTCATGTGCATGACCTACTACTATTTCTTCTTGTCACAGGATGGCACCTGAAGTCATGGAGCAGCTACATGGTTATGACTTCAAGTTAGTTTAGCCTTATACAAAGTTATATCATTCTATTTATTCGCTTATTGGATGAATATATAGTATATCTTATTTGGAGCATCTCCTTCAGGGCTGATATTTGGTCGTTTGGTATAACTGGGCTAGAGCTTGCTCATGGTCACGCTCCTTTCTCTAAATATCCACCAATGAAGGTTCATAGCCTGTGATACCTGGATTTCATCTCCAAAAGTTTTGCTTCTATCTAAACCAAATATGTTTTCAGGTTCTGCTTATGACGTTGCAAAATGCACCACCAGGGCTGGATTACGAAAGAGATAAGAAGTTTTCCAGGGTATATTCTCGGTTTTAAAACTATATATTATGGTCAGAATGTTTGGCTATTGTCATCTCAATTTTGCCTTTCTTCCTGGTATTTTCAGTCTTTCAAGCAGATGATCGCCAGTTGTCTAGTTAAAGACCCTTCCAAACGCCCGTCTGCAAAAAAGTTGTTAAAGCACTCCTTTTTCAAGCAAGCAAGATCAAGCGATTACATTGCACGAAAACTTCTGGATGGGTTACCAGATCTTGTTAATCGTGTTCAGGCAATAAAGGTTAGATATGTAGATCTAAGTAGATAGCCAGTAGCTATAATGTTGAATATTATCAATCAGCATCTCATGGGGAAATCTGATGGGAATATTCTTTCTGCATGCAGAGAAAGGAAGAAGATATGCTTGCACAAGAGAAAATGGCAGATGGAGAAAAGGAAGAATTGTCCCAGGTTTGTGTTTCCAGTTTCCACTTTTAGCTTTATTTATCTTTGTTTTGAGTCTCTAGCTTTTGGTTTTTAGTTTAACTTGTTCTGCAAAGTATTTAGCCTTTAAACGCTTGTCATAGTACCATGCAGAATGAATATAAGAGAGGTATCAGCGGGTGGAATTTCAATCTTGATGATATGAAAGCCCAGGCTTCATTGGTATGTTTTGTCTCTTCTGACCCATAAAAGGTAGTCAACTGTAAAGCTCACAGTGCTTCATATTATGATGCTCTTATTTCCATCAGATCCAGGACATGGACTGTGGCTTTTCGGACAGTTTATCGGGAAGTGCAACTTCGTTGCAGGCTCTAGATTCACAGGATACACAATCGGAGATTCAGGTGTCCTCTTGTAGAATCTTTCTCAACTTCTAGAGAACATGTTTCTAGATGTTCTGGAAATTTCCAGTATCAGAAATGCTTCCTTGTTTTCATCTTCGTTTGTTATTTAGTCGAGGTTTAAATTCTTTGTAACCATCTCTGCAGGAGGATACTGGTCAAATAACTAATAAGTATCTCCAACCTCTGATTCACCGAAGTCTAAGTATCGCGAGGTTGATCTCCTAATTTTAAACTCTGTGATTGTCTATTTGGAATTTTCATATCGTTATGTACTTATCTGGAACTGCTACAGATGAATAAACTGAGCAACTAATATTTTGGTTGGTCAGGGATAAATCTGATGATGATTCAAGTCTTGCCAGCCCCAGTTATGATAGCTACGTATATTCCTCCCCCCGTCATGAGGATTTATCTTTAAACAATACACATGTTGGTAGTACGCATGCAAACAATGGGAAACCAACGGATGCCACATCAATCCCAACCAATCAACCAACAGAGATTATAGCAGGGAGCTCTGTTTTGGCAGATGGAAATGGTGCTCCCAATAAAGGAGAGAGGTTAGTCCTTTAAGCACGGTTATTTTAAGAGCCTTTTTTTGGTTCAGATTTCCAGTATTATTATTTAACCAATACCTGCCTCTTGAAGTCTTTAAAAACTTGAAGTAAAAAAAGAACTCTAGACTCAAAATTGACTTCAAAGCTCGTATTCACTGACTATACATATACTCTACATGCGACATTGAATTTTAAATCAACCTGTGGATTTCCCAGTGATAAAACTCAAGAACAGCTTCAAAACGGGTCAAACTGCAATGGGACACATCCTACAGTGGGAGGAGATGACGTACCAACGGAGATGGCTGTTAAACCACCCAAAGCAGCATGTAAGCATTTACAGAAATTTCTTTATACTTGAAATCCATTCTAAACATCCATGTGGATCAATGCATTTCTGATTAAATAAATTTGTCCCGGTATCAGCAAGCCTAGATGAATCTGATGACAAATCAAAGCCGCCAGTTGTGCAGCAAAGAGGGCGTTTTAAAGTAACTTCTGAAAATCTCGACATCGAGAAGGTAACTTTTTTTTTTTTTTTTTTGGTTTTAAGAGGAAAAAAGAGCTTTCTTGTATCAATCACGTTTGTGAGGTTTTCCTTTGTATTCGCTATCTCTTTATCAGGTGGTGGCGCCTTCGCCAATACTGCAAAAGAGTCACAGCATGCAGGTTTGTAATTGTTTTGAGTTCAACTTGATCAGCTGCAGACGAACAATCAAATGTGTTTTACCACAACTATTCATCTCAAGTTTTCTTAATGAAAACAAATAATATTTTTACTTGCGGTTATGTAGGTGCTCTGCCAACATTCCTCTGCTTCTCTACCTCACTCTGATGTCACATTGCCAAACCTAACCAGCTCATATGTTTACCCGCTGGTGTATCCAGTTCTGCAAACTAATATTTTGGAAAGGGTATGGCTTTTGCTTCTTAGACGCTACTTCCTTTCTTTATATATCTCATAACAATATGAAAGTTCATTGCATAATTGAAATTGTCCCTTAAACAGGATAACATTTTGCATATGATGAAAGTACTCACCAACAGAGAGTTGACAGGTTTATTTCGTGCAACTTCACTCCTTTTCCATCTCAATTTTCCCTTTTGATTACATTTTTCCTTGCCACTGGATTGAAATTTCCTTTATTTCTTTGATGTAGATGGACGTGCAGTTGAACAAGGAAGTATACAACAACCTACTGTGCCCCCAACTGAGAAATCCATGGTATGCAATTGTTTGCAAGAAAAAAATGTATTGAATCACATTCCTTCAGACTTTTGAGCTTAATGGAACTGTTCTTCTGTTGAATCATAGCTTGAAGCAGCACACGAAAGAGAGAAAGAACTGCTCCATGACATAACCGACCTGCAATGGAGGTAACTATCGAAACCATCTCCTTGTATAGTTTAGATTAAAATCCATCATTCTCACTTGTTTTTGTGTGTGTTCATAGGCTCATTTGTGCAGAAGAAGAGCTTCAGAAATACAAAACCGAACACGCCCAAGTAAGTATGAGTAACTAAACACAATCGTTCTTATATGCAATCTTTTCAATTCCACTATATGTCAAAGATCAGTAAAACTCATCACTTGCCTGTTAAAATTCCAGGTTTGATTTCCTAAGAAGCCTGAGAAGATATGTGCTTAAGTAAAGAAGTTTGATTTCATCATCAACAATAAGTATTTTTAATAAGATAATACATCTAATGAAGGTAAGATTTGCTTTCAGATGTTTTGTCATTTGATTCATAAAATACATCACTCCCTAGTCCCTACTATCATTCTGTGTTATCTTTTTTTTTTTTTTTTTTAGTTTTTTAGGTTTGTTTAAGGAATATGTATTATGTACCATGGTAGCTATTTATAACCATGGTTACATAAGGATTTGTGTAATATTGATGATACAAAAAGCGTTATTGAGAAACATTTTCGTGAGATGGTGATTAAAAACATAGCATCTTGATAAACTAATGGGGTGTATGTGTTTTTGGATGCGTGTGAATGAATGCATCTCTCTCTCTCAACAAGTCAGTGGGACAACTAAAACTTGTCGTCGTGTCGCATTGGCCAGCACACAATCCGTGAATTCTATTACAGTCATAATTGCTTCTCTTTTAATGCTGCTCATATGTGTACATCTTTATTTATATTTTGTGTTATAGATTAGATGCTTATACCATATATATGAAGATGTGATTAACATAGGTTGTTCAATCTGTATAAATTAAAACGATTTAATTCATACCAAAATTGAAAACCCCAATTGGTTAGTAATTATGTACTTCCCAAAAGGCCAAATCAAGTAAACAACACATTAGATATTATCAACATTTATTTGATTTTAAAATTTGTTAAAGGTTAACACAAGTGGATACTTCAATTATATCATTTTTTGGAAGAAAGACAAAACGGAGTTATTATATTTTTTTCCAAAACTTGGCTGGCTTCAGAAATCAGAATTTAGGTTTAATAAAGGCAGAAAAGGACTTGTGGCTGATCAATTGTGAATACTTAACTAACCATTAATTAACAATCAAATTCGAACCATTACACACAGACAGACGACAACTTTGACACGTGGCAAAACGTAATTGGGTTATTTTCGGGTGAAATGGATGATACGATGCAGCCAAGAACCAAATTTTCCCACAATTATTATTGTTCAGAAAAGAAAAGAAAAAACACTCAAATGAAAGATCTCACGTGCGGAACCAAACTATGACCTTTGTCTGACCATTGCGTTTCTCTCTCTCTCTCAATTGTTCTATGAACTTTTTTTGGTAATTCTCTCTATCCAGAAGTGGAGTTAGTAGTAAACGTTGGTCTTTGTTGTGGGTCTGAAAGTATTAGCGTCGCTGTTTCCAAGTAATCCTAAATCAGTTCACAAGAATCTGATTTGAACAGATTGTGATGTTCTGTTTTCTTTCTCTTTTTTCCTTTTAATTCTCGCAATATGCAAAAGTATGAGTCTTTTTACCCGAGAAAATAGCAGTTTTCCCGAGAAAATAAACCAGAGGTCCCTAAAGCTAAAGCTAAAACTAAAAGCTAAAGTAGTGTGGATTTTCTAGATGCCAAGTTTCGTTTTTTGAGCCTTTTAAGCTCTTTTCTGGATTTCGTTTTTCTCGTTTCGCTCTATTCTTCGCCGAGCAAGTAATCATTGCCGACAACCCCCAGAAAAATCGTAGATTTCTTCAATCGGCGATTTAAAAAATTTGAACTTTTTCTTTAAAAGCTTTGAGCTCTTTTTTCTTCGGATTATTTTCAAAATGGGTCTGTGTTATTCAGTAGATAGGACTACTGGGAAGGAACCTGGAGAAGCAAGCTCCACCGCCACTACGGCGGAGACTGTGGAGGAGAGATCAGGCTCCGGAAGATGGCGGCGGCCGAGAGATTTAAAGGGTGGCGGCGATATCGAAGGGATTCCACAGGTTTTGGGTCGTTTGGTTTCGAATGGTTCAAGTAAGATTGCATGTCTTTACACACAGCAAGGCAAGAAAGGGACTAACCAAGACGCCATGCTCGTCTTTGAGGTTCGTTTCTTTTATCTTTCCAAAAATTCATCTTTTTTGCAACCCATTTGGATTTTATCAATACTCAAGAGGACAATTTCAGGGTATTTTGGTGGAGAAATGTTGTTCAATGTATGAGGAAGCTACTTGATTTGTTTGGATGTGTTTTGTTACAGATCAAATGGATCTTCAGAACATGATTGCATTAATCTTTTGTTGCTAGTGCTTAGTAAGAGAGAGAGAAACTTGGAATGATTCATCACTTTTCTGGGACCATTACAAAGCTTAGTGCTTTGAAGATTGAGGTGGCTTTGTTTTGCCATTTGTGTTGTTCTTGTGCTGTCTTGAGTCTTTGACCTGTTTCTACAGGGACCACTAGTTACTTGACACTTAGATTCTATTTCTGCTTACTTCCTTTTGTGTTACATTCACATATCAAGACAAGTTTCTAACTTATGAAAACTACTTCACTTTCCAGAACTTTTGTTCGAGAGACGATACAGTGTTTTGTGGTGTATTCGATGGACATGGACCATTTGGTCATATGGTTGCCAAGAAAGTCCGAGATACATTGCCCTTCACACTCTTAACCCAGTTGAAAATGACCTCAGAGTCAGATCAAAGCAGCTTAGTTGGTGCCAATGGTTTTCAGATCAAATGTACAGAGGAAGAAGAAGTGCAGACAACTGAGTCTGAACAAGTGCAGAAAACTGAGTCTGTTACTACTATGGATGAGCAATGGTGTGAGTTAAATCCAAATGTGAACAACGATGAACTTCCGGAGATGTATCTGCCTCTTAAACATGCGATGCTCAAGTCTTGTCAGCAGATAGATAAAGAGCTGAAAATGCATCCAACTATTGATTGCTTCTGCAGCGGAACAACTTCAGTCACTTTGATCAAGCAGGTTCTCAGCTTAGATCTGCTTGTAACCAAAAGACCATCATCGATTGTATATTAATTGCTGTAATTGTTCATAATGATTTCTTTTAGGGTGAGGATTTGGTGGTTGGAAATATTGGTGACTCGAGAGCCGTTCTTGCCACAAGAGACGAAGACAATGCTTTGCTCGCTGTACAATTAACTATAGACTTAAAACCGGATTTGCCAGGTACTTTATTACAAACCATGATATTAAACTCTGAGAGAAGCCAGAGGCAAAAGTTTCTCAACTTTCGCTTTCTATGTGTACTGTCAGGTGAATCAGCGAGAATCCAGAAATGTAAAGGAAGAGTCTTTGCATTGCAAGACGAGCCTGAGGTAGCTCGTGTATGGTTACCAAACAGTGATTCACCTGGTTTAGCAATGGCTCGAGCTTTTGGAGACTTTTGTCTCAAAGATTACGGATTAATCTCTGTTCCAGATATCAACTATCGCCGCCTAACGGAACGAGACCAATTCATTATTCTTGCTAGCGACGGGGTAAATTAAATCTTCAGTTACTAGCCACTAAATTGCAAACATTTTCCAAATCTTTAGAGCTGAAAAATGTTGTGTTTTCTGAATTGTATTAAAGGTATGGGATGTGTTGTCGAACAAAGAAGCTGTTGATATCGTTGCCTCAGCTCCTAGTAGAAGCACAGCGGCTCGAGCTCTAGTGGACACAGCGGTACGATCATGGAGAATCAAGTACCCAACTTCCAAGAACGATGACTGTACAGTAGTCTGTCTCTTTCTACAAGATTCATCAGTAGCCATGGAAGTCTCAACCAATGTAAAGAAGGATTCACCCAAAGAAGAGTCTATAGAGAGTGTCACTAACAGCACAAGCAAGGAGGAGGATGAGATTGTCCCCGTTAAAGACGAGAAAATCCCTGAGAGTTGCGGGATTGAGTCGAAAATGATGACAATGACACTTGCGGAATGTATCTCGGTTGCACAAGATGATGAAGAGTGGTCTGCTTTGGAAGGATTGACGAGGGTTAACAGTCTCTTGAGCATTCCAAGGTTTTTATCTGGTGAGCTCAGATCAACTAGTTGGAGAAAATGGTTGTGACTTTTTTTTGACTTAAGTGATTCTAAGTTAATGCCGACAAAAACACTTCATATCACGATGTTCCAACTTTTTTTCTTCTTCTCTTGGAAGTGATTTGCAGATATATAATCTTTCTTGTTTAAATTAGTCTTTCAGACATGTGAGAGATTGGTCATGTTAGCTGTAGATAAAGATCATAGTGAATTGGATCTTTTCTTGGATACTCTCTGTCTTTATATTTAATTAACTCTTATTACTACATGTTAGACACTTGGAAATTGAAGGAAGTGGCTTTTACGTTTTAATTATTTATTTTTGTTTTTGGAGATGGTTGGGTTTTTGGGAACTTTTTTTTTTATGGGTTCCACTATATTCTCTGTCTATTCTCAGCATAATGATCAAAGAAGGTTGCTTTGATTACAAAACAGAGCTTAACGGTAACCTAAGTTTACATCATTAATTTTGTAGTGGCTATTTGAAAGAAATTATTTTCTCCTTATTTGGAGATGTAACACTCAAGTGCTTTAATAACTAAAGTGCTTTGAAAAAAAGACACATGAACCGTTAAATTGACTTCGAAGAGAAGGAAAATTGATTGAAACCAACTTTTCTTGGTGTCACTCGTGTTCCTATTGGCACAATTCTCAGTACACATTTTTTTTGATGAGACAATTATGAATCTTGTCTCATAAGGAAGCTACTTTAATCTGTTTCTTCTTTCTCTATGATTTCACTTAAATATCAAACTTCAAGAACTCATGTCTCTTGAGGAACAATATGGTGGGTTCCAACACCGTAACCGCTACATCGCGGTTGCTCTTGATCTGTTTTGCTTACTCATTCACTGTCTTCTCAATGATTTCATCAGTGACTGATCCTCGTGATGGTATGTGATGACTTATGTTTTTTCCTTGCGTTGAATACGTTCGTGGAAATGATTGTAATTTACTTGTTTTGTTGCCTTTTATTAGCGGCGGCTCTGCGTTCTTTGATGGATCAATGGGACAATACGCCGCCTAGTTGGGGAGGTTCTGATGATCCTTGTGGAACTCCTTGGGAAGGTGTATCTTGCAATAACTCCAGAATCACTGCTTTGTGAGTGTTCCTTAATCATTCACTCGTGTTTCTGTACACATGTGTGAAAAAGAACAAAAAATTAGAGCACTTCTCTTACTAATTTTGGTAACGTACTGAGCAAGCAAGTCTTTTGTGTTCAGGGGTTTGTCAACAATGGGTCTCAAAGGAAGACTTAGTGGAGATATTGGAGAACTAGCTGAACTAAGATCATTGTCAGTCTCTTTAGATGAATCATCGATGAATACAAGAGAAAAACATCTTCTTTTTTTTCTGACCTGAATTGGCGACTTTGTGTTGTTTCAGGGATCTTTCCTTTAATCGAGGACTAACAGGTTCACTTACTTCTCGGTTAGGAGACCTGCAAAAGCTAAATATCCTGTAAGAATCTCTCCCGCGCAAACAAGCTAAAAGTGATCTCGTAGTTCTTGTTCTTTCTCTTCCTTGTGTACATATCTAAACAGTTGTATTGGTCTTTTCAGTATTCTTGCTGGTTGTGGCTTCACTGGTACCATCCCAAATGAGCTTGGCTATCTCAAAGATCTATCTTTCTTGTAAGAAAATAGCATTTTGCAGTGTTTGATATTGTCCTCAAACCAACTCATGTTTGATGAGACTTGCCACTTTGGTTCCACCATGTTTTCTCAGGGCCTTGAACTCGAACAACTTCACGGGTAAAATCCCGGCGTCTCTAGGAAATCTCACTAAGGTTTATTGGCTGGATCTTGCGGATAATCAGTTGACAGGACCCATTCCAATTTCATCAGGCTCAAGTCCTGGTCTTGATCTTCTTTTGAAAGCCAAACACTTGTGAGTAATTTTATTTTCTCTGCAGACATCTTCTTCAGCTTCAAGTACCTTTCTTCTGATGCAAATGTTATAAAAACTGCAGTCATTTCAACAAGAATCAGCTCTCTGGGACCATTCCACCAAAACTTTTCAGCTCTGAGATGATACTGATCCATGTGTAAGTCAAATACACTTCTAATAATATTACATATTTGTCAAGCTTACGGTAACTCATCGCAACAGATTTATTTCAATATTAGATTATTCGATGGAAATCGATTCACAGGAAGCATACCTTCCACTTTAGGACTCATTCAGACACTAGAGGTTCTGTGAGTAACATATCATCACTATGTCCTTAGTTTCATGTATCTTCCCTATCTTCAAAAAGATATAACTCTTGTATTTGCAACAGTCGGCTTGACAGAAACACTTTGACCGGAAAAGTTCCAGAGAATCTCAGTAATCTCACAAACATCATTGAACTGTAAGTGTTGCCAGAGTTATGATATTACTATATAGATCATATTAGACATCACTTATGAATGTATACATCTTTTTTTCTGTCTCTCAGGAACTTAGCTCACAACAAGCTCGTTGGATCATTACCAGATTTGTCAGACATGAAGTCCATGAACTACGTGTAAATTTCTCACCAACAGAGAACGTCTTTATCTACATTTATGCGTTTGTGTTCTCTGATTAAATGTGATGTCTGTTACAGAGATCTCAGCAATAACTCATTTGATCCATCAGAGTCTCCTCTCTGGTTCTCAACCTTACCTTCACTGACCACACTGTAAGTGCTGCTCTGCTACAGTTTACAAATCAGAACATTCACATATGGGAGCTCTCTAAATATGTTACTATTTTCTTGTATTTAGTGTGATGGAATATGGATCTCTTCAAGGACCACTACCTAATAAGCTCTTTGGGTTCCCACAGCTTCAACAAGTGTAAGTTTCAGCTTTTAGTCTCCACTGAAATTTGGTTACAGCTTTAGACATCATCTAATTGCTGAATTGGATTTGCACAGGAGACTGAAGAAGAACGCATTCAATGGAACACTGAGCTTGGGAGACACAGTAGGTCCAGAGCTCCAACTTGTTGATCTACAAGACAACGACATATCCTCTGTAACACTAAGCTCTGGATATACCAATACATTAATGTACATAGCTTCTTTCTTCTTAAATGTTCAATCAAACTGTCTATATCAACCTATTAAAGAAGCTCTCTCTTGTTGCAGACTCGAAGGAAATCCTGTATGCACAACAGCTCTCTCCAACACAAACTACTGTCAGATTCAGCAGCAACAAGTCAAACGAATATACTCGACCAGTCTTGCTAACTGTGGAGGAAAGTCTTGTCCATTAGACCAAAAGGTCAGCCCTCAGAGCTGTGAATGCGCCTACCCTTATGAAGGCACACTCTACTTCCGAGGGCCTATGTTCAGAGACCTGTCCAATGTGAACACATACCATTCTTTGGAGATGAGCTTGTGGGTGAAATTAGGACTCACTCCAGGCTCGGTCTCTCTACAAAACCCTTTCTTCAACAATGATGATTATCTTCAGATACAGTTGGCACTTTTCCCACCTATGGGCAAGTATTTTAACAGAACTGAAGTTCAGAGAATTGGATTTGACTTGAGTAACCAAACATATAAACCTCCTCCTTTGTTTGGACCTTACTACTTCATTGCATCTCCCTACACATTCCCAGGTAACATTACATACGAAGCTTATACACCTTTTTGGAGTTAAACACATCGTCTAACAATCGAATAATTTTTGGCAGCTGATGGTAACGGACATTCCTTGAGCTCTCGGATGGTCACTGGGATAATAACTGGTTGCAGTGCTTTGGTCCTGTGCCTTGTTGCGTTAGGAATATACGCAATGTGGCAGAAGAGACGTGCAGAGCAAGCTATCGGTTTGAGTAGACCATTTGGTAAGTCCGATGTTCTAACAGGTGAAGTTATCTTAGAAACACTACCATTTTAGATTCTCTGAGGTTCACCTGAAAAAAAAGAAACTCTACATTAACTTACATGATAGATTTACTGTTAAGTAGAAGACTGACAATGATATTTTGATTCACTCAGTTTCATGGGCATCAAGTGGAAAAGACAGCGGTGGCGCACCGCAGCTGAAAGGGGCACGATGGTTCTCCTACGAAGAACTCAAGAAGATCACGAACAATTTCTCTGTGAGCAGTGAGCTGGGTTATGGAGGTTATGGAAAGGTGGGTTTTTGAAAGATCGATCTTGAAACTATCTAGGGCTTCACTTTCAGGGTTTGACAAGTAACGCTCCTCTGTTTCTCTCTGTAATCTCCGCAGGTGTATAAAGGAATGCTTCAAGATGGGCACATGGTGGCGATCAAAAGAGCACAACAAGGATCAACACAAGGAGGGCTCGAGTTCAAAACAGAGATTGAGTTGCTTTCTCGAGTTCATCACAAGAACCTAGTTGGGCTTGTCGGGTTCTGCTTCGAGCAAGGCGAGCAGATTCTAGTCTACGAATACATGTCCAACGGATCACTAAAAGATAGCTTAACCGGTACTGAAAAATCTGGCCTTTAGGTGCTCAATAAATCACAAACACAAAACTTGACCATTACGTATTGTTTTTAGGGCGATCCGGAATTACGCTGGATTGGAAAAGAAGGCTGAGAGTGGCTCTAGGATCGGCAAGAGGACTCGCATACCTCCATGAACTGGCGGATCCTCCGATCATCCACAGGGACGTGAAATCAACTAACATTCTTTTGGATGAGAATCTGACAGCCAAGGTTGCTGATTTTGGTTTGTCCAAGCTGGTTTCAGACTGCACCAAAGGCCATGTTTCAACACAAGTTAAAGGAACATTGGTAAGTTTTAGATAAATCAACGAGTCATATTGCTTTCAATTTTTAGGAACTTTTGTTTCTGATGATTCAATGGCAGGGATATTTGGACCCAGAGTACTACACAACACAGAAACTTACAGAGAAGAGTGATGTGTACAGCTTCGGTGTTGTAATGATGGAGCTGATCACAGCGAAACAGCCGATAGAGAAAGGCAAGTACATTGTTAGAGAGATCAAGCTTGTAATGAACAAGAGCGACGATGACTTCTACGGACTGAGAGATAAGATGGATCGTTCGTTAAGAGACGTCGGAACTCTGCCAGAGCTCGGCCGGTATATGGAACTAGCCCTGAAATGCGTAGATGAGACGGCAGATGAGAGGCCAACGATGAGTGAAGTGGTCAAGGAGATTGAGATTATCATCCAGAATAGTGGGGCGAGTAGTAGCTCCTCTGCATCTGCGTCGTCATCCGCTACAGATTTTGGTGAGAAGCTTTTGTACGGAGGTACTTTGAAGAAGAAAGAAGCAAGAGACGGAGATGGAGGCGGAGCGTTTGATTATAGTGGTGGCTACTCTGTTCCGACCAAAATTGAGCCCAAGTAAATATCAACATCTCTTGTGAGATTATTTGTCGTTACTTTTTGTATGAATGAATGGAAAAGTCATATTGATGAAAACTTGTGCGAGTATTGTTGACCTGAAACACTGTGAGGCTAGGCCCATTAGTAAATCGTGATTACTAAAAGAAAATCTTAGTAGTTGGGCCAAATAAATTAGAACTGTAAACTGTCCATGTATAGACGTCATTTGCCTTTTCAGCCCAAAAACGGTAGCGTATTAACATGAGCCACCACTGCCACTGGACATATACACATTTAGCCCATGTTTTTAGTAATCGTGTTTATTAGTAATTGGGCTCAAGTAAATCAGAGTAGTTGATATTATTAGGCCCATAAAAGCCCAAAACGGAAAGCCACCTGAGAAGCAGTGGGGACGCAGATTCCTATAAAAAGCAAAATGCGTCCTCGGAAAGGAAGAAGAAGAAGAAGTCTATCTCACGAGTTCCCGTTTCGTGAATTTCTCTCTCTCTGTGTGAACAAAGACGAAGAAGACGAAGTAACACTGATAGAAACCCTAGTTTTTTTTTTAAATCCGTCGAGGCGTAATGTCGTCGGAGCTGCAGATTTCGCCGGCGATTCACGACCCGCAAGGTCAAGAGAAGCAGCAGCAAGCCGCCGGAGTCGGGATTTTGCTTCAGATCATGATGCTTGTCCTCTCTTTTGTACTCGGTCATGTCCTTCGCCGTCATAAGTTCTATTATCTACCTGAAGCTAGTGCTTCTCTTCTAATTGGTTTGTCTTCTTCTTACTCCTCCTTTGCATTGCGATCGTCCTTTTCGTTTTCCATCGATTGTTTTGTTTGATTCCTTGTGAAATTTGTGGAATTGTAGGGCTGATCGTTGGTGGTTTAGCGAACATCTCGAACACGGAGACTAGCATAAGGTTCGTTGAACTTTTTCTCATCAGTTTTTTTAGTATTTTCTCAATTATTTATTACTATTTTTATGTCCTTTCCTCCATTGACCTGGAAACTCAAACGATTGTAAATTACTCACTGATTACATACACGAATACATGTTTATATGTGTGTAAGTGTTCTTCAATGCTAATCTATTTTGTTTCTTCTGCAGGACATGGTTCAATTTCCACGATGAGTTCTTCTTTCTGTTTCTGCTGCCTCCCATCATATTATATCCTTAAAATCGAGTTTGTATCTGCCTTTAGTTTTACTTACGCCTCTGTGTAACATAATCTTTTCAATGAATCTCAACTAGGCAACAAAATATGTTGTTTTCCTTGACGTACTTGTTTGCACCCAGTCAGGCTTCAGTTTACAACCTGTAAGTGCAGAGACCCTCATGTCTTTATTGCTTTTCTTGTTTTACCATCAAAGATCGCATCCTCGCTTTTAAGTTCTTGATGATGCTTACGTTGTTGTTGGGTTTTATGCAGAAACCTTTCTTCTCAAACTTTGGAGCCATTGTCACTTTTTCAGTGCTTGGAACTTTTGTAGCTTCCATGGTTACTGGATTGCTTGTGTAAGTATCTCTTTACTGTGAATGGCTAATGTTTGTTGACGGAAAAGGTTGCCTTTCCATTATTCATAATTTCTTTTTTCTTCTGAAGGTACCTTGGCGGTGTGATGTTTCTCATGTACAGACTTCCATTCGTCGAGTGTCTCATGTTTGGCTCTCTTATCTCAGCCACTGATCCTGTCACTGTATTGTCGATATTTCAGGTACTTTCTTTCACTGCTTTACGGGGATATCCACTATTTTTGAATAGTAGTAGTTTTCAACCGCTTCTTACTACTGTGTTTTTTTACAGGAACTTGGTTCAGATGTAAATTTGTATGCCCTGGTGTTTGGAGAATCAGTTTTAAATGATGCTGTAAGTAGTTTTTGCTAAGTGAATTCTGGTTCCTTATATGTATATATTAGGATGAAATTGTCACATTACTTATCAGGTCTTTCTCTTTCCTATGTTGCTTTTGGCAGATGGCGATATCTCTGTACAGGTCTGTTAGTAATTCAAAATAGGGTTTGAAACACGATAGTCAGATGGTAAGGTATTTTAACAAGGCTATAAACTGGGATGCAGGACAATGTCCTTGGTGAGAAGTCATTCCTCTGGACAGAATTTCTTTATGGTGATAGTCAGGTTTCTCGAAACGTTTGTCGGTTCAATGTCTGCAGGTTTGCTTTAATCATCTGCCTTACTTTTTATTTGTTCCTAATATTTCATGCATAGTTTGGCTCTTTCAACTTGAAATGGCATGGTAGTATTTGAGTTTGAGAATGCTGCTGATAAAATTCGACGTTATGATTCTTATGAACAAGTTTAACTAAATTTGACTTTTCAAGCTTCGCAAGATTTTCTTATGTCATTATGTATTCTTAGATTTGTGCTCTGTGCATTATTAAAAAAAAAATGTGCATCTGCAGGCGTTGGAGTTGGATTCACCTCTGCTCTCATATCCTTTTTGTGCTTTTAGATTCTTCTGAAACATTTCACTTCATTCCATACACATAGACGAGTTGTTAGCCTTAATGTAAAGCACCTATTCAAGTATGCAGGACTGGATGTTGACAAGTGAGTGACTGTAGTCTGTGTTTGAATTTCTTTATTTCGGGTTCTAATGGTCAGCAATGAAATATTTTATTCTGATGTACTCTCTCCTTCTTTCAGTCTACAGAACTTGGAGTGCTGTCTCTTCGTACTTTTTCCATATTTCTCGTAATAAAACTCTTCTCTTCTATACTAGCTATGTGTCAATATATTTCACTCTCATAGAAATTGTGCAGTTTGTTAACTTTTTTTCTTTGTGCCAGTTACATGCTTGCTGAAGGTCTCAGTCTATCTGGCATCGTATCGATTCTATTTACAGGGATTGTGAGTTGTCATTCAATTACATGAGTTCTATGTGCAATGATTTTCAGCCGAAAGTAAAGTAGTATAATGGAAACTGCCTGTGCCTTCCAGGTCATGAAACATTATACCTACTCAAACTTGTCTGCAAATTCTCAGCGATTTGTGTCTGCATTTTTCCATCTGATATCTTCACTGGCAGAGACATTTGTGTATGTATTTGATTCTTATTTTCTCATGCATATTAATAGTTGGTTTCTGTAATATGCGTCAATGACGTGACCTTCTAATTTCAAATGATCAAATTTGCAGGTTCATCTACATGGGTTTTGATATTGCCATGGAAAAGCATAGTTGGTCACACTTGGGATTCATATTTTTTTCTATTGTATCCTCTTACTCAAGTTTTACTGGATTGGAGTTGAATTATTTCCTTAGTTTATATGTTGTTCCTTAACTTTCTTTTCATCCTTGGTGACGAACCTCAGTTATTTATCGTAATTGCAAGGTATGCTTTTTGTTTCACTTTCATGACCTGTATAAGTACATATATTCATTTCCGAATAGAATTTTGTTTTATGCTGTCTGATAGTGTTTACTCTTTGGCATATTTGTCTTACTCAGGGCAGCTAATGTGTTTGGTTGTGGATATTTGGTCAATCTGGCACGACCTGCTCATAGGAAAATACCAATGACACATCAAAAAGCACTTTGGTACAGTGGTAAGATACTGCTCTGTGTTCCCTTGAGTAGTTATTGTTTCTATTCATCAGTAATAAATACAAAGATATGTGGATTTTGCATAGGACTTCGAGGTGCTATGGCATTTGCTCTTGCTCTGCAATCTGTTCACGATCTTCCAGAAGGACATGGTCAAACTATATTCACTGCAACTACAGCCATTGTTGTTCTGACGGTAATCCATCCTTCTTTAGGAACTAGAATTTGCTTTAAACTGAGTGTTCCGATCAAAGGTTTATGTTGCTGATAGCTGAGCCAAACTATATTGCTTGCAATGTGATCCTTGACGCTACTGGAAATGATTGCAGGTGTTGCTGATTGGAGGATCGACTGGTACAATGCTAGAAGCCCTAGAGGTTGTAGGTGATAGCCACGATACATCCTTAGGTGATGTAAGTCAACTGAATATAAATGGCCATTTACGTAGACTTCATGTCCTAGATGATCCCTCCTATTATAACGTGAATCTCGGTTTCTTGGTGTGGAAAACGAAATGATTGATATGTTTTTGTCAGGGATTTGAGGTGGTGAACAGTCGTTATATGACTAGTTATGATGATGAAGATACACCGCCAGGAAGTGGATTCAGGACAAAACTAAGAGAGTTCCATAAGAGGTAAATGACGCATTAACTCATGCCTCTCAACATTTTGTCGGCATTCAAACAGATGCATTCAAGTCTCTTTTAATAAACACAAGAATCCCATTTGTTTATTGTTTTGTTTGTATGCAGTGCGGCATCATTCACAGAACTAGATAGGAATTACCTAACACCGTTCTTCACAAGTAACAACGGAGATTATGATGATGAGGGTAACATGGAGCAACACCATGGTAACAACATAATTCTCTGATCTCTTGTTTCACTATTATTTTTGTTGTTATTCCGCACCCAAAACCATGAAATTTACAATTGGGGTTATTGCAGAAGAACGAATCCCATTTACTAGAAGAGGAAATCTAAATAACCGCGGCTAAGTTTCCGAGATGAGAAATCTAATAGTGTTTTTTCAGCGGCATATATATGTACATAAAACAAACTGGATGTATGGGAGGAGGTAGTGACAAAGGATTTGTTCTAAGCTAGGTTTCTCTATAATATGGTACTGTGTTGTTGGTGTAAACCTGAATGGATATTGTTAGGTTGAAACTAATTACATTCACACAAAGAAAGAAAAAAACTTGAAGAAGGCCATGGCTGGTTTATACTGAACCACGAATTTTGTTAGTTTTAAACTCTTAGGGAAAATGCTATAATGCCTTTTTTGTCTTGTAGTCGTGTTTGGTTTGAATTAAAAAAAAAATAGAGAACGTCACGGCACGCCAAAAGTGTGGACCTTGTTTATTCGCCGGAAGTAAGTAACCAAAAACGCTTCTAATCTTTCGTTTACAACAAATATCTCTCTCTCTCTCGCTCTCTCTCGCTCTCTCTTTCTTCTTCTTCATCTTCTTTCATGGCTGTTACTGGCTGGGCAATCACAATCTGAATTCTTTCTTCCTCCTTGTCTCTCTGATTTTCGCCGAGTTTTGGGGGCTCTTGTTGTTACACGATGAGTCTGGTGGTTGGTCAGTCTCTGGGTTTAACTCTAGTCGGTGATGGTCTTTCGTTACGCAATTCCAAAATAAATGTCGGAAAATCAAAGTTTTTCTCGGTAAATCGGAGGAGATTGGCGCGTGCGGCCCTGGTACAAGCTAGGCCTAAGGAAGACGGAGCGGCGGCAAGTCCTTCCCCATCGTCGAGACCGGCGTCAGTTGTGCAGTACCGACGAGCTGATCTCGCGGATGATCTTCAAGCCGAGGCACGAGCTTTGGGTCGTGCTATTGATGCTTCTATTTACTCTCCGGAGCTCATCGCCAGGAAACATGGCTCTCAGCCTTTCAAGGTTAGCTACTTGGTCACTTTTTGGAGTTTCAAGTTTTGTAAGTTACTGAGAGATGCAGCTCAATTTGGGACTTAGGCTTTGCGGAGAAGTTTGGAGATATTGGGAGCTTTGGGTGGTTTCGCTTTGAAATTGGGGATTGACCAGAAGCAGGGCAACTTAGAGAAGAACATGAAGAAGAGAGCAATCGAGCTCCGGCGGATCTTCACTCGTCTCGGACCTACTTTTGTTAAATTGGGTCAAGGTTTGTCCACCCGACCCGACCTCTGTCCACCCGATTACCTTGAAGAACTTGCAGAGCTTCAGGTTCTCCTCTTTCCTCTCTCTGCTTTACGTATATGTAATTAAGAATCTTCTGTTTGAAAATAGGTAAAGAGAACATCTCTAACTTTCTCTATATTATGTGCTTGAGTGTCTAAGTAGGATGCTTTGCCAACCTTCCCTGATGCAGAGGCATTTGCTTGCATTGAGAGAGAGTTGGATTTGTCGCTAGAGACCATTTTCTCGTCTGTATCTCCTGAGCCAATCGCAGCAGCTAGTCTTGGCCAGGTTTACAAAGCTCAGCTGAGGTATTCAGGTCAGGTTGTTGCTGTCAAAGTTCAACGCCCTGGGATCGAAGAAGCCATTGGCCTTGATTTTTACCTTATTAGAGGAGTTGGGAAACTCATTAACAAGTATGTAGACTTCATCACTACCGATGTCCTTACCCTTATCGATGAGTTCGCCTGCAGAGTTTATCAGGAGCTAAACTATGTCCAGGAGGCCCAAAATGCCAGAAGGTTTAAAAAATTGTATGCAGATAAAGCAGATGTTCTTGTGCCTGATATATTCTGGGATTACACGAGCCGCAAGGTGCTAACAATGGAATGGGTTGAGGGAACTAAACTGAATGAGCAACTTGCCATTGAGAGTCAGGGATTGAAGGTTCTGGATCTCGTGAATACAGGAATCCAGTGTAGCCTAAGGCAACTCTTGGAGTATGGCTTTTTCCATGCTGACCCTCATCCTGGTAATCTCTTGGCAACACCTGATGGAAAACTTGCCTTTCTAGACTTTGGCATGATGAGTGAGACACCAGAGGAAGCTAGATTTGCTATCATAGGCCATGTTGTCCATTTAGTGAACCGAGATTATGAAGCCATGGCACGAGATTACTATGCTCTGAAGTTCTTGTCCCCTGATGTGGATGTTACTCCTATCATACCAGCTCTCAGAGACTTCTTTGACGATGCACTTAATTATACCGTGAGCGAGCTCAATTTCAAAACTTTGGTTGATGGTCTAGGTGCTGTCTTCTACCAGTATCCATTTAATGTCCCGCCCTACTATGCTTTGATTTTGAGGTCGCTTACTGTGCTTGAAGGTTTGGCACTCTACGCAGATCCTAATTTCAAAGTACTAGCTGCTTCATACCCATATTTTGCCAAAAGGCTTCTCACTGATCCAAACCCGTATCTAAGAGATGCCCTTATCGAGCTACTATTCAAAGACGGAAAATTTAGGTGGAATAGACTCGAGAACCTTCTACAACAGGGAAGTAAAGATAGAGACTTCTCAGCAAAGGATGCTCTACAACCAGTTTTGAAGCTTTTGCTGGATCCAAATGGCGAAGAACTTCGATTGTTAGTAATTAAAGAAGCTGTACGAGTCAGTGAAGCAATTGCGCTGGGCACTGTTGTTGATACATACAATTCCCTTCCTGAGTTTCTGAGATCTCTTGTCTTCAATGGAAATGGGAATGGCCCTCTTACAATGAGTACCGCGGAACTTCAAAGTACGCTTGAGCTTCGGGATCAGGTCTCCAGAATCTGGGGCCTTCTTCAATCTTCAGAAAGCTTTGATCCTGCTATTTTGCAACCAATACTACAGGTGACTTCATTGATCTTGTGCACTGAGACTGGTACATAACATAAAATTGATTGATGAGCTAAACTCTTATATTTTTAAAATCAGGTGTTACAACAACCAGAGGCACGAAGACTTGGAGGACGTGTTGCAGGCGGTGTAGGCCAACGTCTTGCAGCTCGGTTTCTGCAACAACTTCTTCGAGCCACAACACCATCTTCTGCACCATCCCCATAGGTCCTCTTTTCTTCTCAGTGAAATGGTAAATTGTATATTAAGGCGAGACACTCGCAAACCACAGAATTGTTTCATGTTACAGTAATATAGTATCATTCTTTCTCTTTGTATTGTACTAGTGAAAAAGGACCAAAGTATAACCAATGAGAAATACCTCCAAAAAATAGGCATTTAATTTGCAAAATTGTGGGATTTAACAGTTTGATACACAGTTGAGCAATGTACAGTCCAAAAACTCAAGTGCTCATCCTTTTTAATGCTGGAGGGAAGGGCTCTATGTAAGTTTCTCGTTTCTGATTCGCTGCTTCGAGCTCGAGCTTGTCCCTTTTATTGTTCATCAAGAGAAGCAAAAACAACGCAACTTGTTGAGCTCCTAGTTCTCTCTTAAAACCTTCATGCTAGAGAACCTACTTTCACTTGAAGACATAATCCAGAATCAACATGATTACTCCATTAGGAAAACAATGAAAAAGCAAATGCATACAAATTTACATTTATCCAGATAATACGAAAAACTGCTTCTACACCGCATCTTCAGTTACAATGACATCGAGCACAACAAAATCAGAGGAGATAGCAGCCAATGAATAAGAATTAAAATTGATAAATTTATGATCAGCATGCCATCGAAGGCTTATTTATGCTGTTGGACATTTTGTGGGCCTATAAGTATCTGAAAACTAAGCTTCTTCTAGCCCAATGGGCAGTATAAAGTCTGCCCAGATGTGACGCGCGTTGTTGTGCAGCTGTGAAATCTAAGTTTTTTACCCACTCTCACAATGAGCGCGTCGACGCCACCTCCCCGAAATCCCTGGACTATACGAAAATTGCTGTTTTCGCTAAAATAAATAAACTGGGGCGCGTGATGGGTATTTTCACTTTGAAGAAAAAGAAGTTAAGTCTTTCGGGCCTATTTTATGGAGCCCATGTCTGTTTTATCTGTGGTTAAATTTTTATGATAAAATAACAAGCCCATAAACAATTAACCTGGTTATTTCGTATACGCTATTTTTGTCACAATACGTTATTTTTCCGTATACAAAAACATTAAAAATTTATAAACATCAAATGAACCAATATATTGAGAATCATGACGCGCGACTTTTGTTTACAACTTTTTATTTGACAGTATTGAAATAATGTTACCAGAAAACTTTATTTAATCTTTAACTTCGACCCAAACCTATAGGTCTTTTTAAGAAAATATGAATCTATTTATTTGGTTATAACAATTTCGAGTTGTGAAATACAACAAAGCAAAAAAGTTTCTATTACTTTTGTTAAGAAAAAATTTCTAGTTAAATTGATTTTGAAACAATTAGAGATGTTTAATTCATATTCTAATCCGGAATCAAACAATGAAATCACCCCAAAGGAGGTGATTGCCAATGCTCCCCATCATAAGCAGCGCCTACAGAGCTAAAAGGCCAAGTGGCTAACCTTACAGAATGTGACTGAGATCAATTTTTCCACACAATAAAAAAATTGATGGTCACTTTATAAAAAAATGATTGCCATCTTGACCATTATGTCTCTGCATTGTCCAAGCCACTAGTTCTCTTTATTGAACCAAGTAGGAGCCATACCATATATAGACAAATGTCAACTTAGTTTACAATTCGTGGTTGATACGAAGGTAATACAGATTATGTACTTCTGAGGGTTTCTTACACGCAGTGGTATTCTTCTTTGCCTCACAGACACGAATCAATCGATAGAAGGAATAGAAAACAACCATTAAGCACAGAGGATAGGCTGAGAGAAAAGGATGAGCTTTCACAAGTTGCCACCACATTGGCATTACAGGTACTTAACCAGCAGCCAAATTACAAGAGCAAGACCAACGATTCCAAGCACAGACAAGAGCATAGACATGCATGAGCAACCACTTTTCATGCTCTTGTTCATCAAGGCAAGGCTCTTTTGAACACGCTGCAATCATCAAGAAACACAAACAGGCTACATCAAATCCAAGACGAGATGTGAATCACATTAAACTAAAAAATTATTGCTTTTTATGATAAAAAAAAAAAGCAACGACCGAGAGATTCTTAGACATAATAGACCAGTATATTGTTAAAATCACTTGCTTGCCTTCCTATTGTTCTTTAGCTTATCAATGGACCAGCTTAAGCTAGTGACTAATGAGACTAATTTGTTCGAAGCATATACTTACCCGTAAGCGAGAGTCAGTGATATCCACATCGTAATCTAAGTCATCCTGCATGGAAGAAAGTCCCATTTCGTTAGAATAAGAAATCAAAATCAACAAGAAAAGCAATGAACAACAGCGGAGACATACAATAAGCCTTGTCTGCAGGGTGAGCTCCTCGTTAACAGCGAGAGCAATGTGTTTGGTACTCATGACTGTTTCCTCCAACTTCTCAAGTCCCTCGTCTTGTTCTACTCATGGAAATAAAATACAATCAAAGAGAAATTAATACAGACGCCAAGATCATTACTATGGTCCTAGAACAGTGTTACATACCACATCTTACCTCTCATAACTTGCCGTTGAAATACAACAATTCCTTGGTTGTCCATGCCAGAGACTCTATTTATCGCATCATCCGGCTTTAAATCTGTTCCAAACAAGCTGTCTCTGTTTGCAAAGTTTGACATATTCAAAGCAGAGGCCACCTGATTTGTTTTTGATCTCAAATTCCCAACCATATCCTTGCGACGATTCATCTCTTTCTCCGAACTGTTTATCAGCAAATTGCATACACATAAACCATAATTACATAGTTCAAGACCAACATGAAACTTAGCGTTGTCTAACATGAGGAGTTTGAACAGGCAACCAGAATCAGAATGGCTTACACATGCTGCTTGCCAGGAACCTTGACAAGAAGGGATTGCAGACTGTCTAATCGAGTCCCCAAAATGGTGATCTTTCTTCGAATTGCAGAGGCACGACGTTGAGCATCAGGCCCGGTTAACCCGGAGGCATTCCTTTCAGACATCATGCCATTAATATCCTCAGAGAGTTTCAAAGCCTCATTGTACTCTCTCATCCATGGATCCGAAGAAGAGGCCATTGACCTGAAAACAAGTACCTAACTAATTAAAACACAGCAATACTTATCTTCTACATAAAGATCATGTAAAGAGAATCACAAGTAGCTCAAAGAAGTATTTGATCATGAAAAAAACTAGTAGCTTCAACAACGAAACTCTTGTGACCCAATGAAAATCTCGTACATGATGAACAAGAATCTTAACACAATTACCATAGACCGTGTAAAGAGCTTTTCACAAAAAGGCAACAAATTTAGAAGCTTTTAGTAGCGAGTCACAATGATATGAAAACAAAATGAAAATAGCAGTGAATAAAATCAATTTCAGATGGAAAAATTAGGTATCAGCATAGACACAAAATCTTCGGCCATCATCCGAAAATTCAGGTGGAAAAATAAAAACTTTACTGTTGCGTAGAAAAAAAAATGAGACGGCGGAAGCAGAAACTAGAGTCGAAAAGAATCAGCCACTGAGACCCAAAATCTGCGATACCCATTATTTATAAATTCATAATCAGGGAAAATCGGAAAGATTTCGCGCCAGGAAAAACACCCCAAATCAAAGAAGCGACGGAATTGACCTAAATTTACATGGTGAAAGGAATCGAAAAGCTTACCCTTTAGACTATATGCACCGCGATTTGTGATTGTGGCGGGTCTTCTTCTACTTTGAAGATCGAAACGCGATCGTCGTGCTGACTTTGCAGGCACGAAAATAATGATTAGTCCAAAATCTGTAACGCAACCAACAACAACGCCAACGAAGATTTTAATTTATTTGAAGAATGAATTCAGATTTTATACCAGCTGTATCAAACGACTACGTTTTCCTATCTTTGTTGACGGCTCGTTGAAGATGCCTGGATTTAATACTGATTATATAAAGTTAGGGTTGAGATGACATAACAGAAATAAATTATGGGTTCAAAAGTATAAACACATAAACAATAATAATAGGTTTATTCATCTTTGGGCTTCCTAAATTAAATGGGTCGTCATAAAAAGGGTAATACTTTTAAGGCCCATTTAATATACTCATGAAACGACGCCGTGCACAAGATTGGTCTAGTTGGCATCTACCTACCTTTTTGGTATTCATCCTCAATATGCAATTTATCCATCAACAATGAACACTTGTAATTAATTTAAATGAAATCTCTTAGATTGTTTGGCTAATATAAATTTTCATAAAATGTTTTATATAATAAATACCCGAAAAATGGTAGTATTTAATTTCCCTCCTTGTTATAAAATAGCCAGGTGATTCAGTAATTCACCTGAACCAAACGGTGTACAACACATATATATATATTGTATACTAAAGGTAATTGCGTATCACTTTGAATTTTATACGTACACTTAATTAGCCATAATGGGGATTCTAAAATAAGATTATAAGTTTCAGAACATGTTGGTATCTCTATATGATTAAACGCTCATTAATAAGGGGTTTAATGCATGACGTCTTCGTGAAGGCAACGGCACATCTCAATAAGATAATATTGGGCCAACAGAAACTTGTAAGTTTCATAAATTGTTTTACGAAGAGATTATTTACCGTGAGAATCCAATGTTTTTATGTGTTTCGTGTATCTTACATGGAATTTAGGAAATTAAAAGTTACCATTCATATCATATTCGTTTTTATCTTTAATAGTTTTATGTAATTCGTTTGGGGAAAAAAGTGAGAAGAAGATAAATTTTGAGGCGAATCTCAAGAAGAGAGAGTGAAGTCAAACGAGGGACCTTGAATTGTGGATTTGGTGTTGGACCATCACGTGCTCTCCTCCACGGCCTTTCAGGATTTTGCTTCTTCTACCGCACGTGCCACACTCCTCCTCCTACGTACCGGTTTCCATTATTGCTTTTTTCTTCTTTGCATTCCAATTCTTCTTCTTATTCTTTTTGTCAAAGGCTCTAAAGTCTCTATATCTATTTGTTCGTTTAGTGAACTTTTTTATTTATATCAAATGGATTATTTCATAAACTTGTAAGAGTTATATTTCAGGAAATCATATCCACAGTTTTGAAGATCGATCCCCCATGCCTTTTTATATATACAAATTCAGTTATGATTGTTTGACGCAACTGCAGATAAATCATGTGTATACACATTATAGGGAAACATTAATAGTAATCCTGCTATTTGCAGAACCTTAAGAACGTCTGTGAACTGAACGTACGTTATTATGTATTAATATTTCAACTTTAAAGTTTAAACTAAAAAAAAATTAGCAGAAGAAAATTACATGAAAATTGTCTTACAAAATGTTAAGAAAAAAAAACGCTAGTGGAAATGCGCCAATATTACTTGCACGTTCAATCATATAGTATAATTAGCTGTTCATTTAAATCCCATAGTTTCTCTAACGTTTTTTTTTTTTTTGATGAACACTCTAACGTTATTCATATAACTAATATGGTAAGTAAGGAGCAAATATGGAACTTTAAGGATTAAGATCATTTGTAGAAAATCTTATTTCTAAATTTCCAACGAAACTGCACTGAAATTGATGCATTAAAAAAGTAAGTGGGAGCATAATTCAAGGTACGATACATCATTTTTCTTCCCAACATTTGACTGCAATTTTGAGGGCATAGAAGCTTCAATTCCTGTTTTGTTTTGTCCTTGGGATACATAAACCAGATCTTGTATTATATTATATTTACCATGTACTATATAGTATTCGAAGTTCATTCTCATTAATCGATTCCTACTTGTTTTCAAAGCAAATTAGTCAGCCTTACTATATAACAGCTGTAATCCATAGTGATTACTGATTAGTATAGTTAATCCTCATAATCATACTTACGTCACAGTAGAAAATAATAATATTGTAGCTATCTAATACGTAATATATACACAATTCTCTTCTTCTTTTTTTTTGTCAAAGATAGTATACACAATTCTTTAGATGTATATCTAGGTATTTATACTCGATGATTTGTACAAATATGTAAATCGAAGAACTTGATATTAATTAGAAACAAAAAACGAAACATAGTGTCGAAGAAAAAGATTATTTTCGGCACAACATCATGCACAATCTTCATTCGCTATAGACCTTCTAAGCCCTAGCTAGGCACAACATTGGACATGGAACGGTGAATCTTCAAAATTATTTGCAGATCACCATGTAAGAGAGATACATATATATAGTCTAGATAGGAATGATCTGATCATCTTAGCTGATGTTTATACCAATATGAATAGGTTTATATATGTGGCAAGAAAAATTATTTAATGGAAACTGCCTATACATATTAAAGTATTTCTCATATATTTCTGTGACCAGCTTTGGTTTATTAAATTTAATACAAAATAATAGTGGCACTGATCCATAGAAGCCAAGCTTCTCTATCTTTCTCTTTCCACACTTTCTTTCTATCTCAAAGAAGAAGAAAGAGAGAGAGAGAGAGATAGAAACCCTAAACATCGTGCCCTTGAAGCTAAGATATCTTCAGCTTTGTAGAAATTCATTTTGCTTACTTCATTGCGCTCTCTCTCTTTCATTGTCTTCTACCTCTTGCCTCTAACAGAAGCAATACTTTCCGGCCTCCAAGGTTCGTTTCTTTCCTCATCCATCTTATATCTTTCATTGTCGTCATCATCATCTGCATCTACATATATATACACACACGCACTCCCTCACACTTCCTCATATATATCATGTGTACTTTTCGTCTTAAACATCTCTCTATTTTCATTTCTTTTCTTTGATTACTTAAGAACATGACTAAGTCTCTATCATTAAACCTCTCTTGTTTAAGAAGCAGACAAAGATCGTTCAGTTTGCAGCACCTTCATGTTTCTCTTGGACATTCAGGTTTTACTTATGTGGGTATATGTAATAGAAGATTCATCTTTTGTTTTAAAATTAAAGGTTAATAAGTTGGAGCCTTTGTTCTTCGTGACTATATGCATGCATTTGGTAAACCTAGGGTTTTGATTTTTAGATCTAATATAACCCAAACCCCAATTAACACCTTGAGATTATTGGATACATACTTGCATGGTCAAACCCATTCATTTCTCAATTTGTTAAAACTTAAAACCTTCAATATAATGTGTGTTTCTTTCTTTGGGGTTAATTAATATTTCATTAGGGCAAAGGTCGAAAAGAAAGCGTCAAAGTTTGCTTAAAGAAGAGTAAGGATAATGGAGATAGGGTCGTCATCCACGGTGGCTGGCGGAGGACAGCTTTCGGTGCCTCCGGGATTCCGGTTTCATCCAACGGAGGAGGAGCTTCTTTACTATTACCTCAAGAAGAAGGTTTCTTATGAACCAATTGATTTAGATGTAATTAGAGAAGTTGATCTCAACAAGCTGGAACCTTGGGAACTTAAAGGTAAAATTTATAATCCCCTTATAGTTAACTCTTCTTTAACTATAATTACCATCACCTAATCCACACATTTAATGAATGACTATTAATTATTTCTTGATCAGTATATTAGTATATAGACTATCACAATCAACGTCATATAGATTTTAATTATATATAGAGCGAGTGCTGTAAGATTAGATAAAATCTGGGGAATTATGTCGTTGGCCTGCACAAGATTACAAGTTAGATGTCAAAGGACAATTATATACATAGATTGTGGTAATATTGTCTAGGGAGTTTGTCTGTGATCTCTATGGAAACATGCATCTACTTGTGTCTTTTTAAGTTTGAACAGTTCTTCTCATATATGCTGATAAATTATTTTCCAGTTTTTATGGAAACATGAAACCTTATACGTGTGTGTGCGCGTTATACACCAAGAAAGAGACAAGTTGTCTATTCACTTATGTACAGAAGACCAAAGTGTAATGTCTTGTAGTATATGACTACGAATGTATATTTTGTAATATTATTTTGTACTACCCTCAAAATAAGTCAATGGTTTTTCACAATGAAGACATATAACAACCCATCGCCGTAAGCCGTAAATATATTTATTTGAAATGTGTGTTTAAATATATATATATATATACTTAAGACTATAATTAACAATTGTATTTTTTCAATTATATTTATAACAAATTTTGTTGTTGTGTGTATGTAGAGAAATGCAGAATCGGGTCGGGTCCTCAAAACGAGTGGTATTTCTTTAGCCACAAGGACAAGAAATATCCGACTGGGACCCGAACGAACCGGGCGACAGCAGCCGGGTTCTGGAAAGCTACTGGTAGAGACAAATCCATACATCTCAACAGCTCCAAGAAGATTGGACTTCGTAAGACTCTTGTCTTCTACACTGGTCGTGCTCCTCATGGCCAAAAAACCGAATGGATCATGCACGAATATCGCTTGGACGATAGCGAAAACGAAATTCAGGTACAACATATCACAATTAATGTTTAACTCTCGAAATCTCTAATCATAATGCTTAAAGTGGATTTATCATTAATGTGTAATTTGCAGGAAGATGGGTGGGTTGTATGCAGAGTGTTCAAGAAGAAGAATCATTTCAGAGGATTTCACCAAGAACAAGAGCAAGATCATCATCATCATCACCAATACATAAGCACCAACAATGATCATGATCACCATCATCACATTGACTCCAATTCAAACAATCATTCTCCTTTGATCCTACATCCTCTGGATCATCATCACCACCATCATCACATTGGACGACAAATCCACATGCCATTACATGAGTTTGCAAACACTCTGAGCCATGGCTCAATGCATCTACCTCAGCTCTTTAGCCCTGACTCAGCTGCAGCGGCGGCTGCCGCAGCAGCATCAGCCCAACCATTTGTGTCGCCAATCAACACTACGGACATTGAATGTTCACAGAATCTACTGAGGTTGACTTCTAACAACAACTATGGTGGAGACTGGTCGTTTCTGGACAAGCTTCTCACTACAGGCAACATGAATCAGCAACAGCAGCAGCAAGTGCAGAACCATCAAGCAAAATGTTTTGGTGACTTGAGTAACAACGATAATAACGATCAGGCTGATCATTTGGGTAACAACAATGGTGGTTCTTCTTCATCTCCAGTTAATCAAAGGTTTCCGTTTCACTACTTGGGAAACGACGCTAATCTTCTCAAGTTCCCAAAGTAGATCAATCGGATTTGTTGAATCTCATGTTTTTCGATTTTATTCTCTCTCTTTTTTAGCTGTGCGAACTTGACACAGCAACCAACTCACAGTTCGAGGAATCTGTTTGTTTTTTTGTTTTTTATAATTCTGTCTTACATTTACGATATTCTGTTCTGTTTCTCCGAAGACTAATACCTCATCATCACAAAGGTGCTTGAAGGTTCAATTTCGTTTCCACCATCATTTTGCACTTCAGAATATAATTTTTGTTCAGCAAAATCTCACAAACTAGTGTTCAATTCAGATAAACCGATCTGAAGCGAACATAATTAATCTGGATTTCGAATAAGTGAAAATAAATATTCATGCCTAGAAGATGCCATAGAATAATGTGGTGGACGATAGAAAAAGAAATACTTTTGATTAAAAAGATAGAAGAAGAATCACACACTTTAAAGTAGAAGAAGAAGCAACTAGTATAACTTTGGTTTCATAATTAAAGCCCAATTGAAAGAAAATGAAATTTCGTTTTTTCTATTGAATCTTTTTGTCTTAAAATAAAGAAATATAACCGACTCCAACGGCTTTATTGTAATCTCTCTATACAACATGGATCCATCGATTGGGATTAGACCTAATTAACACTTTTGCTTTCTAGATTAAAAAAAAAAAACGCTCTCACGCAGCTTCTTCTAATTCTTTCTTCTTTGAGTGAAATAAAACCAAAACTCTCTAATTCGATGATGATCCAATTAGTAGACATTGAAGACGTGAAAAGCCGATGATGATCATCTCTGCAACATGATCCGTAAGAGTTAGATTGATATCGGAGCGGAAAGCATCGATTGGTCGGCGTGGAAAGCATCGTTGATCCAAACTCGAAATATAGATTGATGTCCATGTATAGATTAAAATCATCCCACACACATTTACGTACTTAATGATTGAATGAGAAGAGAAGTTTGAGGTTAACCTCGAAACCATGCTACAGAAATAACATGGTGGCGATGTTTTGGTGGGACTCATAAGGAGATAGAAGAAAAGAGCGCCAATTTCCTTCTCTCGACCGTTTCCAAAAAAATTAACGTCTTCGCTAAACCATTATAATTCTTCCAAATGAACGACGTCGTTTTGTTTTCATCAATATTATTTCCCTGTCAAATTATCATCAATATATACAACTATATATAAGGAGATGTGATGTCAAAGATAAGGAACAGCAAAAGAGAAAAAATGGAAAATATTTTTGACATTTAAATTGTGTATATAAATGTCCTGACGGTTTGCGTTGACAAAACAAGCGATTATAAATTTATTGACGGTGAGCATGTACGTTTCACGTTTGTATAGTCTATACCGTATTTAGCTGGTCCAAACAGTTCACTTGGAAAGAAAGCAAGATCAAATTATATAACAATGGAAGTTATCTTGCTTGCTATACTTATTTATTACTCTTATACCAATCCATAAACTTCAAAACACTTGTAATAGTTATATTTTCTTGAAAATTCCATTACAATCGAGTTCATGTACAATAAATCGTGGTATGTCAATGTCATCCTGGCTTGAGGTCGGGGAAACAAACATTTGTATATTCAACGAAAGACTTCTTCTGTATATAAACTTTTTCGATATCCAAAAGTACCGACCATAGTTTGTTTTACATATTGTGGGGCCAATCATTGCCGCCCCATTGGCGTTGGGGCTTTTGAAGTTGCAGCCTTGACCACAAAACAAACAACATACCACCATCTAGTCATCTAGAGTTTATTAACACCTTCGTTTTTTCTTGACCAAGAACTATGTTTACTTCCAGCAGATGCATTTTTTGGAGGTTTTAAATTGTTTGATTGACAAAAACATAAAAATTGAACGATCTTCGATTATGAACGAATATGTTTTTCTTTATATTATATATGTAAACATCTACTATTTTTTACAACTACATAAACAATCTGTTTATGTGAAAGATTTAGATTTGCTAGTATATCATAAGATACATTATCTTCATTAATTTTAGTCAGTCAACAAACTCATCAAAGTCATCTACTCCAAGAATTCTAGACTAGCTAGTTGCCAATCATTTCTTAATCAACTGTTTTGTTTTCCCCTCCTAGCTAACTGTATCAGGTACGTGATTAGTTCCCTCAAGAGTTAAAAAACAAAGCACTGTTTTCTTTTAATACATTAAGAAGCCACTTGAGAAATTTACCTCTGAACGAAAAAAAAAAAAAAAGAGTTAAGCAGGATATATATCTGAATATGTTACTTTTGTTATTGTGTTTTAAGGTATCAAAAAGTCAACCTCTTATGATAACGATTTTGAAATCATCGACATGTTCTTTCTTATTCATTATTAACACCGGTTCTGTTAATATTCATTAAGATCCGGTGAATTGGGAGATATATATATATATCATATCTCTATTCACATGCCCACTCAATCTTTTTTTCACAAATATAAGAATCTATCTCGACCGTTCAAGTCTCACCTATTAGGCCATTCTCTCAAAATCAACGGTTGATGTCGTTCTCACTGCGTAACATGTGACTGAAACACTGAGCTGATCACCGCATAACGAATCTAGGCATCTTGGCTAAGGTCAACAATATGAACAAAAGAGTAATTTCTGAAACTTTTGAGGCTACTTTTCGAAATTTCAATCATTTTGACCAGATTTGGATTTTCTCCTTTTGTTAATTAAACTATATATATTTATACGCTTCTTGAGTTTTTTTTTTTTTTGTTCTTTAGCTAGCCGACAAAATTGCATTTTATTATTATTATTTAATTGTGATTGAAAGATTTTCCAAAATTTTAGTAAGCTCTCAGAAAGGCAGGCCTGGAAAACGAGAGAAAATTGAGGGCAAAAAAAAAGATTTAGGGTTTTATTTTTTGGTAATCTGTTCTTCCTTGGCTGTGTACTGATCAACCATCAGCTAAGAGACGATATCTTCCAGTGGTTCGATCAATTCTTCGTAAGCTTACTCGCTAAAGGTTTGGGAAGAATGTTTCACTGTTGTATCTTATTTTGAGTCGTTAGAATTTCCTGAAGCTTTAAGATCATTGATTTTGATTTTACATTCTAAAATGACGGAATCGTTGTATCGGCTGCTTATTTAGGGTTTTGGGTTTTTTGTGCTGTTGGTAGCTTTTAATTGAGTGTATTTGGTATTTTTGGATTAGTTGAAAAATGGTTGGGTTAGTTTGAATCCAATTCTCGCTGAGAATTTTATGCTCACGATCATTCACATAAGAGATTCCGCTATCTGAAGAAATCGAAGCATGTGAAATTTTCCCTTTTCCTTTCGATGTCTGCGTTTCGCTGCGTTGTCATCTTTTGTTCTTGCCATGGGACTTAAAACTAATATCCTTATACTTTTCATTGCAGCTTAATGTTTAACGGCATCACCAGCATCTTGAAGGAGTACTAGTTTTGGTTAGATTCGTCATACATGTGTTTGAATTAGAGTAATTTGAAGGGCTGTTTTGTTTTGTGATGGATAAAGCTAGACATCAACAGCTTTTTCAGCATTCCATGGAACCTGGTTATAGAAACGAGACTGTTCCTCAACCATTTATGCCTGATCAAACAGGGAGCGCGAGTGCTAATATGCGACCTCCCAATTCTAATGGTTCAGATGTTAAGGCGGTGCATAACTTCTCCATACAAACAGGTGAGGAATTCTCTCTTGAGTTTATGCGTGATCGGGTGATTCCTCAGAGGTCTTCCAATCCCAATGGAGCTGGCGACATGAACTATAACACTGGTTATATGGAGCTTCGAGGCTTGATAGGGATAAGTCACACAGGATCTGAGTGTGCTTCAGATGTCTCAAGGTTCAGCACTGTGGAAAATGGCACCAGTGATATTGAGAGGACTAACTCTTCGCTTCACGAGTTTGGAAATAAACTAAATCATGTCCAGTCAGCACCACAAGCTTTACTAAGTAAAGATAGCAGTGTAGGAAATTTACATGGATACAAGAACACGTCTTCTTCAGCCTCAGGTAGTGTAACAGCAAAGGTGAAGATCCTTTGCAGTTTCGGTGGGAAAATACTTCCACGTCCAGGTGATTCAAAGCTTCGATACGTTGGAGGTGAAACACACATTATATCCATAAGAAAGGATATATCTTGGCAGGAGCTTAGGCAAAAAATCCTTGAAATCTATTACCAAACACGTGTTGTAAAGTATCAGCTTCCTGGTGAAGATCTTGACGCGTTGGTGTCTGTATCATCTGAAGAAGATCTCCAGAATATGCTGGAAGAATATAATGAGATGGAAAACCGTGGGGGATCTCAGAAGCTTAGGATGTTTCTTTTCTCCATCAGTGATATGGATGATGCTCTTCTGGGGGTTAACAAAAATGACGGCGACTCTGAGTTTCAATATGTTGTAGCTGTAAATGGCATGGACATTGGATCAGGAAAGAACTCGACCCTTCTTGGGCTTGACAGCTCTTCAGCAAACAACTTAGCTGAGCTTGATGTGCGGAACACTGAGGGGATCAATACCATTGCTGGAGATGTTGTTGGAGTCGGCGCATCACAGTTAATGGTGAATGGTTTCCAACAAACGTCTGCTCAACAGTCTGAGTCTATTCCACCAAGCTCATCGCTTCATTATTCTCAATCTATTCCACTGAATGCTGCATATCAGTTGCAGCAATCTGTTCCGCCAAGCTCTGCTCTTCATTATCCCCAGTCCATTACCCCAGGTTCCTCTCTTCAGTATCCCCAATCTATTACGCCAGGCTCCTCTTATCAGTATCCACAATCCATCATACCTGGTTCTGCCAGCTCCTATGGAATATACCCACAATATTATGGGCATGTGGTTCAACATGGAGAAAGAGAACGGTTTCCTCTCTATCCTGATCACAGTTCTAACTACTCCGCTATCGGGGAAACTACCAGTTCCATACCGATCCAAGGGCATGTCAGTCAGCAAGGTGGCTGGGCTGAAGGGTATCCGTACCCTGGCAGCACACCCAAAAGCACACAAGCGCTAGCAGAGGAGCAAAAAGTATCATCTGATATGAAAATTCGTGAGGAAGTTGAGCCTGAAAACCGTAAAACTCCGGGGAATGATCACCAGAATCCTCCCCAAATAGATGATGTTGAGGTGAGGAATCACAATCAGGTCCGGGAGATGGCAGTTGCAACAACTCCACCTAGCCAGGATGCACATTTACTACCCCCTAGTAGAGATCCACGGCAGAACACTACTGCAAAACCTGCTACCTACCGTGATGCTGTTATTACTGGGCAGGTTCCTCTATCTGGTATTGAAGATCAGCTTTCAACTTCAAGCAGTACCTATGCCCCTGTTCATAGCGACTCTGAGTCAAATTTAATTGATCTTAACTACCCGGAGCCTGAGCAGTCTTCCCAAAGGGTATATTGCTCAGAGAGAATACCTCGTGAACAGCTAGAATTGCTAAATCGTTTGTCGAAGTCCGATAACTCATTAAGCTCTCAGTTCGTAACGTCTGAGTCACCAGCAAACACTGCACAGCAAGATTCAGGAAAAGAAGCGGTTGGAAAGTCACATGACGAATTCAAGACTGTTAATGATGATGCCAATCACCATACGCACAAAGATGTGGAAACAATCTTTGAAAAAGTAGGAGTATCAGATGAAACTTTGGAATCCGAGCCCCTGCACAAGATTGTAAATCCTGACGATGCAAACAAGAACAGAGTAGTCAATGGGGCAGATACTGAAATTGGTGTTTCCAACTTGAGCCATGTAAACGCAGCCATGAGTCATGTTATTCCTGAAGAGCAAGCTTCGCTGCAGGGAGATATTCTTATTGATATCAATGACCGGTTTCCTCGTGACTTCCTCTCTGAAATATTCTCACAGGCAATCTCAGAGGATACATCCACTGTCCGTCCATATCCTCACGATGGAGCTGCTGTTAGCATGAATGTGCAAAATCACGATCGTAAAAACTGGTCATATTTTCAGCAGCTGGCTGAAGATCAGTTTATCCAAAGAGATGTTGTACTTGACCAAGCTGATTCTCGCATTCCATCTGACCGTAAAGATGGTGGAGAGAGCTCCAGATTGCCTTATGTCTCGCCATTGAGTAGAGATGGTATTTCAACAAACCTTGCTAATCCTCAGTTGACTTTAGGTCAAGATTATGGGGGTAATTTTTCTGAAAAGGATGGGGGTGGCACTGGCAGCATTCCCCCTGCTCTAGAGAATGAACAGATGAAGGTCACTGAGAGTGAGGAATTTGGTGCCATGGTGGAGAATCTTAGGACGCCGGATTCTGAACCAAAGGTATGAGTTAGTGGCAGTTTTTATTTTATGATTTCCAAAACCACTGTGTTTCTGAAGAGAATGGAACATCTAGGATGAAAAGACAGAAACAAGGCATGCTGCGCTTCCTCCACTTGGCTCAGAGTTTGACTACAGTGGCTTGCAGGTATGAAAAACTTTGAAAATATACGTCTGACAAAACTCGTACTATCTATGCATGGGAAATTCTTTGTTGGGGTCCATGTTGGTGGAATCAGCATTATGTTTAACCCCGACTAGTTTTTGTCTGTGCGTCTTGTTTCATTTTCATTGCGCTAGTTCTGTCAAAACAATTCTCTGCTTCTATTTTCTTAGTGTTTCTGCTGAGCTCCTTTTCTGTGTTTGGTTTACATAGATGTAAAATAGTATACTCTTAAATATTACTAGATCATTAAGAATGAAGATCTTGAGGAGTTGAGGGAGCTTGGTTCTGGTACTTTTGGAACGGTGTATCATGGGAAGTGGAGAGGATCAGATGTCGCTATCAAGAGGATAAAGAAGAGTTGCTTTGCTGGGCGGTCATCAGAGCAAGAGAGATTGGTGAGTTGTTTGCAGATCATGTCTAATGCATCTCCCTTTTTGCCATGCCTAAAATTCATGCACCTGTGTTAATTTGTCACACTATCTAGACTGGTGAATTTTGGGGGGAAGCTGAAATTCTTTCAAAGCTTCATCATCCGAACGTGGTAGCATTTTATGGTGTTGTAAAAGACGGGCCTGGAGGGACCTTGGCGACTGTGACAGAGTACATGGTTGATGGTTCTCTGAGGCATGTTCTGGTCCGGAAGGACAGGTAAAGTTCGGCTTGTTAGGTTCTCTGATATCACTTTAATTGGTTCCAGTTCGTTTATCTTATAAAGTTTTATCTATTTTCCTTCTTTGTATTATCAGGCATCTTGATCGTCGTAAGAGACTAATCATTGCCATGGATGCTGCATTTGGAATGGAATATTTACACTCCAAAAACACTGTTCACTTTGATTTGAAATGTGACAATTTACTTGTGAACTTGAAAGATCCTTCTCGCCCAATCTGCAAGGTAACACGATTGCTAGACCTTCCCGTCGATGAATTTAGTTTAATATGATTTTTGAATAAATCGCATTAATATCCGCATGCTCTTCTACCTCAGGTTGGTGACTTTGGTTTGTCAAAAATCAAGAGAAATACGTTGGTATCTGGTGGTGTACGTGGAACCTTACCGTGGATGGCACCAGAGCTTCTAAACGGGAGCAGTAGCAAAGTTTCTGAAAAGGTAAACATTAATATGATAAGATGCACAGTAAATATCAATTACCACTTTAACTGCTAGAATGATGAATCCTCTGCAACAGTCACCTATCTTCCCGTTTATGAAAAGCTGAGATGAATAGTGTTTAGTTTCTTGAGATGAGAATCTTATGTTATCACAAACTGACTGAGAATGCAACTAAACTAGAAGATCTGTTATATTCTTGTTTTTTTGCCTGCAGGTTGATGTTTTCTCTTTCGGTATCGTTCTGTGGGAGATTCTAACCGGAGAGGAACCATATGCCAATATGCACTATGGGGCAATAATAGGTGCGTGCAAGTAACTCATGGTCTATCGAGTTTCTGCCTGTTCATTCTTGTTCTGAATGCCGTGGGTATGAAATTTAAGATGATGATGACTTCATTGTGAAAGTGCAGGTGGGATAGTGAACAACACACTGAGACCAACCATACCAGGCTTCTGTGACGATGAATGGAGAACACTAATGGAGGAATGTTGGGCACCAAACCCAATGGCAAGACCATCTTTCACAGAGATAGCTGGTCGCTTACGAGTAATGTCATCAGCAGCAACTTCAACTCAATCCAAGCCATCAGCTCACAGGGCTTCCAAATGAAAAACCTTTCTTTTTCTTATGTGCAGTGAAAAGAGAACATAAGTCGATTACAAAGAGTCCAATTCTTTTATACTTTTTCGATTTGGGGTTTGGAGAGAGATATTTCTTGATCCTTCTCCTTTCCTTTTTTTGTTCTTTAACAAAAACAAACAAAAAAAAGTTGAAAAGTTTATTCCAGTTGGTTGAAATTGTTTTGTCACATGTATCTGTTGAATACACATGCATCCCTTTTATAGCTATGCACTGTGTTTGCAAAGATGAAGAATTCTTGACCAGGCAAATAACAGGAAAGGTTTTCTTATGTGAGCATATCATATGGTTTCTCTGAAAATGTTCAACTGCAGATATATATCATCAAATACAGACAGACACAGTACAAAATCCGGCTGGGCCAGGAACATAACTGCGGATATTCTATACCTAAACCAATGATGGGGGGCAAAAGCTCTTTTAAGATGATTTTTTTAGATTGATCAAACCTTTTTGGTTTTCACTATTGAAGAAGTTGGGAACAATCCTGTGGTGTGACAGGATAAGAGTAAAGCTTCTAGCTTCTGTGGAGTGGCGCAGCACGTAAATCAACTGGCTGATAGCTCACTCGATCCTTGTGAGGTAAAAGCTCCTCCTGAAAAGAAAGAACAACTAGTGTCACACACTTAAAATGGGAACTAGAGCTGAGGATTGAGGATCAACAAGAAGATAATATATAGACTACATCATCAGGGTTTATCTGGAATGGCTTCACAAAATCCTCAAACATTAACGGAGAAAGATCCTTCATTTTCTCTTCCACTTCCTACAAAATGAAAGCAATATTTCTTCAGACTGAGAGTATCTAAGCACATAAAAGGTCATAATGAATTGTCATTGAAGTTTCAGAAAGTGTACCAATCCAGTAATCCTTGATTTTTCTAATAACTCTCTGGTGATTAAGTCCAGAATGTGCCTGTTTGCTCTCAGAGCATTCATCGCAAGTTCTTCAGTCTCCTCGATATACTGTCACCAACATTCAAATACCATCTATATGTTCAAGCTCCACATGGGAGAGTTTAAATCAGATTAGGTGTGCTGAGTCGAAGATAAATTACCCTTGTCAACTCACGGGTGAATAGCTCGGATACTTCTACCGACATCTCTGCTGGCATTACATGAGGATGGTCCCACTGATATAACATCACCAAGTTGAAAAGAACGTGAGGAACTACTGAGAATATGTAAGATCAGCAAAAATGGGATAGTATCAGTCTCTGATTAATGGATATACCCGGTATTTTATCAGCTCGCCGTCTGGGTTATCTGGTAAATCCACCATTCCAATCTTTTTTACAAGTTGAGTGAGACCTAATCTCGCACTTTGAGGGCTAATCACCATCTCCCTGGCAATCTGAAAATGTAATGTCAGGTCAAATTTAGAATGGAAGACTAAACATTAATATTACTCAAAACACAAGCACTTTGCAGATATGCAGTTACATAGATGTTATTTTAGCTACCGAGTTGAAGGTTTAATCAGAAGCTGAAAAGCAAGGCACAGTAATTAGTTAAACGAGAAAGGGAGAGTACTTACTTTTGTTATCTTCTCCAGGTCATCTTTTCCTCCATCAGTGACATTATCGCCAAAAACCACACGTTCAGCACAGCGTCCACCATGAGCTACCACCATTTGCATTTTCATATAACCAAACGTGGTATACCCTTGGTCTACCATGTCTTCACGTGGATAGAAAACCGATACAGCAGTTTCCTGTAAGATTCAAGAGAAAAGTTTATTTAATCCATTCTTACACTGTGTTGACTGTTGAGTGTTCAAACACCACTATCATTACAACTGAAAAATATATATTTGAAACAGACCTTGCCACCAGGAAGGAGCTGCGAAAATGCATGCCAGTCAAATCGAGGAAACAAATGAGCCAACACTATATGACCAGCCTCATGAACAGCCAGAAGTCTCTTCTTTTCGTAAGATACCTAATATTACATAAGCTTTAACGGTTAGGGCTTTTTTAGCTGTGGAGCATAGTATGTTTTGAGATAAATAGTACAAAGGATGTCAGTACGAACACTTTGTTCACATTTCTGTTGCTCTTCCTCTGTAAGAAGTACACCCATACCCTCGAGCAATTGTTTATCTAACACATCAACAATGTCTTGTTGATATATGTAAGAACGTCCCTTCCTTACCTGTAAAATTGGATTACGATCAACAACGCTCCTCTAGAAATGGTATAACTAAATTGGGAAATTGAGATCCACATAAGAATATGACATACCGACATTATAGCCGCTTCGTTAACAAGATTCCGGATATCTGCCCCGGAAAAGCCAACCGTTCGAAAAACAAGCTGGATGTGAAAAAGGATATAGTTGTTATGAATGAGCAAACACCTATATCAAACATGTTATTGGGATTGAAAAATAGCAGGAAAACAACTTGCCTTCCCAAAGTCTATATCTTCTGCAAGGTTCTTCCCAGCACTGTGAACTCCAAATATTTGCACCCTTTGCTTTGCATCAGGCAACCCAATATACAGCCGACGGTCAATACGGCCAGAACGGACAAACTCAAGGTCGAGTTCATCAGGTCTATTGGTAGCACAGATAAATATCACAGCTTGTCTCAAAGAAAACCTATCGATACCTGTCTTCTCTTTCCTGCAGGTGGTACAATATTAAGTATGAAAGCCTTGATACAAACCCGATGAAAACATGTACATATCACTAAGATTTATAAACAAGTGCAGATTCTCTTACTCCCCATCGAGTTGCGCAATTAAAGCTTCAAAAGTTGCTCTTCTCCGTGGATCTTTTCTAGCATGTCTACCAGCAATAGCATCTATTTCATCCACAAACACAAAAGCAGGGGCCTGGAGATAGTATATAAAATTAGATCCACAATAATAGTGTGAGTAGAAGACAACTATACCGTATGAGCTTTAAAACACATAACTAAGAACCTTACATTTCGTCTCGCGATTGAAAACATCTCATTGATCTTTGCAGCACCACTTTTTTCACTGTCTGTGAACTCCGCACCAGATGCAAACACAAATGGTAGCCCACTTTCCTTTGCAAGTGTTCGCGCAAAAAGTGTTTTTCCAGTTCCAGGAGGTCCAGAAAGAAGCACACCCTGACTCAAAAATGAAAACAGAGGAGAGTTTGAGCTTAGCTTAGACAGTTAAATGGAATAAACCAATATCCACATGTTAGTTTTTGGGTCAAGATGTAATTTACCCTGACAAAAGCCACATCTTTTTCATAGTATTGCATTGGGTTCCCCATGTAGATCATTAGCTCATCAAGAAGATCCCAGACATCACCGCCTAGTACCACTTCCTTATACATTGATTTTGTCTCACTGACATCTCCAACCGGCTGTATGATAATTAAAACTCATCAATAGAAGTGTGAATATGTGGGAAGAAGGCAACTAAACAAAGAAGTAACGAGGTTAATGGTATACAGTAACGATGATTACCAATATAAAATTTTCTGCATAAGCCATATCAAACAGCTGATTATACTTCTTGTAGAGAAAGCGCTTGGATGTGATAAGGAGAAGCATGGCAGATTCTCTTATAAACCATAAAATTAGTATCCCCGGCAGAAGTGCAATGAAAACTTTCATGAAGTAGTGGATCTGCCTCTTCTGAAGAAGATCCACCTCAACTCCGGCGTTGCAAATAGTCTCAAACAAGTAAGGATCTAAGGGAATGTCAACCTAGAAATAAAAAGGATATGACATGGTGAATGTACATCATTCATTTCCAAATACTTGCAACTATAATTTTTTTACTTACAATATATTCTAGAGGGAAACCTTCTTTCATGGTCACATACAATCTCTTTAGGTCTTCCGTGAAAACAACAGCTGCAACCTGTTATGAACACATACACAGATTATCGTGCCAACATAAGCTAAAAAAAAGATCTATCATCCTATCACGTCCAGCTTCAAATTAATTGCTTTGGAAAAGGAATATATTCATCATATTTTAACTCATAATGAATATACCATCACTTGTTATCATTTAAAAAATTCAACTGGATATAATGACACTTGCCACTCACAATCCCAAAGCCGGACAAGAGTATAGGTTAGAGCTGTACCTCAGAAGAATCAAGCTTCTGAAGGAAGTAGGTATAGGGAAGCTTAGGGCGATATCGCCACCATCTCTTTGATATCCAGAGAGCTCTAGTTCCCTCAGTTTCAGATGTCCTTCCAATAACATCTTCGCGAAGACTTTTCTCTACCTCTTTCATATCAAATTCAACCACATACTTCGCCGCTGAGGAGTTTAACTGTTCTGATAATTTTTCTCGTTCTAACATTTCCTTCCAGGTTGCAAGCCTTTCCCGCCAATTACCTACACTGTCTCCAATTTCACCTATCATAGAAGAATGCAATAGAGGATTAGATGGTCAAAAGCACAGGTTACCAATGATAGTAGATGAGGGATCTAGAAGTGCTGCTCTGAAAGAAACTTGATTAGTGAGATAAGATTAGGTCGTCAAAAACAAAGGTTTCGCACAATAAATCACTTCTTGTTATATCTTCAGCATGCCACTACTAAACAAGTATCACCTAACGAATGTATACTGACCAGAGACACCCAGATCTTGGCTTAGTTTCTTCTTTGCCTCTGTCTGAATCCTAGCATTTCTACCAATTATTTTCTTGAGAGATCCCTCTGTGGTCTCTAGATCGTCATCCCACGCATTTTCTCCAACATAAGAACTATCGTGGACAAGTGTTCCATCAGGCGCTTCAATGAACCTTTTTAATTTCAAGCCTTTAGGTGTTGCTTTCCTCCACATATTTCTCTTGAACCTGAAACACTAGAATAAGTCAGGACATTCTACAAAATCAAATAAACAGAAGTTCTTTTAGTCTTCCCACTCTTGACGCTTTAGATGCCTCATTAGCTGAGTATTTACTTGTTAAAGGATGATACCATAGTTTGAATATGAACCATATTTTACCATGTCCCAGTAGAGAAAATTACAATCGGAAACTGAGGATTAGGAAGCACCTACTTTTCTATATTTCCAGGAGATGGCTCGGGGATCAAAGCCTCCATAAAAGACTCTGTTAACTCTCTTCTCTCTCGTTCTACCCGAGGAGCTTGGATGGCAACATAAACTCTTTGACAAGAAAGTAACAGCGCAAAAGCATATATGAACAAGGCAGCAACTCGTTTACCGTCCCAATTCCTGATGTCCTGATACAATACATCTTCCCTCATTAAGAAACAACCTAATACACTAGTATATGTCGCTAGAATAAGCGTAGTTGTAGTCTCCTCCAAAATTTATGCTTCCGTTAAATCAACAACAAAATAAATAAATACCATACGTTTGTCCCTCAATGTTTTAGAACACAAGCAGAAGTCTAACAATACTTGAGAATCAGAAATTTGATAATTACGTTAAAAAGCTGAACCAGCTTACCTTCCAATGCTCCCACTTGTTCCAATCAATAAACGAAGGCACTGTCTCATTCTTAAAGCGAGTCAGCTCGTGATGGCCCTTGTGCACACTATCCTTAACTCGAGCCACATACTCATTCACTCTCCCACTTGCTTCTTCCGAGTCAAACCCAATTTCTGTCTTCACAGATTCTCCAATCTTCTCCCCAATCCGCTCGGCACCAAGGCGAATAGACTGAGCCAATCTCACCCACGAAAAGCCTCCATCGCTATTAGATGAAGACCCACTACTACTTTCAGACGCATAGACTCGAAAGAGCTGTTTTTTCCGGGTAGCTCCCAGTCCATACTTGGCGGGAAACCGAACAAGACCAAAACTTTTTGATCTTTTCAACAACTGAGTCGATGAAGAGATAAGCGGATTCGGTTTATACGAAATTGCAATCTCCATGAATGAAATCACAAGAAAAAAATTAAAAAGAGAACAAAACCAGACGCATTTGAAGATTTTTCCCGATTAAAGAGCTCTCTCTGAGAAAATTACTGAAGGAAAATGGTGAGTACCAACCATTCAGCTCACTCGACTCTCCGGCAAGACTTACGCTTCTCTCCGGTAAGGAGGTTTATCTACACTGATCCGTCGTTGAGAGTGTCCTAATACTTCGAAGGAGAAAGATGACGCTTAAACTCAAAGAGGCTCGAAGCCTATTAGTTATATAATTGGGCTAGCCCATTAAGGTCCATCAGCCCACTATCCGAAAAATAATATATTTAAACCGTGGAATCCAAGGAGAGACACAGTGGCAAAAAGGGTAATTATAGGGACATTTCTTGGGGTGTTGTCCAAGCTGCTTTTATATAAGGAAGGGATATTGTTCTCTCGCTTCTCGAAAGATCCATTCACCAACTCTTTATACCAGCCTCTGTAACGTTCGATCATCTTGTATTTCATTTCAACCACTCATGTAAGTATATTCTTTCTTCAGATTCCGATTGTTTTCTTCGATTAAGTTTTGAGCTAGATTCTCTAGATCTGTTTCACCGATTTGGTTGATTTCTCCGTCAATCTGAACTCGCGGTGTGCATCTTGTTGTTTGCAGTGTTTTTAGTTTGTTTTACGAAGAATCAACTATGGCGACGAAGAGAAGCGTTGGAACTTTGAAGGAAGCGGATCTGAAGGGAAAGAGTGTGTTCGTGAGGGTTGATCTCAACGTTCCTTTGGATGATAACTCTAACATCACCGATGACACCAGGATTCGTGCCGCTGTTCCCACCATCAAGTACTTGATGGGTAATGGATCTAGGGTTGTTCTCTGCAGTCACTTGGTATGATATCTTATCTCAGTTCTCACTTCACTACTTGCTTATCTGTTGTAATTTTGGTGTGGGAATTTTGATCTGATCTGTTTATCCGGAGAGCCATGCGTATAAGAAGAGTCTCTTTGCATGTTAGGATGTAGATATAGTATTCTTGTTTTTCAATATGTTCATTGACTCTATCGGTTGATTTTCTGGTGTTGTTTGGGTAATTGTTTTAGTAAGTTTACTTGGATATGTTTATACTCAAGTTCAATTGGATGATGCTGTTGAATTAATGGATGTATCTGATCTCAATTTATGTTTCAGGGCCGCCCAAAAGGTGTTACTCCTAAGTACAGCTTAAAGCCTCTTGTGCCCAGATTGTCTGAACTTCTTGGTGTTGAGGTTTGTTCCTCTTCCTCTTCTAGACTTGCAAGGTTTCTGAACATTAGCTTTTAAAAGAACACTGTTCTCACTCTGTTTGTGTTAATAGGTTGTAATGGCAAATGACTCTATTGGTGAGGAAGTCCAGAAGTTGGTTGCAGGACTACCTGAAGGTGGTGTTTTGCTCTTGGAGAATGTGAGGTTCTACGCCGAGGAAGAGAAGAATGATCCTGAATTTGCAAAGAAGCTTGCTGCTCTTGCCGATGTTTACGTTAATGATGCCTTCGGAACTGCTCACAGAGCTCATGCTTCCACTGAGGGAGTTGCCAAATTCTTGAAGCCTTCAGTTGCTGGTTTCCTCATGCAGAAGGTATTTAAAATTTGCAGCATAAAGAGTATCTTCTTAGATGAGTCTCTTTATTTTACTGATCAGACTATTACTTGTTTTATTGTGTCAGGAACTTGATTACCTTGTCGGAGCTGTGGCAAACCCCAAGAAGCCTTTTGCTGCCATTGTTGGAGGCTCAAAGGTTTCAACAAAGATTGGTGTCATTGAGTCTCTCTTGAACACAGTTGACATCCTCCTGCTCGGTGGAGGTATGATTTTTACTTTCTACAAGGCACAAGGACTCTCAGTCGGATCTTCCCTTGTGGAGGAGGACAAGCTTGACTTGGCAAAGTCACTCATGGAGAAAGCAAAGGCCAAAGGTGTCTCTCTCTTGCTCCCAACCGATGTGGTTATTGCTGACAAGTTTGCTCCCGATGCTAACAGCAAGGTAACTATCACAGTCATTGTGGTTGACTCTCAATGGGCCATGTATGAAAGTAAAACATTTAAGCGTCTGGTCTGGTCTCTTTAAAGCTGACACATATGACTCTTGCAGATAGTGCCAGCCACTGCCATCCCTGATGGCTGGATGGGTCTAGATATTGGTCCAGACTCCATCAAGACATTCAGCGAAGCTCTGGACACAACCAAAACCATCATCTGGAATGGTCCCATGGGTGTGTTTGAATTCGATAAGTTTGCTGCTGGAACTGAGGTATGAGCAACTAAACACATATAAACACAAGTTTTAGTCTCACTTTTGTCTAAATCCATTTGTCTTCAACATGTTTGTTAATCATCTGTCTTCAACATGTTTGTTAATCGGAGAAACCCAACTTAACTAACCCAATCTCTTGTCTTGTTTCACCATCAGGCCGTAGCAAAGCAGCTTGCAGAACTAAGCGGAAAGGGAGTAACCACAATCATTGGAGGAGGTGACTCTGTTGCTGCCGTCGAGAAGGTTGGTTTGGCAGACAAGATGAGCCACATCTCTACCGGAGGCGGTGCTAGTTTGGAGCTTCTTGAGGGTAAGCCACTTCCAGGAGTCCTCGCTCTCGACGAAGCTTGAAAATCCTCACGTTGGATTTCATCGCTATTTTGTGTTGTTATATGTATAACAAGTCGTCTGGTTATCTTGTGACCAGACGAGCAAGCCATTATTTATCAGCTTGAGATTTTCGTCTACGGCTCTCTTTTTATGAGTTTTTTAGTTTGGAGCCTTTTTTTAATAATAAGAGATGAAACTCTGATTGACGACAAAAAAAGAAAAGAAATGAAACTCTGATTAGCAAACTCCTCCATACTTCAACCAATGATTTGTCTCTTGCCTATAATTGTCCATTTAAAACGAAACAAGATCGTTGGGACGCATAATTGGCTTAACATGTTTTAGAAAAAAAAAAAAAAAGAAGATTCGTATTCCATCTTATTTGTTAACAACTAAAGGAGATATAAAGAAAATTAGAACACCTTTTACTAAAGAATACCGTGTGTTCTCTACGCTAAGCGGCATACACCTATTTTTGGAGGAGCAACTTCATATGAAGTCCGCTCCATTAAATCATCAGTTCGATAATTCTTAGCTAAATAGTTTCTATAGAGTCGATTGTTATTGAGTTCTCATTAGACAAGTTAAAGGCCCAGAAATTGCCCAATAACGACAAATAACGACATCAGAAATCGTCCCACATCGGATGGAACAGAAAGTAGATGTGGAAGGATTCACATATAAAATGCATTGGTGCACTCACTTCAGAAGTTATGGAGCCGTGTGGTGAATACAAAGCGAACTATTCTTTCGCCTTTTACTAAAGAATACCGTGTGTTCTCCACGCTAAACGGCATACACCAATTTTTGGAGGAGTAACTTCATCTGAAGTTTGCTCCATTAATCCCTCAGTTCAATCTTTAGTTGATTAACCATTAGTAATAGTATACAATTACTTGACAGGAAAAAATAATGAGATTATCTGACCAAAGATTGATGCCGGTTCTGAAGTCTTCAGGAGCGGTTAAGTGAACCAAGTGCTGGGTTCAACTCATAGCGATTATAGATCGATTTGTTATTTATTTGTTGATAATTTATTTCGATTATAGAATCCATTGAAGATCGATTACTCAACGGAAGGTTATCAAGTCAGTTAGTACTGCGGTTAACTAGTGGGTTACTAAACTCAAAGTTATGATACTTATTAGACGTAGCTCGTTTAGTGTGATTTTGAAGAGATAAGAATATATATTTGGCATTATTAGTTAGAAGATTTATGAATTTGTTTGTTTTTGTATTTGCATTTTTCGGTTTTCTAATTCTAATATGTAGGAATCTGATAGAAGATTTTATTCTGTACCCAAAACCGAGACGTTCCACTAATTCTCGATACCGGTTTACCCACTAACCGGCTGAAATCGATCCAGACTTTGCTCCGATGGCAGAAAACCCTTGACGATCAAAGAAAGCCGTCTTCTTCCCCAGACAGAGTCTCTTCCATCTATCTTTAATCGGAGGAGGATTTGAAATCTCTTCAGATCACCGGAAGTTCTGTGAGCTTTCTCTCCCGTCTAATCTCTCCGACCAATCCAAGTGAAGGTGGGCGGCGGAGTATTGCCGCCTAATTCTTATCTCATTTGGTGTTCTTCATTTGTTAGTCATGGAATCCAATCCCCTTCTAAACCCCTAATTTCTGCATCTACGAACTCTGCAACAATGAGATTTGATTTCTCATCGGCTTCGCATTTACTATGAAACCACAGATGTTCTTTCGATCAGTCATTCAGTTCTATTCAAAGCCGTCATGGATGCAACGTTCCTACTCTTCCGGTAACGCCGAATTCAATATCTCCGGCGAGGTCATCAGCATTCTAGCTAAGAAGAAACCTATAGAGCCTGCTTTGGAGCCGCTTGTTCCGTTTCTCTCGAAGAATATCATCACATCGGTAATCAAAGATGAGGTCAATAGACAATTAGGATTCCGTTTTTTTATATGGGCGTCGAGAAGAGAGCGTCTCAGGAGCCGAGAGTCTTTTGGTTTGGTCATCGATATGCTCTCTGAAGATAATGGTTGCGATCTATATTGGCAGACATTGGAGGAGCTTAAATCTGGTGGCGTCTCTGTCGATTCTTATTGCTTCTGTGTTTTGATCTCTGCTTATGCTAAGATGGGTATGGCGGAAAAAGCAGTGGAATCGTTTGGAAGGATGAAGGAGTTTGATTGCAGACCCGATGTGTTCACGTACAACGTGATATTGCGAGTCATGATGCGAGAGGAGGTCTTCTTTATGCTGGCTTTTGCTGTGTACAATGAAATGCTCAAGTGCAATTGTTCCCCAAATCTATACACGTTTGGTATCTTGATGGATGGATTGTATAAGAAAGGGAGAACGAGTGATGCACAGAAGATGTTCGACGATATGACCGGTAGAGGAATTTCGCCTAACAGAGTTACCTATACCATTCTCATTTCAGGTTTGTGTCAGAGGGGAAGTGCTGACGATGCACGAAAGCTATTCTACGAGATGCAAACGAGCGGTAACTATCCTGATTCCGTCGCACACAATGCTTTGCTTGATGGGTTTTGTAAATTGGGTCGGATGGTTGAAGCATTTGAGCTGTTGCGGCTTTTTGAGAAAGATGGTTTTGTGCTTGGTCTTCGAGGTTATAGCAGTTTAATCGATGGATTGTTCAGAGCTAGGAGATACACTCAGGCATTTGAGCTGTATGCAAATATGCTGAAGAAGAATATTAAACCTGACATCATTTTGTACACGATATTGATTCAAGGGTTATCTAAAGCCGGTAAGATTGAGGATGCATTGAAGCTGTTAAGCAGCATGCCAAGTAAGGGCATTAGCCCAGATACCTACTGTTACAATGCTGTTATAAAGGCTCTATGTGGGAGGGGACTTTTGGAAGAGGGTCGGTCCCTCCAACTCGAAATGTCAGAAACGGAATCCTTCCCTGATGCGTGCACACACACAATTCTTATCTGTAGTATGTGCAGGAATGGGCTGGTTAGGGAAGCTGAAGAAATTTTTACGGAGATTGAGAAGAGTGGTTGTTCTCCTTCGGTTGCTACGTTCAATGCTTTAATTGATGGACTGTGCAAGTCCGGTGAGCTCAAGGAAGCCAGGTTATTGTTGCATAAAATGGAGGTCGGGAGACCTGCTTCCTTGTTTCTTAGGCTTTCGCACAGTGGAAACCGGAGTTTTGACACCATGGTTGAATCCGGTTCGATTCTCAAGGCATACAGGGATCTTGCACATTTTGCTGATACCGGGAGTTCGCCAGACATTGTTTCTTACAATGTTCTTATAAATGGGTTCTGCAGAGCAGGAGACATTGACGGTGCTCTCAAGCTTCTCAATGTGCTTCAACTAAAGGGATTATCCCCTGATAGCGTCACTTACAACACTCTCATCAATGGACTTCATAGAGTCGGCAGAGAAGAAGAAGCTTTTAAACTCTTTTACGCTAAAGATGATTTTAGACACAGTCCCGCGGTTTACAGATCGCTCATGACATGGTCATGTCGGAAAAGAAAAGTCTTGGTGGCTTTTAATCTATGGATGAAATACCTTAAGAAGATATCTTGTCTGGATGATGAAACAGCTAATGAGATTGAACAATGTTTCAAGGAAGGGGAAACCGAGAGAGCTTTAAGACGACTTATTGAATTAGATACCAGAAAAGACGAGTTAACTTTAGGGCCTTACACGATATGGCTTATCGGGTTATGCCAATCAGGGAGATTTCACGAGGCCTTGATGGTGTTTTCGGTTTTAAGGGAGAAGAAGATCCTTGTAACACCTCCGAGCTGTGTCAAACTGATTCATGGACTCTGCAAAAGAGAACAACTTGATGCTGCAATAGAGGTGTTCTTATACACTCTAGATAACAACTTCAAGCTGATGCCTAGAGTTTGCAACTACCTCCTAAGCTCCCTCCTGGAATCAACAGAAAAGATGGAGATTGTTTCGCAACTTACAAACAGAATGGAACGTGCAGGGTACAATGTTGACTCGATGCTTCGATTCGAGATTTTGAAATATCATAGACATAGAAAGCAGGTGCTGATAGATCTTTAGGTAATGAAATGATTATTAAAGGTTTATCTACATCCGGATTCATAGGCATTAGTTTTGTGGAGAAGAGAAATATGAGTTTTGATTCGAATCTCTTTACCTTAACACTACATTAGAATAGAAAAATCTCTGGAACCGGAAGCTCTTTGAGGAAAAGGAAAAGGAAAAATATGAGGTTTATACGTAAATGCTTTGTATGCTTTATTGTTCATGAAGTTTTTCCTTATCTTTATTGTACACTGATTTGTTTTGTATTATGATGTTAAATTTCTTTGAAATAAAGACTAAACATGTCTAAATCTTTCTGGTTTCCTTCCAAGACCTGTTCCAACATTTTTGACCCTCCCATAAATTATGTACACAGCTTGTTTGTAAGATAAGGGAGCTTCCTGAATCCTTTTGGTTAGACAAAGAGACATGAATCAATCATAAATACCTCTTGATTCTTCGTTGTGGACTTGGCTTATCAGATATTGTTCGAATCACAAGATTTGGCCAAAGTTTCCTGAAGTTGACATCAACAAAAAGCATCTGCTGATTTCAGGCTGGAAAGGGCCTTTTAAAAAAAATCCCCGGGCCATATGACCATATCTGTCTGACGTGGCATCACCAAGGGCTTTCCTAATTCAGTATCTCAGTGCCAAAACGACAAAAGATCACAGTGAGGCCGACTAATCATGGGCCTGACCGTTGATCCACGTGTCTTTGTATTCCACGTCCAAATCTCAACCCTTCCTTTACATATGCCATGTCATCATCTTTTTCACCATTTTTTTGTGAGTTTTATGTGTGAGTTTTTTTTTTGCTGTCATTAATTTAGAAACAATAATCTCGTTGTATCAGTATCTCTATTTAATATGCAAAAATCAGTCATTAGTTTTATTTTAATACCGTTGAAAAAATGCAATAATTCATAGGTGTGCCGCAGCAGATTTTAACCCATCAATTTTATAGGAACAGAGTGTGTCGTCTCTCTACAACAGTCGTAGGCACATTAATACTATAATTGCCTTAAAAACTCCGTTGAGTAGACAAAAAGAGTGCAATTCCAAAGCATTTCTTATTCTTATAGATTTTAAAAATAGGAAAAAGGTGTAAATCTGCGAACATTTTGGATTCTTCACGTTTGTTTATATTTTGGGTTGGCTCTACACCTACTCTCAGAAGTCATAAGCCAAGCAAAGGGGGTTTTAGGGTTTTTGACCGCGAGCCAGATCTCTTTCTTTTGTTTCTCCCACTTCCGAATCAATGGCCTTCTCTTCTCTCCTCAGATCTGCCGCCTCCTACACGGTTGCCGCTCCTCGCCCTGACTTTTTCTCGTCGCCGGCGTCTGATCATTCTAAGGTCAGAGACGACGTTTTACCTTTAATCGATGTTATGTTGGATATGTTTAGCTTCGTTTCTGATTCTCTTGCGTTTCTGTTCGATTTGATTTGCTTTTAGCTTAGGTCGTGCTTTGATCTGCTTGAATTTCCTTTTTACGCGCCTTTGGTTACTTTGAAGAAGTTGTTTGATGTGATAAATATTACTTGGAAGTTGTTCTGAGTTTCTTAGCGTAAGCTTGTGACGTTTAATCCTATTTTTGTCTTCGTTCTTGCGTTTTTTGTATCTAGTCTCGTTTAACGATGAATTTCAACTTGTGAGGTTTCAAATCTTATTTGTTGCTCTTTTAGAATGTCTAATGGCAATACATTTGGAGTTGTTTGTTTTTTTATTTAAGTTTTTCCAGGAACTTTGCAAGAAAACAATCGTATTTATTATCTTTTGTCACAAATTTCTCAGGTGTTGTCAAGTCTTGGATTTAGTCGCAACCTGAAGCCATCAAGATTTTCTTCTGGGATATCTTCATCTCTACAGTTCTGTGACAAATTCTGTAACATGTGTAAAAGTTATTGATGTATGATGCACTTTTCGATTCTCAGAGTGTTTGTTTTGTTTATGTTTAAATGTACAGAAATGGCAATGCAAGAAGTGTGCAACCCATCAAGGCCACGGCTACAGAAGTGCCATCTGCAGTTCGAAGTAAGTAAGAAAATTAATAGTTTTATTGGATGTGTTTTCCTGTTGTGTGCTTATTGGTGAATTTGATTTGCTTGAGTAGGGTCAAGTAGCAGTGGAAAGACAAAGGTTGGGATCAACGGTATGTGCTTTTATTGATTGATGCCATTTGTTTGAAGTCCCAGATCATCATTTACTTTCTTAAGAATTTTCTTTTAGGCCCCCAACTTTTTCCGTTTCTTATGGAAGCTCATTTCTTTTTTCTGTGAGTGCTGCAGGTTTTGGTCGGATTGGAAGGTTGGTCCTCCGCATTGCAACATCAAGGGATGATATTGAGGTTGTAGCAGTGAATGACCCATTCATTGATGCCAAGTACATGGTAAGGATGCCTTACAATCTGAGTCATGTTCTTGCTTGCTTGAACCTGGTATAGTTTGAGAAAACATTGAAAATGCGTCATATGTTAGTCCTCTTTTTCACTGAACAAATGTCTGGTTTTCTATCCCCCTATTCCACAGGCTTACATGTTGAAGTATGATTCTACTCATGGAAATTTCAAGGGAAGCATCAATGTCATTGATGATTCTACTTTGGAGATCAATGGGAAGAAGGTCAATGTTGTCAGCAAGAGGTATCACCTAAAAGTGGCATGTTATCTTCTATCGCTCTGAGAACAGGTGTTTTCACTTTAGAACTTAATCCTCTTAATTCTTCCTCAGAGATCCATCTGAGATCCCATGGGCTGATCTTGGAGCTGATTATGTTGTTGAGTCTTCCGGTGTATTCACCACCCTGTCAAAGGCTGCATCCCATTTGAAGGTACGTTTTCATACAAACAAATGTTGTCGACCTTGTTTTATTATTATATTGTTTGCTTGATATTCATCGTTTTTATAGGGCGGTGCCAAGAAAGTTATAATTTCTGCCCCTTCTGCTGACGCACCTATGTTTGTTGTTGGAGTAAACGAGCACACATACCAACCAAACATGGATATAGTCTCCAATGCAAGTTGTACCACCAATTGTCTTGCCCCTCTTGCCAAGGTTGGTAATGTTGCACAATAATTTTACCCTCATTTCATTGCTATGAGATTCATTAAGGTCAACTAAACTGTATTTGGCAGGTGGTGCATGAGGAATTTGGTATTCTTGAAGGCTTGATGACAACTGTCCACGCAACTACAGGTCTATATAACTTACTCTCCTGCTGCAGATCACTGAATGTTGATAACCTGATTACACTAACCTGTGTGTTTTGGTTATTTTTTCTTTCAGCTACTCAGAAAACTGTTGATGGGCCATCAATGAAGGACTGGAGAGGAGGTCGGGGCGCTAGTCAAAACATCATTCCTAGCTCAACCGGCGCCGCGAAGGTACACAAAAACTCACATGGTTATCGCAAGCATGTAATTATCCTAAATCGGGAATCATATCTGAGCTGTGGTTTTTTGATCAAGTAGGCTGTAGGTAAAGTTCTTCCAGAACTGAATGGGAAACTTACGGGAATGGCCTTCCGTGTACCAACATCGAATGTTTCTGTGGTGGATTTAACTTGTCGACTTGAGAAGGGTGCCTCTTACGAAGATGTTAAGGCAGCCATTAAGTATGCTTCCTAAAATTTTATTGCCCGACCAGATATCGTCATCGAAACATTATCGTTTAATGTAGAACTCTTAATAACCTCTCATGGTTTAATGTAAACCTCTAACAGGCATGCCTCAGAAGGACCTCTTAAAGGCATTCTCGGGTACACAGATGAAGATGTCGTCTCCAATGATTTCGTCGGTGATTCAAGGTTGGTCTCTCTCCTTTTCTTCATAGTCATCTGAATCTTTTTTTGTGGTTGACCAATGTGGTGATTCCAATTTGGTTATAACAGGTCCAGTATCTTTGACGCCAATGCTGGTATTGGATTGAGCAAGTCCTTTGTGAAACTTGTCTCTTGGTACGACAACGAATGGGGTTACAGGTACACTTTTGTTTCTCATCTTATATTTCTCATCCTAGCTAACAGTTCTAACACTTAAAAATCTTCTCCCATTTTACTTACAGCAACCGAGTTCTTGACCTTATAGAGCACATGGCTTTGGTAGCTGCCAGCCACTAAATACACACACCAGTTCTTGCAGAAGCTTGAGTCTTTCTGCTTTTTGCGTAACCTGCTCTACAAAGCCGGTTTGGATTTGTTCGGTTCAATTAGGTGCCACTGTGCTAGGTGTTTTGAAATATTTGGCTTGAATCTCGAGCCTTTACTCTATTTTTGTTCTGTTCCAGTATCAGCAACCATGATTTGGTCCAAAAGACTGAAAAACTGTGCGACTTACATCTATGAATAAGGGGCTAAGCTAGTTGTACTTTACCAAAAATAGCTTACCAGTATAAGCAACGTTTGGATACTTCTTGATAGCGCATCGTTAGCTTTGCCCGTGCTTATGACAAAAGATCACTAACCACTGAAACATATTTTTTACAAATGAAAACAGAAATTGAACTTGATTAGCCTGTGTAACCATGTTTCAGAAGAAAGCTTACTCGTTTTTTCATCCGACGAAACTCGTTTGGTATTGGCGATTCCTGGAAGGGAAGCATGAAGATTTATCCATTGAGATGGACAACCTCATCATCTATCTCCTCTGTCTTGTTTCTGATCTCTTTCAAAACTTGTTTGTCTTTTCTCTATCATCACCACTTAAGAAAAGGTGGCTGTTTTTGAGTTAACGGAAGTAGACTCACTCAAGTGAGGCTATAGCTAAGGAAGGACATGAGTTATTTATTGGCCACCATGCGGATAAGGAGAACTCTTGAAGTAAGGTTACTCATATATTTTCACTTGCCCCGATATTTCATGGAAACTACAACATTTTCCACGAACTATTGTTTATTACATATGTTTTCTAAGACTTTATTTATTACAGATATCGCCTGAAATTTCGTATTATTACAAAAACACACGTAAATTTTGTCAATTCCAAATATCTCCAAATTTTTGTTTGTTACATATTGTTCCCTCAAGTTTTTGTTTATTACAGATTCCCCTGAACCTCTCATGGTTTGATGTAAACCTAAAACCTCAAAATCAAACAAGTTTGTCACAGAAAGATATATAGTCTCCAATGATTTCGTCAGTGATTCAAGGTCTCTCTTCTTTCTCTAAATACGTAACAACTAACACGGAAGGCATTTCATTGGCTACAATTATTTCAAAATTTATCTTACAAAAAAGGATAATAGAGTGTGATATTGTTCATCAGAGACGTCCACGTAAGGGTAAACTAATCAGTATATGGACAAAAAGGTACTTGTTTATCTACACCAGGAAGAAAAACAATACCAGTTTTCCGGTCCACAACTTTTGCATCACCATGCATCCGCAGCCACGTGTGTTCTTATGAATATTAAAATCTACTTATTTCGTTATACGACAAACGAAAGATACTGCTTTGTTGCGTAGACAAACAAACAAAATCTCTTGATAATACCAGATATTCTTAATTAATTAGTACGTTTTAAACTCAACATACCCATAAGAAAATCCAGTTAGCTCATGGTTTCATGTTTTCCAATAGATATATGTGTATATAATTAAACGCTTTGCATCGTTTGTGATTTGCATGTTGGAAATAATAATGTTTTTTTTTTGCTAATCAAGGTTTGATTAAGGAAAAGGAGTTTGGACTTTGGACCTTTCTACTACAAATACATGTGGCCCTTTTTGGCCAACACCAAAAGTTCCAAAAAAGAGGCCAAAAAATAAGCAACAACTTTTGATTCTCTCGTAACTTCCCCCACAAAATCAGCAGAGCGAGAGCGAGAGCGATCGGTTATGGCGGCGACGGAGCATCGCGGCCTCAGTGGAGGAGACTACAATGTCGACCTTTTACCAATTGACCAAGACGATTCGCCACCATCTTCATGGCGTCTCAGCCTCGACACATTCCGTCTCCCTTCTTCTTCACCGTTATCATCAGGACGTCACAACGGCCGTACTCGCTTGTCTCGTTATCTCCGGACTCCGAGTAAGTTTCTCTTCCTCGTCCTTGTCTTAAATCTCCGTTCCTCTGTTTCGTCGTCTGTATGTGTATTATCGATGTACTGTTACGTGTTTACATGATCCACGCCAGGGAATGTCACTCTAATCTGCGATTTCTCTTCTTCCATTGATAGTTTTAACCCTACGCGAAATCTTTCCGCAATTGGTCGAAGAATATACGTACGGTGTTCCCAATATGTTAACCCTGTGAAAATTGTAGAGTGATCTTACCGAATTTTCTGTTTAAAAGCAATTAAATTGATTCAAAAAGGAATCTCAGCTTTCTGTTTTGCAAAATTCTCTGTTTACAACTTGAAGCATATATGAGATTCTATTGTGAATCTGGGAATATTCTTTTGGTTTTGCTGGAAACATAATCATTTCTTTATTTCTAGTGTGATAGGGACACAGAATCATATTCTTCGGAGTTTTCACGCATTGTAGTTTGCTGGGAGGATGATAAAAACCATTAAGGATCGATTGTTAAACACGTTTGAAACTTTGAATCATTAGGAATAATCAGGTAACAAAACTTAACATGGGTTTTACTCTTTTCTGTTGTGAAAAATCAGAAAAGGAACGCAAAGTCTCAGAGTACTACAAACAGCAAGAGAAGCTTCTGGAGGGTTTCAATGAGATGGAGACAATTAACGAAACTGGTTTTGTATCTGGAGCTCCAACTGAGGTACCACTCTTGCTCTCTTCATTTAGGCTTCTTCTGAGATCTTTCGTCCATTTTCTTCATATATAGGAGCATCTTGTTGATTTCAACAGGAAGAACTGAAGAAGCTTGCAAAGAGCGAGAGGCTTGCAGTTCACATCTCAAACGCAGCAAACCTTGTGCTTTTTGTAGCAAAAGTTTATGCTTCTGTGGAGAGTAGGTCTATGGCTGTCATTGCTTCCACTTTGGACTCTCTCTTAGATCTCTTGTCTGGATTTATTCTATGGTTTACTGCTAATGCCATGAGAACACCTAACAATTTTCGCTATCCAATTGGAAAACGACGGATGCAACCTGTGGTATAGTCTCTGTAATTCTCTCTCTGGTTCGCTTAACACTCACGAAACTAAAAGCCATATTGCTTAAAATTTGGCAGGGAATCATTGTGTTTGCATCTGTGATGGCAACTCTTGGACTACAAGTGATACTAGAGTCAACTAGGCTACTTGTTTCCAAGGTACAACACCGAGGACCACATTTAATCTTTTCTCGTAAACTCCTAACACCAGTTATATGATGTAATCTAATCTAGTTTGATATTTCTCATTGTATAGAATGGTTCTCATATGAGTAGCACCGAGGAAAAATGGATGATTGGAATAATGGCTTCAGCTACAGTCGTCAAGTTTCTGCTCATGCTTTACTGCAGGAGTTTCCAGAACGAAATTGTCAGGGCCTATGCACAAGATCACCTCTTTGATGTTATCACCAATTCAGTCGGTTTAGCAACCGCTGTTTTAGCTGTAAAATTCTACTGGTGGATTGATCCCTCTGGGGCTATACTAGTAAGTAAATCATCATCAACCTTATCCATTCTTGAAATGTCTCTTGTGAAGAGATATATTGAGAAAACGTTTATTCTTTATGGTTTCAGATTGCCCTGTATACAATCAGCACATGGGCAAGAACAGTTCTAGAGAATGTCCATTCACTGATAGGACGCTCAGCACCACCAGATTTCTTGGCGAAACTAACGTTCTTGATTTGGAACCATCACGAGAAGATAAAACACATAGACACAGTGAGAGCCTACACGTTTGGGTCACACTACTTTGTGGAAGTTGACATTGTGTTGCCAGAGGACATGAGGCTGCATGAAGCTCACAACATAGGAGAAACTCTTCAGGAGAAGCTGGAGCAACTCTCTGAGGTTGAGAGAGCTTTTGTCCATATTGACTTTGAGTTTACTCATCGTCCAGAACACAAATGCAAGGTTTGAATATCACGATAGGTTAATGGATCCAGAGGAAATAAATTAAGCAGGATGTCTCGATTTCTCTAGAGTTTTTGTTCCCTATGTAGCATTCCACAAAAGATAATAAGTTTTAAATCCCCCAATACGAGTGAGTGACACCTTTAGAAACGATTTGGTCCTTTTATGAGGTGAAAAATGTAAAATATATTCAAGCCCACATTGAAGAAAAACTTAAGACCAAGCTGAAGGCCTAAGGCATATGGCTCATTAATGTGTACTAAATATATATTATCGGCCCGAGTTACGGCTCGTTAAGAAAACATAGAAATGATTTAGGCCCAACAAATAATGTATGTTCTATATTATAAGCCCATTTATTATTACCCAGCTAAGTCGGCTTTGAAAAGAGTATAGGCCCATTTAGGTGTCACGCTCATTAGGGTTTATTGTAACCTAGAATCAAAGCTATATAAGCCGTCTTTTCCACAAATCCATACATCGGCCAAGCGAGCTCCTCAATTTTTCTTGTTTACTTGTTTCCTCATCTTTTAGTTATTGTTAGAGGTTATCTTAGGATCGTAGCCTGTGATGTTTGAGATTGTCCGTACCATCTGAGTTTCTCCTTGACGATTACCTCCACTTTCTGAGGCTTTAGATCTAAGATCATTAGTTTTATTTTTACTTCGGCGATGATGATGAAACAAGATTACCATCAAACTTTGAGAGGTTTTTCGCTCGTTGATGTAAACTTCTTTTTATAATCTGAGCCTAGTTTGTTTGTTTGAAATCTTATGTGTTACATGTTATATGAAATCGTTTTGGTGATAGGAAAGGCAACAAATTAGAGTCTCTGATTCACTTATGTCAATAGTGGATAAAGCGCTGTACGTTGCCGAGATAGATATGGCGATATTCTGGTACTTGGACTAGTTTTGATAGTTCCATGTGCATTCAAAAGCCCTTACATGTTTCTCTCAACTTATTCCCATTAGTATATGTATTTTGATTTGGTAAAGGCAACAAATTAGAGTCTCTGATTCACTTATTCAATAGTGGATAAAGCGCTGTACGTTGCCAATAATTACTTGGTCCAAAGATCTCCCAATCGGCTTTCAGTCTTATTTTAGCCGATATGATCGATGTTCCTAAATTATAGATTTTGTTACGTGTTTTCATATAGCTGAGCTGACCATATCATGCTATTTACCAAATCTTTTTGATCAATTACCTGACACATTGACAGACGATCGATTTTTAGACACTGAAATATGGGCCGAAATTTTGAAGGAGTAATGTCTGGTAAAGCAATGTTTGATAATGTTATGGACTGCTGCGCTTGTAGCAGTTAGATTTCATTGGGTTATAAGATCGAATTCAATATCCCCTAAAAAGATTGATGTAAACTGTAGCTTTGTAGCAGATCATAAATTATTTCATAAAACAGCTTTCGACGGGAAAGTTTATAATTTTGATATAGGAACCGGATAATAATTGTATCAGTAATTCTTAATCGGGCTTTGGATAGTCCCTTCCTTTTTAGTGAATTCGAATCGAAATGCAAAAATAATGAGGCTGACGCGCTTAATTTTCTCAAATATCCAAAAATGGCCAATTTCAAAAGGGGTTACCTACAGATTTGTGGCGCGTGGTAATAACTCGCTTATAGTGCAAGTGGTTATTTTGTTTTCTAATAGTTAATTATTTACCATACAAATTGTCTTCTAATGTGGGCTTACTAAATACTTTACGGCCTTTTCGTTTTCAGGCCTAGGGAGTTAGGCCCATTTTACATCTTTCTTGTCGGTTTCATTTTTAATGTTCGTATATTCGAGCTCTTTTCTCGTCTGTACAATGAACAAAGTTTTACTGAGAACAATAAAGATACTCAAATCATTCATAGGGTGATCAATTCGTATAAACTTAAATTTTGTTCGAGGATTAAAGTATAATTTATAATGCCTATTAAGGTTCTTTGATAATGCTATGAGCCCAATTTTACGATCGTCGTATTCTATGCTACCATCCCATTGGACAAGTACGATGCCATATTAGACTATTTAGTTCAATTGTCTAATTTAATTCCGAATTTAAAAGGCCTTAAATAAATAAATATAGTAAGGTTTGGGCGAAGGTTACAAATCATTTCACTCTTTCAGAACACAAAATAGCCCAAAACATGTTTCGACGAGCAAACTTAAAATTTGTTTATGAAAACCGTTACGCGTATAAGAGTAAAAAATTGTCGTAACTGGGCTAGAAAGAGCTAACGATTTACAGATCTTAGGTGCAAAATTACTTTTCGAATTCCTTAAACTACAGAGATAAGTCGAGGGAGAGTTAAAACTTAGAAGCACCAAAAAAAAATAAAAAAAAAATAAAAAAACTTAAAAGCATCACGCGCTAGTTGACAAAAAAAAAAAAAAAAAAAACATCACGCGCTTACTTTTTCGAACTATACAAAAATAGCTAATTTCGAAAGGGGGTTAAACCTACAGATTTGAGGTGCGTGCTGATAACTCGCATATAGTGCGCGTGGTTATTTTATTTTCAAACGGATACAAATATCGCTAGTGTGGGCTTTCTTAATACCGGTCTTTTTATTTTTTGGGCTTAGGCCCAGTTTACACGTGTCTTATCATTTTATTTTTTTATGTTTTTCTATGCATTAAAAAATTCCTTATGGCAAGGACAATAACAAAAAAAATTCATTAAAGATCACATAGTATTGTAAATGTGAGATTAAACATGAAAATTTTATTTTCCAAAATTACTGCTTTTTAATGCATAAGATTATACTTTTACGGTACTAATGTACAAATATTTTCCTTGAAAAATCATTTACTAAAAATAATTAAATAAATTCGTACGTCTTTTCTTTTTGGTCGGAATTAGTACGTCTTTTCTTTCTTTTTTGGTGGCTATTTATTTTGTTCATATTAGATCAAACTTAGGAGAAATATAAATATATATAGATATCAAATAAAAAGTAAGAAACATAAAAATATTAGAAGTCAAAATAAAGAAAAGAAAAAATACAACGCGAAGGTTTGATTACCACTCAAAAAACGAGCAGCTGTTTATCTTCCAACAAAGCTTCTTCGTGCATCTTCGCTCTTCTCAACTCGTCATCCTCTCCCTCTGATTCTCTTAAGTCGCCTTGAAAAATTAAGACAAAACAACAACAAAAGAACAAGAGAAGCTCTAAAATCCAGCAGCTATGGCGTTTCTTCTCCCCAATCTCTCTCCTTCTTTCCTTCTTCCGACCGGAAAATCACTCAAAGAGAAACCCATTTCCAACCAAGCTTTATCATCATCATCATCATCGTCCAATAGCTACGAGTTTGAAGAAGATAGTCTCTCTCCACTTTCTCTCTTTAGCGTCCAGGCTCCTCCTCCTGTTCGAGGTGCGCAGGTTAAGACCAAACCAAGTGCGCAGGATAAGTACCAGCACGGCAGCAAAGATGACTTCTACATCAATCTCGGTTTAGCTGTACGTACCCTTCGCGAAGATTTGCCTCTCCTCTTCACCAAAGATCTCAATTACGACATTTACAGGTGTGTTTTCCTCTTTCTCCTTTAGGTGATTCCTTCCTTAAACCTGTCAATGAAAGCATTTGTGTTTCCTCTTTCAGGGATGATATAACATTAGTGGATCCAATGAACACGTTCTCTGGGATTGACAACTACAAATTGATCTTCTGGGCACTTAGATTTCATGGCAAGATTCTCTTCAGGGATATCTCACTTGAGATCTTCAGGGTTTGGCAACCATCAGAGAACATGATTCTCATCAGGTGGAATCTTAAAGGTGTACCTAGAGTCCCATGGGAGGCAAAGGGAGAGTTTCAGGGTACTTCTCGCTATAAACTCGACCGAAATGGCAAAATCTATGAGCATAAGGTCGATAACTTGGCCTTCAACTTCCCTCACCAGCTCAAACCTGCCACTTCTGTTTTGGATATGGTCACCGCTTGCCCTGCAAGTCCCAATCCAACTTTCATGTTTGGCGCCATGGATTCATACTCATCTTCTTGGATTGAGTTCTACAAAGCAGTGCAAAGGACACTAGACAAGCAAGAAGAGCAAATGCTTGTGCAAGACCATTTCGTCCCATGCTCATAATGCCATTAGGTCACACTCAGGTGTATATATATATACTGTTACATTGAAGATACAATACATATATCTATGTGTGCAGGCATATGCATATGAGTAGATGTGGTTGACTTAGATATCAAAGAGGGTAGGGAACCAAGAATACTCATGAGCTTGTACAACTTGCCTATTGAATGTAAACAGAATTCCTTACAGTTGTTTTGTTATGTAAAACACATTGATGATTTGTCTTTACGATCAAGCGAAATTATATCCCTTGAAACCAGACACAATGTATGCCATGCCATCATAATATACTAGGTTCAATTCTCTCTTAATCTCAAAGGGAATATCTAAGTAGGACAACTTGGCGTAATCCAAAGAAGCCATATTTCTATATATTCAGTGTGGGTGATGAACAAGAGTGTTGATGCAGATTTGAAGTCACCCATATGAAGTAAAACACTAAATCTAGAATAAGTAGATCATTTACAGATAAGCACACACATAAAAGGAATCATAAGCCAGAGATTTTTACCTTTTGTACGGAGGGATGCAAAGAAAAAGTTAATCATTTTGGCTACGCTCCCCTGTAAGATTCAGGTAAGCAAAAGCTCATGACCAAACAATCTCAAAACAAGTTTGAGATGCTAATGAAATCTGTGATCTGAACGGATAGAGAGAAGATACTGATTGTACTAGTTTGAAAAACAGTACATGTGTATAAATCATAATATCTCTACCCTGTGATGCCAATAGTCCTCCTACTTAGGTGCGAGCAAAAATGCAGTGAGACCGATCAACTACACATTTCCTTTCTATTAGCAATCTAACAAGTTCACTGCTAGGTAGAGAGTCTCAGGCATCAGATCAAATTTGAAAAGTGCACCAATAACCATATAAGCAACGAACGAACAAGGTAAAGAGAGGAAGAAGAATTGAGAAAGCAAAATCAAGTTGAACTTACAGTGAACTACTACTCACTTGAATTAGCCAGTTGATAGAAATTCCATGTTTCTAAGTTAAAGCCCAAAGCTGGGTTTTGTGCCTGCATCAGCACTTCGGTTTAGGATAATCAAATGCTAAAATACACAAGACTGAATATGGTAGACAATGCAAAAGATCAATTCTACATGGCAGTTTTCAAGGAGACTATCTTTAGTTTATCCAGAGAAGAGAATAGGCATAATTAATGAGTGAATTACAAATGAGAAAAGCTTTGATTCACTCATGGAATCCGTAATTAGAGTTTCGAAATCCCTTCTCTATATTTACAACGCTGCTCACAGAAATAAACAACAGGCGAAAATTACTTGCATCTCAACACCATTAGAGGAGGAAGAGAAACCCTAGCTTAAACTTAAGATTTCACATAGAATAATTTCGTCGTACCTCTTCCTACATCATCAAGTAATGCGGATAAACTATCAATTAGAATCATGAAGAAACTTAGGGTTTCGTGGAGATTTTTACCTTCTCGAAGCTCATCTTCTTCCTCACATCTGCCTTTTCCGCTCTGTTTCGCTTTCTAGAGAGCGAGAACCGAGAAAGAGGAATTGTACTTGCAAACTTGTGAAAGCTGAAATCATTTGAGACAACTTTCAGTATTTGAAACAGAGACGAATTATGACCCTGAATTTACCGCCTTAGTCTTCACATATATAGCCCAAGCCCATTACAAAGCCCATTAGATCACATTTTAGCTTAAGTCCACCGATGCTTTGTTGGATTTAGTTCTGTATCCAACGCAAATCAAGCACGACTATCATCCCGTTCACGAGAAATTACAGGGTTCAACAGATATATTATCCCAAGTACAAAATCAGAGAGAAACCACACATATACAACCGTATTTCTGAGTATGACTATAGTATAGAGCTCAATACTTTCTTAATTCGAATTATTTTGAAGCGAATGTTGGTGGAGGAAACAGAAACAAAGGCTCATCACTGACTAGATCATCTTTAATCTCTGGGATTTTGATGGGGACCCAAATGTCCGCGAGTAGACCTAAAAGTTTCAGACAAATGAATAAGAATATTGCCGGGCCAATATAAGAGAAGCCCAACATTTTCAGTTCTTCAGAAGCAATCTCTGATCTCTTAACTTCTTGTAAACAAGAACAGTGATGACAGATGATGCATTAACATGGTGCTTCTTTAAAACGTTCACCCTTTTTGCAACTAGTCTCTACTGAAAGTGAGAAGATTATAAACAGTTTTTTTGTGGGGATTATTTAAATGATGAGAAAGTCGTATCATATATGCCCGTTTGGGTCACCAACCTCGCGATCACTGAGCCTTTGATTTTAATCACGGTAGGGTGTAAGGTCGATTTGAAGCCGCTGCTTCCCTTTTGTAACCCTCTGCGGAATAAAAGAGTCAAGATCTTGCCATTGTTAATGGTGTTCAAGGAGACAGATCCCTGAAACAAAAATGTGAACCAAAGAGTAATAATTCATGGATTTAAAAGGCTTACCGCAATCGCAATGAGCTCTTCCAGGAGTTCTTCTAGATGGCGCAAAGGCTTTGACAATGGAAAAACACAAGAATATTCACACCATTGCAAGAACGAGATGGATACTTTCGTAAACATTGAGTAGGACATAAAACTCACCCATTGAGTTGGACCATCAACTGGAGCACTTAGAGGATCATCATGAACCTGATCATAATCAAGTTGGAACAACGAATCCAGAATTATGTGACCAATAATCCAATGAGCTTGATAAAATTTCTAAAACGATTTGGTATCAAACAAGGTATATACTACCTCCATGAAAATTCCATCGACGCCAACTGCTACAGCTGTTCTTGCAATGCATGGTATTAACTCGCGAAGGCCTCCACTTGCAACACCACCACCATCCAACTACATCAGAATGTATTGTTCGTGTTCAAACTATTTGGTTATTGCTGGCTTCAAAATAAAATAAAAAGTTACTTTTTAAAAGGATCATACCTTCTTGCCTGCAGGTTGTTGTAGTGAATGGGTTATATCAGCGACCTGCCAATAAATTAAACGTGTATGTTAAATTGTAGATTGCAGATTGAAGAACATAAAGCAGAATAAGCAACATGAAAAAGAAAAAAAAGGATGGAGCAAGATACATACAACAGGACAATTAGCTTCTCTCATCCACTCGAAGTTTCGTGGATCTACTATCAAATCATCTGATAATCAAAACCAAAAAGAGTATCAGTCAGTCAATTGTAAAGGCAGAGAAAAAAAATTGTTTTAGCACCCTCTAATGTATACTTCAGCAATCCAATTTTTTTTAATTCCAAGAGATTTGCATGAGATTTGAGAATATCTACAATACTAAATTCCGTGGACACAATATTTGAAAAGGAGATGATAACTTACTGTATCCGAACATGGTTCCTCTTTCACAAACCATAACATTTGGATTCCCAGCCAGTCTGATCTTCTCAGCTGAATTCTCCATGACCTTAGCATATATATAACCAGTCATCAAAAGTATTCCAGCCAAATATTTTGACCAGCTTGAAAACGCAGGAAGAAAGAACTCACAGAAGGAGCACAGAATTGTCCTTTCTTAATATTGATAATTTTTCCGGTTTGTGCTGCTGCAACCAGAAGATCTGTCTGTGGAATTACAATTAACAACTTAAATCATCAACCATAGAACAGATATCAATCCAAGATCGACAGTTTGAAAGCTACAATCAAAAGCTTTGAGGAAAATACAGTTTAGAGTCTCACCTGGCGACATAAGAATGCTGGAATCTGAATTATATCTGCAACCTTGCCAACTGCTTCACACTAAGGAAAATAAAATCACACATTAGAAGGTACTAAAGACTTGCTAAATCTCAATCTTTTATGTGATTACGTTCATTTATACCTGGCTTGATTCATGAACATCAGTTACTATTGGTAGATCATATGCTACCTTCACCTTCTCAAGAATCTGCGTTGGAGAACCAGAAATGTGACCATCATTATTCTTGTTCAGAAAAAAAAAAAATTAAAGCAATTTCACGTTCAAGTATATGGTAGCATCATAGGGGAGAGTAATGCAATGGCTGCTATCAATTAGTTTACATATATAAGATCGATCAATACTCTGTGAAGGTTCTCATATCCACAGTCCTAACATCCAATTCATCTATATTTAGACATCCCAAGGCATAAAAAGAGTGATTAAAGGTATACAGGGGAAGATACCTTCAGACCCTCGGCCATGCCAGGACCACGAAATGACTTTGAAGAAGTTCTGTTAGCTTTATCAAAACTTGACTTGAAAACCAGGGGCAGCCCAACTCTACACCATTCACACACACAGACACAACAAAAGTAGCATGAGGATCTTGAAAAAAGAAAACACATTGTTCAAAGTTCATCTCTCAGTTGAGTTCTCTACTGTAATCAATTTTCATATAGAGATCAATACACATTCATACAAAGATCTCTCAGGGGGAAAAACGGAGTACAAGAAATCATACTTTGTGGAAATGTCTTTAATGTGCTTTGCCATTCGAAGAATATGTTCCTCGGATTCAATCACATTTGGACCAGCCAACAAGAAGAATGGTTCAGCAGCCTATACACGATATACGTATTAGAATCAAACTCGATTTTACCGTAAGAAGCCAACATTCAACATTCTGAAAACAAAAAGGCGAGACTCAAACCTTGAGCTGATTGTACAATAGTGATGTTGCCGCCATTCTTATCGCCAAGCCAATAATCGCAAAAGAAAATCAGAATCAGAATCCGAAGATCGGGAAAACCTAATTCTTCTCTGCAACGAAGCAAATAAGAAATGGAGAATTAAGGAATCTGACCTTTAACTTGATCTCGAAGTTGCTGCAGAGTGAGTGAAGAAGGCAAGTGAGATCTCCTCTCACCTTTAGCGCGTCGTGTAAATTGGAGATATTAACTGAGAGGTGATGTTTGGATACATGGACAGATTAATTCCTATCCAGGATAAGAACGTAGGAATACTCGGGACAGATTAATTCCTATCCAGGATAAGGACGTAAGCTTTACTCGGAGACATTAAAGACGTAATCGAACAAAAATGAACTAACAATGATTTAAAGACGTAAATATCATTTCCATTATATTTTCAGACAAGTATTAACAATGAGAGATCTGAAACAGAGAACCCGCCTACAAAAACCCATGACTTTTGTCTCCCCTGTTAGAACGCTTTCGATGACATGAGTGGTTTGGGAGGTGACATAGATCTAAGCTCAGGAGCCGAGCTTGGGAACATCACGTTCATCTTATGCATCAATATATCAGACCGTGATGGGATCTCGTTCAGAAGAAACTGTTGCACGATCGGTTTCTTGAACCACTCCATCACCAACTCTCCTGGTGCCCTCAAGACGACTTTGCTGACTTCAAAAGGCGACTCAACAGAGCTCAGCATTTGAGCAATTACAATCTTCAATGTCGGTCCTGTGACTAGCTTTATACGTCTCGGGACTACTCCGTAGTAAAGCATTCGTTTTCTGAACCTGTGGAGAGTGTGAACCACGGCTATGAGCGCAGCTCCGACAGATAAGTTTCTCACATCGAGAGACCAAGCAATGTGTTGATCAAAGACGATGGCTTTTGGAAAGAGTTTGTTCTCGTACGCTACTTTCCAGACACATCGAGCTCGGTTTATTTGACCCATCAAGACAAGGTAGTTGAGAAGGACATTCACAAAGTACCTAGCAGCTCCTTCTTCGAGTTCGTAATCAATCCCTTGGTAAAACTCTCTGACAAACGTTAGAACTGGTTGTTTCCTCTGTTCTGGACCTGTGAAGAGACCACACATAAAGGCATGAGCTTTATGCTTGGTAGCGCTGAGGATTGACATCAATTGTCTCTCTTTATCTTCGTCTTGGCATCTGACAAGATGGGCGAGAATCGAAGTGTAAAGCACCAAGTCAACTTTTCCAGCAGAATGCACGAGTGTCTCCAGCAAAGGCCTAGCTGAATCGTATAGACCATTTTTCATGCATGATTCAAATAACTGCCTGATGATAAAATTGTTTGTTTTGATCCCTGAAGAACCCATGAACCTAAGCCATTTCAGAGCAAGATCCACAGAAGCATCTTTGATATATATCATCAAAACATCGCTAGCGCAGACATCTACGGAATACCCCATTGCTTTCATCTCGAGTAGTATCTTCCCAGCAACATCGACAAGTCTTTTGTTGGCCAGAAGTGTAAGAAGAGAAATATAACTGCTCAGGCCAGGCCTTAACCCAGCATTAGTCATGGAGTTATAGATTTTCATTGCAGAGTCTACTTGCCCAGATCCAGCATGCATCTCCAATAGACACGAATATGTGGATGGTGTCGGTAAAAACCCAGCTTTCTCCATGTCTTTGAAAACCGTCATTGCTACTTCAAGCTTTCCTGATTTTGCATGAGATTCAATGATCATTGTGTACAATCCAAAGTTTGGCCTGAAACCTGACTTCTTCATCTCATCCCAAAGCCTAAGAGCAGTATCCAGCTTACCAGCTTTAGCATATGAATCAATCAAGGAAACAAACATAGTTGCTGATGGCCTATGGCCAAATCCCTGCATTTCCATGTAAACCTTCATTGATGTGTCCAATCGACCAGCTTTCCCCATTGAATCAACAAGCGAAGAAAACACACTAAAGCTTGGTCGGAGTTTCCTTTCTTTCATTTGCTGAAAAAGCTTGAAAGCTGCATCAAGACGGCCGGATTTGGCCAAGCTTGGAATTATCAGCTCATAAGTTGACCCATCCAACAAACTATCAGTTTTCTCCATGCTCTCATAAATCTCAAATGCCTTATACGGGAGACCTTTGTTCAGAAACAACATCATTAGATTATTATATGTCTGCGTATCAATTTTGCATCCCGACTCTTGAGCCTTTTTGAAACAACAAAAAGCAACCTCCAGTTTCTCAGCTTTAGCCAAATACTGAATCACTTGGTTATAGGCGTTAAACGACAAATCACCGTGACTACTCGAGTCTTGAACCATCTCCTCAAACAACGACTGAATCCCAACAAAATCCCTTCCCTGGTTCAACCCATCAAACAACACGACATAACATTCATCCGAAGGCAGATACCAAGGCTGCTTCTTAGCCCACCTAAACAGACTCAGCGCCGCATCAACCTCTTTAACAATCTTCAAAGACTGCGTAATATGAACCATATTCGGAACAAACTGGAGTTTATCTAACTGAGTCTCCAACTCCGGTCCCCATTTCCACCTCTGAACAACTTCAACAATCTTTGCAACAGAAGAAGCATTCATGTAAGGCTTCTTCAATCCACCAACCATTACATGGTCATCAAGCCCTGGCTCTACTGATCTTATTCCCTTACCACTGTGTAGTACACTACCCGACTCATCTAAATACTCAACCTCCTCTGTCCAGCCACTAGATTCACTACTTCCAATCTTTTCACTACAAAACCTCCTGACAATACTCCGACATTGTGTAGTCAATCCAACAAAATTAGGGTCTCTCGGTACAGAACAATCGGGACAAAAGCCATTTCTAACAGTGAAATAGCTCAATAATCGGATGTTGAACGAGAAACTACCGGCTAATTTAGGGTTTATTCGACTCGGAGAAATCAATGGAGACTCAGAAATGGAACTCCTACTAAGCGTAAAAATGACATTTCTGGGAATTACTTTCGCGGTTCTTCCACGGATCATCGAAGATGTAGACGGAATTATTGGGTCATGTAATGCGAAGAATTGAAATTTGAGGAATCAATTCTAACCTGGACTCCAGAGATGGCGATTTTTCCGTCTCCTCCGTCGGCTTAAACCCTAAAACCAGAGGCTTTAGAACAGTGTGGGGTTTTCCCAAAATAGATTATTTTTTTTGAATTTCATGTTAAATTAGATTCAAAAGAAAACGTTTTTACAACAAGTGCAGCTTTAATTTAGATTACAATAGTAGAGAAAAATCATTACCAATTAGCAAAAAATCATTTTAACGTTAGAGAAAAAATAACCAATTAACCACACACACATCAAAAACAAAAAACAAAAAAAAATTAACTCATCAATTTAGTACAAATTTCTTTAAATGTTTTGCTCATCAACTATCAATTATCTTCTACAAAGGAAAATAAAATAAAATCGAAATTCATGTATTTTACTTAAAATTTTAGTTATTTTATATGAAAAAAAAATCATATAAACACAAAATTTTGAATCTGAATTTGATTATAGAGTCTAGACTATGGTGGATACATGGATACAATAACACTAACTCATCACTCTTATAACTAGTTTCCTAGTTACCTAATGTTAAACTGAAAATATTTTGATATATGGTAGCAATTAAATATTTGAATTTTCCCAATAATGTCTTTGGTTTTGTACATTCTTTTAATTTTTGTAGATCAAGGATTTACTTGGATGAATTGCTATAAAATAAAAGCAATTAAATAGTGAAAAACTCATCAGTTGGTTTGTAATTATATTATTTGCAAGCCTTTTAGTCTGTAGAAAAGAGCATCTAAAGAGAATATGTGAAGCTTATGCAAATGGATGTAGTCAAGAAAAAGATAAATGTAAAAGAGCTTTGTTTGAGTACAAAGCAAGCAAAAGTTTATTTATAAACAGCTTTCCTCTCTGATTGTTTTTGCAGTGTCAAGCAAGCATATATGCCCATTGCCATACATATATGTATATTCTTCTACTATCAACATAAGTTAGACAGATCAAAATTGGTTAAATATGGTAAAAATTTGCACATTGTCTCCAGTAAAGTGATCTTCTGTGACAACGAAAGTATGCAACTAAAGTGCGAATCTTTATGAGAAACAGAACCTTATATCCTTCCACAGGTTACCTTGCAAGGATTCTTTGAGGTTTTTGTTTTGGTTTGTACACATGCACATGACACACACACACATACGCGATATATATAAAGAACGAGAGAGCGAAGAGACAAATATTTAACCTATCTTGGTCCTGTTTCTTTGTCTTCTTACTCTTGAGAGTGTATAGCTAATTGGTTTTATTTCTCTTTTGGTATTCATCTTAAAACCATGGAATCATATCGAGTCTTCACAACTATTTGTCTTCTTCTTTGTCTCTTTCTCTCAGCCAACTTCTTCACTCATTATGGTAAAATCATCTCTGTCTCTTTCTTTCTTTCTCTCTATCCAACTCTATCTCTAAAAGCATTTGATATTGATTATGATTTTCTTATATAGTAGTAGATGCAAGAAAAAGCGTGGGATTTGAGAGAGAGCCAAAGAAGGTGATGATGATCAAAGCATTAAAGCACACATCATTGTTACAGAAAATGATGACACAGCTCAATCTTGCTCAGCCTTTAGACTACTCTTCATCCTCCAACACTCAACCTTATGGCGTTAGCACAACTCTCACTCTACCTCCTTATGTTTCACTTCCCCCACTTTCAGTTCCCGGAAATGCCCCTCCTTTTTGCATTAATCCCCCAAATACTCCTCCTTCCTCCTCTTATCCTGGTCTTAGCCCACCTCCCGGCCCAATCACATTACCTAACCCACCCGACTCCTCCTCTAACCCGAACTCCAACCCCAACCCACCCGAATCATCCTCTAACCCGAACCCACCTGATTCATCCTCTAATCCAAACTCAAACCCAAACCCACCCGTTACCGTCCCTAATCCACCCGAATCATCCTCTAACCCAAACCCACCTGATTCATCCTCTAATCCAAACTCAAACCCAAACCCACCCGAATCATCCTCTAACCCAAACCCACCCGTTACCGTCCCTAACCCACCCGAATCATCCTCTAACCCAAACCCACCAGAGTCATCCTCTAATCCAAACCCACCCATTACCATTCCATACCCGCCTGAATCCTCCAGCCCAAACCCGCCAGAAATAGTTCCTAGCCCTCCAGAATCTGGTTATACACCAGGGCCCGTTTTAGGCCCACCTTACTCTGAACCGGGCCCATCAACACCTACCGGATCAATTCCAAGTCCATCATCGGGGTTTCTTCCCCCAATCGTTTATCCGCCACCCATGGCACCACCGTCACCGAGCGTAACTCCGACGTCGGCTTACTGGTGCGTAGCTAAGCCCTCGGTCCCTGACCCAATTATTCAAGAAGCCATGAACTTTGCATGTGGGTCAGGAGCTGATTGTCATTCAATTCAGCCTAACGGGCCTTGCTTTAAGCCTAATACATTGTGGGCCCATGCTTCGTTCGCCTACAATAGCTATTGGCAACGGACCAAAAGTACGGGTGGCTCGTGCACGTTCGGCGGCACTGGCATGCTTGTCACCGTTGATCCAAGTAAGAGAAATATTTGTTTATCAACTATTATTTATTGGTAATATTCATTTTTTTAAACAATGTTATTGAATGGCAAACAGGCTTTAACGGGTGCCATTTTGATTTCTTCTGATGCATGAAGACGAAGACAGCTCTCACTTTACATTTTGTTGGATACGAATAATATCAAAGAAATCTAGATATAATATGTTTAGGTGGGTCGCTCACTTGTAAGTTGAAACCAATTAAAGCTTATTTCTTGGGAATGGCATAATTATAAATCTTATGCTAAATACGTATATTGCTTTTGCTAATGGAATTAGGTCTTCTAGACTTGTGGTACGTTGCATCTACTTAACTACTATCACTAATAATTCCTTTATTTATACACACATCCCTTTTCTCCCACAATGATTTAGTAGCTTTGAAATAAAGTAATATACGCATTCTCAGTTTCTCACCACGACATCTTTTTTTATTTATAGAAAAACTTCTACGCCGGTCTATTATCTCAAACACGTGAAATGTCACCCTGCTAGGTTTTGCTGTTGATTAGCGTTGTTCACTAATTTTGTACTAGGTATTCAAAAGAATCGCAACTGCAGATTTAAGTGAGTATATATGAAAGAGTCTCAACAATGTAAGTGAAACAGTTTACGTAGGAACAATGTAACTTGATGTACCTTATTCTGTTATACGAAAAACATTCGTACAATAGAAATTAATCGTTACAAATGTGGGTTAATTCTACCGTGTGCAGATATTGCGTGAGTACTTTAATCACTTGAATATTTTGGTTCATGCATTTTGTTCATGGTGAACTAGCAAAAAATTAGTTGCTATAAAACAATATGGCCTTTTTAGTAACCAAGTAATTACTGGTCTAGTGGCGTTTTGAAGACATATGAACTGTGGTTTCGAACTCTGTGGGTGAAAAAAAAAAAAAAAATTTTGTATTGATCAGAAAAATTCGGCAAAATCCAGAGACCTAATGTTAAATGGATACAAAAGAAAAAAATGAATATAATGTTCGTTCAGCATTTTTGTTTTGTATTGTATTCTGTACCTATGGAAAATTAGTTTTTAAACCAGAATGGAACAAAAAAATCGAATATATGAAAAAGTGGTAAACTCAAAATCGGCAAAAAAATAAAAACAGAAAAAAGGTGAGAAAATAGGAAAAAGGTAAAAAAGTAAAAAAAAAAAAAAAAGGAAGAACCCTTCCGATTTGATTTGATTGGGACTATATAAAGGGAACTCTATAACATCATCTCTCTCACAAGTCGCAACGCTCCAACGACTTCAATTCAATTTACTTTCGATTTTGTCCTCTTCCAAAAACCCTTCCGCTTAAACCCTAATTCACTTCGCCGGCCATGTCGACACTCGAGGATGGATTTCCGGCGGATAAGCTCTTCGCTCAAGGATACTCTTACACCTACGACGACGTCATCTTTCTTCCTCACTTCATCGATTTCTCCACAGACGCTGTTTCTCTATCCACGCGCCTTAGCCGGCGCGTGCCTCTCTCCATACCTTGCGTTTCGTCTCCGATGGATACTGTTTCGGAATCTCACATGGCTGCTGCTATGGCTTCTCTTGGTGGGATTGGAATCGTCCACTATAACTGTGGCATCGCCGCTCAAGCATCGATTATTCGCCAAGCTAAGTCGCTTAAACATCCGATTGCTTCCGACGCCGGTGTGAAGTTCCCGGAGTATGAGATTACTTCTTTAGATGCTTTTGGTCCTTCTTCCTTCGTTTTTGTCGAGCAAACAGGTGAGTGAATCATATTCGTTTTTTTTTGCAAAAAGAATCTGAATTTAATAGTTACAATGGTGAATTTAAGTTTGTTTGTTGTATTGATTTAAATGCAGGAACAATGACGACTCCTAAATTGTTAGGCTATGTAACGAAATCGCAGTGGAAGAGAATGAATTACGAACAAAGGGAGATGAAGATATACGATTACATGAAGAGCTGTGATAGCAGTGACTATTGTGTACCATGGGAAATTGATTTTGAAAAGTTGGAGTTTGTTTTAGAAGATAAGCAAAAGGGCTTTGTGGTTCTTGAGAGGGATGGTGAGACTGTGAACGTGGTGACGAAAGATGATATACAGAGGGTTAAAGGATATCCCAAGTCTGGACCAGGGACTGTGGGCCCAGACGGTGAGTGGATGGTTGGTGCAGCGATAGGTACGAGGGAGTCTGATAAGGAGAGGCTTGAGCATTTGGTTAATGTTGGGGTCAATGCTGTAGTGTTGGATAGTTCGCAAGGGAACTCTATTTACCAGCTTGAGATGATCAAGTATGTGAAAAAGACTTACCCTGAATTGGATGTGATTGGTGGCAATGTTGTGACAATGTACCAGGCACAGAATTTGATCCAAGCAGGAGTTGATGGGTTGAGAGTTGGTATGGGATCTGGTTCGATATGTACCACACAAGAGGTTTGTGCAGTTGGTCGTGGACAGGTAAATTAAAAAGCTCTGAATCCTAACTGTTTAATCTTTTAAAAGGTGTAAACTTTGTGACTATATGTGACTAAACAGATTTGTCTTTTTGTGTGATTTGGACCTGTTAGGCTACTGCTGTGTACAAGGTTTGTTCGATCGCTGCTCAGAGCGGGATTCCAGTTATAGCGGATGGTGGTATCTCAAATTCAGGGCACATTGTAAAGGCTCTCGTCCTTGGAGCATCAACTGTTATGATGGGTAGCTTTTTAGCTGGAAGTACTGAGGCTCCCGGGGGTTACGAGTATACGGTATAGTCACATCTTCTTTCGGTTTAATTTACAGTTTTCTTGAAACTCTGTTTGTTTTGATCGTTTTGTGGTAATAACAGAACGGTAAGAGGATCAAGAAGTACCGTGGAATGGGATCGCTAGAAGCAATGACTAAAGGAAGTGACCAAAGATACTTAGGAGATCAAACAAAACTCAAGATTGCTCAAGGAGTGGTTGGAGCAGTCGCGGATAAAGGCTCAGTGTTGAAGCTGATACCTTACACAATGCACGCCGTGAAACAAGGTTTCCAAGACCTTGGTGCTTCTTCCTTGCAATCTGCTCATGGTCTGTTGAGATCAAACATCCTTAGGCTTGAGGTGAATGAAACTTGTTGTCTCAATTCTAATTCCCAAAAACTCTCTAATTTTGCTGAGATTAGTGCTAATACTGTTTGGTTTTTGTGACAGGCTCGAACTGGTGCTGCACAGGTCGAAGGAGGAGTTCACGGGCTGGTTTCTTATGAAAAGAAATCGTTTTAAGCTTTGGCCTAAAATTGAGTGCTAAGAGTGTTTCTTATATCATGTTCCATGTTATTTTTATAGATATTACTTTTCAATCTAGTAACTTTAGTCTTTTTATTTATTGACATGATTTACATTGTCTCCTAAAATCAATTTTCCTCTAATATTGTCTTATATCTACTAAGTTACTAGAAGATTTGTTGAAATTTTGAAAAGAACTCAATATAAATGAATGAAAAGAAACAGCCTTTGTTTTTCTAAATTAAACAAACCTCTTCTTGTTCTGAAGCAACAAAGAAGAAGACCAAAGTCTTATTTTCATTTACTGAGTTTACCTGCCAGATCAACTTGGATCAAGTTAAAGATTCTTCCTGTAAGCTAACAGGCTCGTAGATCACTGATTTAACAAGACTCATCAGATCATTTGATGTGAATCCATCGTCCTTCCTGTAAAATAAGTTCAACACTTTGCTCATTTTCAAGAACGCTTCTTTGCATTCCCTTGGAACCACACTTCCTTTCTCCTCCAAAACTAGCTTATGCAATTCTTCCCTCTTTCTCTCTGCTAAACCTTTCATCGATTCTATGATCACTTCTTTGCTGCGATTGTCTCTCTCGTGTTTCATGTGCAATGAAACCGCATTCAGCTTCCCTTCCGCGCTTTCTCTCTGCAAAAAAACATCAAAAGGGATATATAATCCCAAATCTATGAGCAGAGGTTTGTTAATTACCATTATTTTGTTGGATTTAGGCGTCTTTGCCCATCTTTCAACTGTACAGTTTAGTAAAAAGTTTGAGATTTTAAGAAGAGTCTTACCTTAAAACCTTGTATGTCATTTAGAAGACGACCCATAGTGCTCACGAGCTTGTAGAGCTGATTATATTGGTGGCTATCGACTGTCTTCTCTGGAAGTGGAGGTCCGATCAGATAGGTAGCTGGGAGGACAATTGGTCCTAATGCAAATGATATGTACGCATTTTCCATGTAATCCTCCAAGCTTGGTGTTGACTTGTCACTGGACCACTCGGCTTCTCTCAACATAGACTTGAGCAGATCCAACCACTGCGTAAGATATAGCACCAATGAAGTATGGTCAGATGAGTTGTTAGGCTATGATAACAGAGAATATAATTGTGTGGGATGATTGATACTTAACAATTTTCACAATGTGGTGTGTCACATTGCGTCCTTGATAGGTGAATGCTTTGTCTCCTGTTTCGAGAATGGTGTCCCTTAGAACTGAGAATATGATCTCAACATGTTCTGAGCTGTACTCAGGAACACCGTTCAAATCCCACCTGAAATTTGTAAGCGAAGAACGATTATGCTTTTACGAGGGAACAAGCAGAGGAAGAGCTCAGAAGAAGGAGCCAAATCAACATACTTTTCGACCAAGTGTATGAGGTTTTCCAGTTCTTCTTTGGACCCTCCAACATCAAAGAAGTCGTCTACAACCGTTGTAAGTACTCCACCTTTGGCCCACGATATACGAGCATCAGATAGTTCAGGAGAAAATAAAGTTGCAGCCCCAGAGAAATAACAGTAAGCCAGCTTCTGTCTGGCAAATTTCAGTTCCTGCAATCTATTCTCCACAATCCACCTGCAAGTTGGTGAGCAGCATTGCTGAATTGTGACTACATAACAAATAGAAGTCACACCTGAATTTATAACGTGAACTCGTTCAAGTGTGTGGTTATATATTAGTAAAACTAATTAGCTTATGCAAGAAGGCTGAATAAATGAAAAAGCTTAGCTGGGAGCGCACCTATCAAGACGTTCCATTTCTTCACGGTGTATGGACTGGCAGAAATTGAAGTCATCCACAGCTAACTTCAGGATATCAGAGGTGCAAATATTGTGCAAACTAGAACACAGAAGAAAACAAGAATGAGAATGAATGCCCTGATTAGATTGTCGTTTAATGGAAGCTGGCTGTGCCAAAACATATGGCAACACAGGCTAGAAAGGAAAGAAGAGGAATTTACCGATATGAGGTTTTTGTAACTCTGGTGTTTTCCACAGCAGAACCATTGAGTATTTTTCTCCTGTGATCTGATCTTTCTAGGCTTGCATAGGAGGGAAAAGCAAGAGCATCCTCGACCTGAAAAAGCTTCGATTCTCAGATAGCTCTCACAGGAGGATAGATAAGCAAAAGAGATTACCTCTTTCTTGAGGTATTTATCTCGAACAGAGGTCTTAACCCAGCTGGACAATTCCATCTCCAGATATTGTTTAGTCCAACAACACTGCTTCTTCAAAGCTGATTCATGTGGATAACTTTGAGCAGCCTTAAATAATTCTAACACAGAAAACGTATTCTTAACATATCCTTCCAAAGTATCAGAGAAACCAGATTCTTCTGCAAATGGTTTTAGCGGATCTGCAACAAATACAGCGTCTCAACTTAACATGGACATGCATTTAACTCAAATCTAGGCTATAATTATCTGAAATAAAGAGGTCACTTCACCGTAAGACACATCATAGCCATGAGCAAGCAATAATCGAAAAGCCAAAGCACAAGTGGCCAAGTCCAAACATATTTCTTCATCCCCACGAAGCCAATATCTGTTCATTGGTCAATGATGGTTTACAAGTTAAACTACAAAATCATCATAACAAGTTTCCATATTTGATGAAGGCATTTACCTATAGGTTTCATCCAATATGCTTTTGATTTCGGTTTTGAAATCTCTATCAATTCCTAAGCTTTCAAGAGTGACAATTATACTAAGGCGTGCATATTGATCAAATGGATAAACTGAAGGAACTGAAAAGATAAGCAAACTTATTAGCAGCGGAACTCTCTACATACAAAGGAAATGATAGTCATGTTGAAAGATATACCTGCAGCCTCGAATTTCTGAAGGAGAGAACAGAGATAACGGAGACAACCATCATTCCCAAACTGAGTAAAAGCAGCTGCTGTTGTGGCTGGAGAATCAAACAGTGACCCATTTTTCCTTTGATATTTGACTATCAAATCCCAATCTTTTAGGTTTCTTGTCCCCTCTAAAACATAGGCCAGATATGCTTCTCTTCCCTTTGAAAACTTTTCACTATCACTGATCAAATATTAAATCAACAAAAAGTTATGAAAACGAAGACTTCTGTACAAGACCATCTTTCAGTTTCGTCTGAGTATGCTAATAAAAGAGCAGGAGTATACCATTTAAGATCCAGATCTCTTTTTCGTATCATGTCATCCACCACTTCTGAGCCCAATGGAATCGTCAGATTCAAATCTCTAGCATATTTAATCATCCCAGGAAATATAATATCAAACCCTGTTGGTTTCTGTATGGTTTCATCAGTGACTAATGCAGAATTCAGCTCAATAAACTGGAGACCTGGATTTTTATTTGACACTCATCAATCCATGAATCTTCCAAAAGTGAAACAGTAACAAAAGAGAAAGTAAAAAACCGACCCTTGTTTATTTGTCTTTCACCAATTCCCCACTTCTTTAACGCGAGGATACTAGCCAGTGTAGATGATAACACATCCTTCTTAAGAGATTGATGGTCATGGTTATCAAGTCCCCAAGATCCATCTTCATGTTGATTATCCAATAACCATTTCACACACTGTGGGAAAAGTGGAGCATTTTGGGAGCTCGGTGATGGAACCATTGCTACCCAACTAGTATCGTAGGCCGAAACAGAAAGCTCCACTTTCTCCAACATCTTCCTAATCTTCTCCTTTGTTTGCTCAAAGCTCTGGATAGTTTAAGAGTATTAGTTGGTCTAGACCAGAATTTTTCTCTTATGTAAAAGCAAGCAAAAATCAGCTGTTTTGTTTATTTACCACATTGTTAGCTCTTGTCTGTACTTCTGAGTCCAATCTCCGTTCCAAAGTAGCTGCATAACAAGAGAACATTGCCATTTGATTCAGGTAAGAGAGTGTAGCAACAATTATTTACTTCATTGATATCAGTCCTAAATCCTCACTAAAGGAAGATTATGTAAGAAAATCAATTTCAATTGAACTGACGAAATAAGCATTTCGTATAATCCAAAAGATCAAATCAGACAACAATTCGCAGAGTAGGGTAAAAATACAGAATAATGCCAGTTTACTTCAATTCCATTTAATCACCAAGTACATGCAAGCGAAGAAATCAACCAATGCCGGAAATGAAAAAAGAGAGATATCGAGAGTGAGAGTACAGTAACCTGAGATCGGAGACGAACAACCGGAGGAGCGAAGGTTGATAGACATAAAGAAACCAGAAGCAACCGAAACGGCGTCGTAGCAACCTGGTGAGATGTCATCATCATCAACAGTGACAGTGAGAGTCAATTCCAGATTGTGAAACGAAAACAATAAAATCAAAAATGAAAGCGACAGAGAGAGAAATATACATACTCGCGACGAATTAGCCTTGACGACTGACGACGACCGTAGGACCCGAAAATATCTGGAAATCTGGCTTAATAAATAGTAGATTATTACAAGTCATTACCATACAAATAAATCTTTTTTGACCAATTACATTACGACAAAGGATAATCAAAATCAGGAAATAACGTGTACATGTGTATATCAACCGAACAGGTGGACCGTAGATATCGACTCAACAAAAAACTACTTTTATGAGATTATTACAAGAACTGAAGAACATATGATTAAATCTAAAGACTGAACAAAATTCTCTGCTTATTTTGCAATTTCCAACTGTAATTCATTTACATTATTTTCTAAACACCATTTACTGGCTAGTATCTTAACAACAACAGGACAAAACACAAACGTTTGTTTTCAACAATATCAAAATTATAAACGAACTATATACTTATTTTCGTTTTTTCTCTTTTGTTAGCTAAGCCAAAACTACGCCGTTTGACGATGGAGGGATCAACGCCTGATGCTCGAAGGGCTCTATTACTGTAAACCTCCAGCACTTCTGTTCCACGAAAGGTACGAGGGGTCTCCGAGTTGCCTGAAACCATTAATACAGAAGATCATTTCACTGTACACGTTCCAAAATCTGAAAAGTGTAATAATGTCTTAACAAAATGAAGCATGCATGACCCTGAGAGTGACGTACCTTGGCTTAACTAGATACAATACGGCAAATGTAACAGCCAAGAACAAGCAAATACTGCCTACAGTCAGATAAGCAATCCCGAGGAAATCATTCCTTCCGCCGAGCCAGCTAGTTGTTGACAGCACTAGCTTCTTCTGCCCATTGAAGCTGTAAGTGTTGTAGTTGTTCTGCAACAAGACCGTTATGGTATCACCCGCGTGTAGGTCTGTCTCAATCTTCCCATACAGCTTCCTAAACGTTGGCAAAGCCGCGGTTCGCATCCAGACTATGAGGTCTTCTTGCTCACTCAACTATCCAACAGACAACTCTTACACTTGTTAAAATCCTATCAGAAGAAGGAATCTAAATTGATCGATATTCAAGGATTTTTTACCGGTTTAGAAATATTAAGAGTTCCACCGCCTATTGGTGCTCCTTTCTGAAAATTTTTAGGGAAGACATTTTTCCCAAACTTGTTTTCTCTGTCACTCTTCCATGAGATACCTTTCTTATTCACAAGAAGTTGTTGGCTATTTCTTGAAAAGCTATAAGTATCGTTGAACAAACTCCAAGCAACAAGACCACATGGCACAATTGGTTCTCCACCCACATTATCCTCAGGTGCACAGGTCTTCACATCATGCTCTTCTTTTGGACTTCTTAGTTGTGCATCGTTTCGACTTTTCACATACCTAATCATATACAATCAACCAGAGGAGTAACTGTATTAATGCAGGGAAAGTAACAGGCAAAAGCGATAACTATTACTAAGCAGATAAGGCAAAGTACCGTCTATGGTTTTGGTAGAAATTCTCAAGTTGGTAGTATACATAGACAGGATGCTTCATAGCTTTTGTCACCTGAAAAAAATGAAAGGCTTTAGAAAGAGCCATACCTAGAAGAACAGCTAATATACACAATCATAGAAGGAACTAAATTGCCATAGAAGAAGACATGTACCGTTATTGTTCTCTTACAGATCTTATCTCCTTCACCCTGTATGTAAGCGACCATGTTGTTTCTAGAAGATGTTGGAATACAGTCTGTGTCATATCGATCAACAATCTCGACTACCTTCAAGTATGAATGAAACATATCCTCAATAAAACCACAAAACCGAAGCTGGAAAATAAACCATTAGAAAAGGCAGAAAAACAATAGCATGATGCACATACTCCCTGAGAAGCAAATAAGCAGATCACTCCAAGGGGAATGAAGACAACCCCAGCGACAAGAAATGTCAAGATCACCTGCAAATGGCCATGAACAATAAGAAAACAGCAAAAAGAGTAAGAGTCATCCTTTTCCACTATTGTAACATTGAACTTACCCATCTTGGAGTAAGAATTGGCTTGCACGCTGGAAGCTCTTGCTGAGTAAACCTAGAATCTGGTAAAGAAAATTGGTTCCTTGTGAAGTTAAGAACAGAGAATCCAAAGCAACCATACAGTTTGTTTAATGGGAGAACAATGTTTAAAGTTTTCGAACAAAAGATTTCAACCAATGTCACATCAAAACCCAACAACTAAACGTGAGTTTCAACTACACGGTGTAGGACAACTTGAAAAACCAAGCTGATGAACCTATACACCTCTTGTATATACGAATCTACATCAAACCCAGAGTATACAAGAATGCTATTAGAAATCAAAGAAACATGCAAAAACACATGGTGATCGAGGTATAGCAACACCATCAACAGAGAAATTTTTGTCAATTCAATACGAATTCCAGGAAAGAAAGAAAAAAAGAAGACGAAATTTCTAAGGACGATCCATGACTATACAAAAAGTTCGACCAAATCAGAAGATTAGAAGGATAGATAGAGATAGAAAGATCACATTTTGGTCGCTTGGAGGTTTTTTTGACACCGGAAATCTCAGACGATCCGCCTCCTCCGACGGTGGAAGATGCCGCGGTGGAACTCATCACCGAAGAAATTGATTAGAAATGAAATCTCCTCTACAACTATATTCCGAATCGAATGGACGGCATGAGTCGTTTTGGGAAGAACAGATCCTACGCGAATGAGGGGAAGAATGTTAGGTTAGGCTTATGAAACATATCTACTTGGGGAAGATGTATAGATCTTTTAGATGAAGAAGCAAAACTCTCGACAAGGAAAAAAGAAAGACGACTTTGACAAATGCTGTTATCATGGGAGGGAAAAATAAAATAATAATAAGCCAATTTTTATGTTATTTTTTAAAGGGCAATTTGGGTAAAGAATAAAAAACGGAAGTTTTCGAACAAACCCGGCAAATGCGGTTAAACTGCCACGTGGATTACACGTCATTAATAATTAACCCACTCGAATACAGTCAAATAACCCACCTGTCATTTTTGACGGATCCAATTTTGAAGATATTTTACTTGTAAAAAATCTCTTGACAACATATAATTTCGTTGCCTAGTAGCTTCTTCACAGCTTCTGATCTCACTAGTGTTCGTCATCTTTGTTCGATTGAAGTTTGGGAAGTGGTGATGGTAATAGGAGCAGCAGCGCGTGTAGCCATCGGCGGTTGTCGAAAGCTCATCTCGTCACATACCTCCCTCCTCCTCGTCTCTTCTCAGTGTCGCCAGGTAAATCGTCTGTCTTCTCAATCGATTCTTCTGTATTTACATATTTACTCGTGGATTCGTCCGCAGTCTCTCACGGAGAAAAGGATCGAGTGGTTTCAAAATCAGAACAATGGTTATATATCTGAATTCAGTTTTTCTAGTATTTCTCGGATCTTGTGGTCTCATGGAGGAAAAGTGAATTGGGTTTCCTCCGGATGTTTTTGTTAAAGAACAAATGTGAATACGTTATGATAATGATACTCTGTTAATTCAATTGATTATCAGATGAGTATGGACGCACAAAGCGTTTCTGAAAAGCTTAGGAGTTCTGGTCTATTACGAACTCAAGGTCTAATTGGAGGCAAGTGGCTTGACTCGTATGACAATAAGACAATCAAGGTCATACAACTCTGCCTTTTACCCTCTCTCTTTGTTTTGGGGATGTTATTTTGGAATGCTTTATGTTGACATCATGTTTTCTTCCTGACAGGTTAACAATCCAGCAACCGGTGAAATTATAGCTGATGTTGCATGTATGGGAACAAAAGAGACAAATGATGCTATTGCTTCTTCTTATGAAGCATTTACTTGTATGCTTCTCTTCTTCATTACTTTAGCTTCTTTCTTTTCGAGCTTCTTAATTCTACCTTAAACTGTTCCGTCTCTCCTGCTCAATGTTTGATGGTCACTTCTATTCACGCTGAACATTTTGCTCTAATGCTCTTACATGTTATCACATTCAGCTTGGAGCAGATTGACTGCTGGAGAGAGGAGTAAAGTTTTACGGAGATGGTACAATCTTTTATCCCGTAGCAATGCGTTCTCTTTTACTTTTGTAGTGTTGGATGGGGATGTTTAGGATTATAAGGTTCTGAGCCACTTCATTTCACCAAACACAGGTATGACCTCCTGATTGCACACAAGGAAGAACTTGGACAACTTATAACTTTGGAGCAAGGAAAACCACTCAAGGAAGCCATCGGAGAGGTTAATGATTCATTTTTTATTTGAGAACATTGAATGTGCTGTTTAGGCTTGTCTCAACTGTTGCAATCGTTTCTTAAATGCAATATATGATTCTGCAATTTAGTTTACAGGTAGCATATGGGGCAAGTTTTATTGAGTACTATGCGGAGGAGGCAAAACGTGTATATGGTGATATAATTCCTCCGAATCTGTCTGATCGCCGACTGTTGGTTCTAAAACAGGTTTCCCCATTCATGCTTCTATATTTAATACATGCAGCTTTTTTGTAGTGACATAGTTCTGCACCCTAAGCTTAACTTGTAGGTGCGTAGTTAAATAATTGCCAGGCTATCTGGGCTTGGAAACCTGTGACTTGGCTCTGCATTCCCACACCTTCCCAAGAATTTTTTTTTGCAATTTTCTAAGTCTTGTAGCAATGTGATATGAACTTGGAGAACCTTAACCTTGCTTTGCGAATTCCATTTTATATGTGGATATTCCTCGTGTACTTTTTTTTCCATGCAATGTGGCTGTATTTGTAATCGCAAGTGTTTACTATACATCTCAATTGCTTGACTCTCTTGATTTTCTTTGCAGCCTGTCGGTGTTGTTGGTGCAATTACCCCTTGGAACTTCCCCTTAGCCATGATTACTCGGAAGGTCTTGCTTTTTTTACCATTCCAATTTACCTTCTTCTTTCTGTAAATAGCTGCCTAGTACCCAGTGAGTATGTAGAACTTTTTTCATTAAATTTGATGTAGATGGTAAATGGTATTGTAGGTCGGCCCTGCTCTTGCTTCTGGATGCACGGTGGTTGTTAAACCATCTGAACTTACGCCCCTAACAGCACTTGCTGCGGCTGAACTTGCACTTCAAGCTGGAGTTCCTCCGGTAATCTTTTATATTAGGCTTGAACTATACAACCAACTAGCGTCTCTGGTCACATCTAGATGGATTTCCTCATGTCAGGGAAATAACCAATAATGTGTTAAGTTCGAACACAGTAGTCTTTCCGTTTTACATGTAATCTGATTTGAATATTTGATCAGCCCATCTCCAAGAGTTTGTATTGTCGTCAATGTGGCTACTATCTGATGTATGGACCCATTGATGTAGGATTAAGTGGTTTAAAGGCTAGTTTTTTACGAAGTTTCTTTTGTGCTAATGAACTCTTTGGGCAGACCATCTCTTTAGGGTTTTGCTCTTTTTTTTTTTTTTTTTTTTTTGTATTTGTAACACTTCATGTTTCATTTGCATTATTATTTTCAATAGGGGGCACTTAATGTGGTCATGGGAAATGCTCCTGAAATTGGGGATGCTTTGCTTACGAGTCCACAGGTTTCTCTAATCATATTTGTGTACATTCTGTTATTTGTATCTATGCCACTAGTAGTGAATTTTGATAAGTATCCTTATTAATTGACTGCTTTTGTTTCTCGTGCTACTCAGGTGAGAAAAATCACGTTCACGGGATCAACAGCAGTTGGGAAGAAGTTGATGGCAGCTGCTGCACCTACCGTCAAGAAGGTATACTTAAGCAACGATATCATGCTATTTAAAATAATATTCTCTAGAATCTAGATTGAATACCCCCTGGTACCTCTTCTTTTTTATTGGTGTAGGTTTCTCTAGAACTTGGCGGCAACGCACCCTCTATAGTATTTGATGATGCAGACCTGGATGTAGCTGTAAAAGGAACGGTAAGTAATAGTCATAAGGTTGAAGGCATTTCTTTATCCAAAAGATGCAAAAACGTTGATTCATCTGGAATTACTCAGAACTGACAGTATCCCGTCTCTTTTCCATACTAGATGTGTATATAGTTTTACTGCTTATATAGATACTTATGTCCATGATCCACCTATCCCAGCTCTTAGTTTCAAGCTCAATTTTCTTAGTGGTGCACTATGGGATCTTCAATACCCTAAAACATTATATTACCCATTTGATCTGTGATTGCAGCTTGCAGCGAAATTTAGGAATAGTGGTCAGACATGTGTTTGTGCGAACAGAGTACTTGTGCAAGATGGTAAGAATTGGGATACTCGGCACACCCCTCAGGATCTTGCATCCAGTGTTAATATAATTATATTTTTTCCGCAGGTATCTATGATAAATTTGCTGAGGCCTTTTCTGAAGCGGTTCAAAAATTAGAAGTAGGAGATGGGTTTAGGGATGGGACAACCCAGGTATGTCCTTTTTCGATCTTATGCTTCTGCTTTGTGATGTTATACCCTTGATGATTGAGGGGGTTACAAGAAATATGAGAATTTCACGTTCATGTACCTTATTTCTACGTTCTGTCGAGTAGCATCCCAAGCGATTTGATTTTAAAATTAACTGAGTCTCTTGTGTGCTCTACTATTTTGCTGTTAATCTATTTGTCGCTTCAAAATTCTTACAGGGTCCACTTATAAATGATGCAGCAGTGCAAAAGGTACATTCTATTAATAATACTTTGCAGATTCCGTTTTTCATGCACAACAATAATGTTTGATGACAGAATGTTTATAGTCTTCATGCTTGATAATTTCAGGTAGAGACATTTGTACAAGATGCTGTTTCTAAGGTTTGTATTTTACCTTATGCATCCTTGCTAATCCTTGATTTCTAAGCAATGCAGTTCATATATTCTATTTGTATTCAGCCAAAAACAATTCTTGTATTGCCAATACTAACACAAGTACTCTGTTCAAGTAAAATCTTATTTATTGGTGTCTTCTTTTTAAAGGGAGCAAAAATCATCATTGGTGGCAAAAGGCACAGTCTAGGGATGACTTTCTATGAGCCTACTGTTATCCGCGATGTTTCGGATAACATGATCATGTCTAAGTAAGTACTGAAAAATTTCACATAATTGCAGTGTTACAGCTTCTTGTATCTCTAAAGAACGAGTTATAGAAACATAGTGTTCCTCGCATTTTTGTGATCAGAAGAACTAATTTACTTTTTCTAGGGAGGAGATTTTTGGACCTGTAGCTCCCCTTATTCGGTTCAAAACCGAGGAGGACGCTATCAGAATTGCTAATGACACAATTGCAGGTTTGTCCTCATTTAATCTTGGTAACCTTTTTCTTTTACTTGTCGAGTCTTAGGCTAACATAATAAGTGGAAATGTGTCTTGTGTGTGTATGTGTGTGCAGGACTTGCTGCTTATATATTCACAAACAGTGTCCAAAGATCTTGGCGTGTATTTGAAGCACTTGAATATGGACTTGTAGGGGTGAACGAAGGACTCATATCAACAGAGGTAAGACCAGGGATGAAAGAACCACGTTCTCCTAATTATAGCCATACATATGCTTACATCTTTTGATTGCAGGTGGCTCCATTCGGGGGAGTGAAGCAGTCTGGTCTTGGAAGGGAAGGATCCAAGTATGGTATGGACGAATACCTTGAGGTAACTCACAACACTCATTTCTCTCTTATTGAACTCGCTTCAGTTGATAGGTCTTATATAATATTAGAAATCTACGTAATAAAGTCTGCAAGGTTATAGCCTTATAGGTGGTTAGTTTTACATTTTCCTGTCATGCGATTGCTCCCAAACTCCAACTATAACACAGAGACTATCGATGCGAATCTGTCTTTTGAATTGTTTATAAGCATAAAGTTTTGCAAATTACTACTTTTCATTTATTGATTCTGGGCTCTTGGCTTTGACGCAGATCAAATACGTATGCTTGGGAGATATGAATAGACACTGATTTGGTTTGTTTGAAAAGCTTTAGAAATTGTAAGTTTTTCTCCTCCACTCGTATCCTTCTAATAAAAGCTTACTGTGGAACATAATAAGGATTCGGAGGATACTTCTTAAGAAATAAAGATTTGGTCTACGACCAATTGTTAGCATGATTTTTAAGTAATAATTTGGGGTTTCCATTTTATTTATCTTTGTTTACGTTATTTTTTTCTTTGTTTTACGTTAATTTTTGTAATTCGGACAATTTTTGCTTTGGATATACCCAAAAAAATAAAAAAATAAACGTTGTTGTTCTTTGCTTCATTTATCAGCAATTTTTAGAAATCGATTGGGTTTATTTTTCTTTTTTCATCAGTATCTTGTCATTACTATTTATAAACGCTTTATGTCTCATGTGACAATGTTTTGGAGGATTATGACTTATTAACAGTCGATCGATTTATCGAATTTAGTGTTATATATTAAAATATTAATTATTCAAAAAAATTGGATCAGTTATGTTTCAAAATAGCGTTAGATTACATGGCTCTATGCCAAAGTTGGGATTTTATTTTTGTTTGTAGTTTTTTTAAGTGGGGAAAAGATAAGAAGGTTAGAAGGAATATATTCATTTCGGAGAAGAAATCCCAAAGCACCATCACAAAAAGATGCTTGAAGTTCAAGCAACTGTGGCCTCTATTTTTTTATAAGCCGACTTACTTTATTGTCACTAATTTCATTTCTTTCTTTCTTTAAGCTCTTAGTTTGCTTCAACAACAATTAGCTAAAAGTTAAACATTAGCTTTACTTGGTTTAACTAAAAACAAAAACTTTGGTTTCTTTTTTTCAAAGCAAAATACAATTTAGCTTAAAATCATTATTGAAAACATTAATAAAGAAAGATGAGAACTTAAATGATTTTAGGGCGGATGATTTGCTAATGCTAATATGCATCATATCACTATGAATCAATTTTGTAGATAATAGTGATGATGATTGTGAAAACACAAATATCGTGATAATATAAGTAGGAATAATATATGTGTGTATCTATACTCAAAAAGTGGTAAGAAAAAATAAAAAGTCTAGTAAACTATGTAAATGTGGCTGGCCAAGTTTATACGGTTGGCATCTATCGCGGGAGTTGTATTTTCATTTTTTAATATTGTTGGCGCAATAAGAATCTATCTTTATTCATCAAAGAGGAGAAGAATCGATTCCAATTCTCATGCAATTTGAACTTTGATTTAATATTTAAATTCAAAAGTTATAACCATTTTCTTATTTTATCTTGGTCAGAATTGTGTGCGGTAATTGATTAATTTAATTTATTGTACAAATAATTCGTTTCACAGCCAAGATTTTTAACATTTCTGGCAAAGAAAAACACTGTTTTTTTATTTATTCCAAGAAATTAATATCTGAAAAATGTGTTACCATGTATAGCTGCACAATCGTCAGTCCTACAAAAGCCAAAAAAGGTTATAGCCCCAGCAAGCTTTAACCAATAAATTAAAATGGAGAAAAGAAGAAAAACATATGGTAAAAATAAAAAGAATAAAAGAGCTTTAATAAGTAGAAGAAGAGGTCCCCAACGTTAACTCTATCTTTACACATTGATGCATAATTCTCCACATATTAATAGTCCGTGTTTATAATATGTATAACTTTAAAAAATTGTTCCATATTCTTATGTTAATTTTTTTGTTTTAATTCAATATTCATTGACTGGTATTGGTCTACATTTTAACATGTACATGCTTTCCCTTAATTAATACTTAATATATAACCTCTAATAAATTTCTGATTCAATTCAAATTTTATTCTTAGATAATATTCTCTCTTTTTTGTGTGTGCATATCAGCCTCAGCCATATTCATTGACTTATTCTTGTTCTATGTAAATATGCTATGGGACCTCCCACTCATATATATTTAGGTTGACCATTTATTTTACATGCATGCAATTGAATTTAGGGGTTAATCTAAATCGTTGCGTATATGAATTATATATGATTTTAGTTTGTATATTGAAAAATGCATCGTCGTTCTATACATAAGCTAGTTTAGTAGCTAATAGGGCAATATTAACAAAGTTGATTTTCTGGTTTGTAGTGTCCATACAAGTAATTTAGTTAATTATCTCGTTTGTTCACCTTTTTGTTTCTTTTTTCTTTTGCTAGCTAGTTAATTGCGGATGTAAACTACATCTTTTACTAATCGATGAATGGAAAACGTTTTTGTCGTAGACAAATATTCCACCGTACCTAACGGTTTTGGATTGCATGTATATAATAAATTTGTTCCAAAAATATACGGTCTATTAATTTATAACGAAGCTCATCATTGCTTAGAATTGTATATTCACCTCATAATTAGCCAAAAAGGTTTACCCTACCATAAATGATAAAATCCCTAGCCTTGTGGAATTTGTTTCGTTAAGATATTTGTATGTATGCCTCCAATTACGATATATGACGATGTAGACAAACTATAAGTCTAGTATACGACTCTCCTCGTGCGGTCTTAATTGAATAGAATACATAGAACTTTAATATATTCACTTTAAAAGTTTATATTTTCCTATAAAGAAAATATTTACAAATCTTTGATTACTATTTACTCCAAATCAAGCATGATTAAGAAAATAGTATATAGAACAATTGTATGATAAATTTGGATTTAAAAATTACTTCTAAATTATAAGGTAGTAAAGAAAAAGAAACCAAAAATATAAGAATAATAGATGTGCAATATCTTTGATTCAGGTGAATTATATTTTAACTTAGATATCTCAAGTCATTTTAATGTTTATATCAGGAAATAAAGAAATAAAAACCATCATGCAACAAATCATGCATATATATTAGATACATCCGTAACCGCTTTTTTTCGTCTTTTTTTTTTGTTTTTTTCGTCGTCACATCCATAACCGTTTTGATATGAGATCTCCGATGTTCAAAATTCAATTTCCCCCAAAGATATCAATTTAATATCTAATATATACTATTATTTTAAGTTTGCGCAGTAATTTAATAATCTGAGACAGACATGATTTACTTAATGTATACGTATAGTGGCTTTTACACACATTTTATATTGAAAGAAATTCAAAGGTATTCAAGCTAAGAGGATAAAAAACACAAATGAAAAAGATAGCGACAGTATCTTTTCACAAAGGAACGTCTGTGTACTAGTCTGAAACTTTAGTTCTCTTCCTTACTAACGATAAAACATATTTAACTAAACCATAATTTATTTACAAACAAAACAAAAAAGACGAGAGAGAGAAAAAAAAGCCGTCATCTGATCTCTTCAAAAACGCATCGTATTCTCTCACATTTTTGCATCACATTCGTTTCTTGAATCCCCTCTTTCAGAGAGAGAAAGAGAGTCAGAGAGAGAGAGAGAGAGAATGTTCCATGCTAAGAAACCTTCAAGTATGAATGGTTCATATGAGAACAGAGCTATGTGCGTTCAAGGCGATTCAGGCCTTGTCCTCACCACCGACCCTAAACCGCGTTTGCGTTGGACCGTCGAACTCCACGAGCGTTTTGTGGACGCCGTCGCTCAGCTCGGCGGCCCCGACAGTATGAACACACATACACAAATATATATTCAATCCATTTAACCAATTATAAATGTGTTTTTTCAAAGTTTTTGATCATTTCTATTTGCAGAAGCGACCCCAAAGACGATTATGAGAGTTATGGGTGTGAAGGGTCTTACTCTTTACCACCTAAAGAGCCATCTTCAGGTATGTACACAAATATAGATTAGGGTTTTTTTCTTCCTTGCTTTTAATTTTCTCTCCTCTTTATCTTTTCTATTCTTTTTTTCACTTAATAATATAATATAATAATCTAACAACTTATTTGGATCTATGGGTGCAGAAATTCAGGCTTGGAAAGCAGCCGCACAAGGAGTACGGAGATCACTCCACAAAGGAAGGTTCAAGAGGTGACCACTCTTCCTTTCTCTATCAAATTAGGGTTTTTATAAAAAAGTTACCCATAATATAGATATGTATTAATGTATATATATGTTCTTTGATCCGTCTTCTTCTAATTTTTTTTACCGTACGTGTAGCTTCTGCCATGGATATTCAGCGCAACGTAGCTTCTTCTTCTGGCATGATGAGTCGCAACATGAATGAGTAATATTTTAATCAGATTTCGTTAATTTTCTCAACTTTCATTTTAATATATATTACAGCAACTCACACCAGGTTGGTTTGATCAGGATGCAAATGGAAGTGCAGAGAAGGTTGCATGAACAGCTAGAGGTAATTAATTAACCTATAGATATTCTATGATAACTGCTTGTACAAAATCAATTTGTATCCCATAAATATAGTAAATGATTTCATTCAATTTTTATAGGTGCAAAGACATCTGCAACTGAGGATTGAAGCACAAGGAAAGTACATGCAATCTATCTTGGAGAGAGCTTGCCAAACCCTAGCCGGTGAGAACATGGCAGCCGCCACCGCAGCAGCCGCCGTCGGAGGAGGATACAAGGGTAATCTGGGAAGTTCGAGTCTTTCAGCAGCGGTGGGCCCACCTCCTCATCCTCTTAGTTTCCCGCCGTTTCAAGACCTAAACATCTATGGAAACACAACCGACCAAGTCCTCGACCATCACAACTTCCATCATCAAAACATAGAGAACCATTTCACGGGTAACAATGCTGCAGACACCAACATTTACTTGGGGAAGAAGCGACCTAATCCTAATTTTGGTAACGATGTAAGGAAAGGACTATTGATGTGGTCTGATCAAGATCACGATCTTTCCGCAAACCAATCGATCGATGATGAGCATAGAATTCAGATACAGATGGCTACACATGTCTCCACGGATTTGGATTCTTTGTCGGAGATCTACGAAAGGAAATCAGGTTTATCAGGTGATGAAGGGAATAATGGTGGGAAATTACTGGAAAGGCCATCGCCTAGGAGATCACCATTGAGTCCTATGATGAACCCTAATGGTGGATTAATACAAGGAAGAAACTCGCCATTTGGGTGATACAATTTATTAATTTTTATCTATGAGTGATGCATGGGAATGTAAGAACGAGATATATATGTTTTGTCATTGTGAGTTTGACGTAGGGTTTAGAGATGAGACAAAACAAAACAAAACAAAAAAAAATAAAAAATATATAAGCTTTGTTATGTTTACCGGATTAGTTTTGCTCGTGTTTTATAATCTGTACGGAAACTATATATTATTGCTGTTCTTATAATATTTTAGGATCTATATATTTTGTACTTATTCGTTACTTATTTCTTCTAGTCAACTGTTTGATGATTGATCTTTACATTGTTAGTCTCAGTAGAATTGCCGAATATATGTTTTGTTATTCTTTTATCACCCACATAAAATCTGTAGTTGCCTTTTATGGTTAACTAGCTATTTTCATATTCTATGTTTGATAGCTTTTTTTAATGGCAATTTCAAATAAATTAAGTTTAATTTCTTACATCCGCAATTTTATTTCATATGTACATACTTGTACGATTTTCATATTTGACAGTTTGCCAATTAGAGGCATATAAAATGTGAATGTACTAAAGTATATCTAGTACATGTATATGATAAATCAGTACATATGTATATTACCTTAACCAGTATATATATCCCATGCATGAACGTAACTGTATATATGACAAATAATAAACATTTATGTGTTAAGAGCTAGGTTGCTCATGTTTCAAGGCATGTACGATATTTTAAAGCTTTTGAAGGGCCCTTTGCTTTTTCATGAGTTAGTTATTTCTATCTCAAGTTAGTTTGTACTTGATGCCTTATATATGATTACGCTAAAATGGGATATCTGCATCGGGAAACTAAATTTTCAATCAAACTTAAAAATAAAGTTTATGGTAAAAAAAAATCATAAGTAAATACGAAAAAGAAAGGACAGCGCAAGTGATAATGATGATGATGATCCCCATCAAAGCAAAAGGTTTTTAGGGTTTTGGGAAAACCACATGCAAACACCAAGAAAAGCTGTAAACTTTGATTCAAATGTATATATAGTCACTTGATTTTGTAGGATACTACTATGTATATGTGTATGCAGTTGTACGCATATGTAAGTAAGTGTGTATGTAGAGATTGATAGCTACAAGATCCTTTTCAAAAGAAATAAAAGAACTTGTCATAAGAGAAATTAACCGACACTGAGTATCTATCTTTCCTTCCGTATATATCTTTGTTCTTTATTCTTTTATTTCTTTTCTGCTTCATATGACCACTAATTAGGACATATATTTATACAAAAGAAAATTATTACACTGATCATTCTTAATTGAATTTCAGGAGCTTAGTTATAGATCTTACAAACATCGGGAAAAAATGTTTGTAATTCAGAATTTTTGCTCTGCTATGATTTTTACTTACTCGATGCATCCATTTAGTCACAACTACAAATTACGGCTCATATATGTATATGTTTATATAAATTATTACTGATCAACTTTGTTGGGTTCAGAGAGAGAAAATATAAAGATCTGGTCATCACTGCAAGTTGGCAAGTAAAAGAGAAAGCTCTCTCAGTCTCTCTCACTCTCTCTAAAAGCTGAGGAAAACAAAAGGCAAAAAGAGAATTGAAGAAGAAGAAGGAGAAGCATAGAGATATTAACGCACTCCCATGTATGCACTTCTCGAGGAAGCTTCTCTTCTCCTTTTACATACGCCCCCACTAATTCCCTCTAATTACGTTCCTCGGTTTTTTTCCTTCTATTTAATTAATTGGATTTGAAGACAAAAAAGAGTAGACGACCATGTAATAATAATTAAAAACAAAAAAAAATAAATCAGATAAATTTCTTTTATTTATTTATTATTATAAAAATACTATATAAATTATAACTAAAAATAATTATTATTTGGGGATACATTTGAAATATCATATACTTTATCAATAAATTAGTTATGGTACAATAATCAATTTAATTGTGAAGATGCATTATATACAAAGTGGATCCGACGAAATGACGATGATGCATGTTTTGTGAATATTCATTTCACAATAAAATCACACCAACCACAAGTTAATTATTATAACTATTCGGTGCTTTTTAATATATATCCATCTGAACATCTCATTCTGTTACTTTTTTTTTTCGCATTCACATGCATAAACGTGCATGTGATCGTAGCTTTACTTGTATATCATAATTTTAAATAGGCTAATAGTAAAGCTAATGTTTGTACACATATCATATGGTAATTATTATGGTTGTTAAGCAAACTAAAGTACTTATAATAAACAAATAAAGTAATAAAGGTAACGGTCTTGGATGGTCTATGCACATTCTTCCATACAAATCCTCTGTAGGCACCTCATTACGATCTCGACCTTGGATTCCATTTTCTACTCCCTTACTTCTTCTGTTTTCCAAAAAAAAAAAAAAAAGAAGAAGAAGAAGATAATATACTTCTTTTTGATATTCTATATTTTTCAAAATGATACTTTATTTTTGGTATGTGTTGATGTAGAATGCTCTCTTAACAAAGTACATTCCCGAAGCATCTATTTTTCTTGTCCCTTCTTTCTCTACTGTCGTCATTTTTCCATTACTTCTAAGTTCTAACCTATTTTGAGTATTTTCCAAAAAATTCAAATAACTATTCATATATTTTTATTACGGAAAGAAAAATAAATCATTAGATTTGTTACATTAAAAAAAAAAAAAAAGAATAGAGAAGAAAAGCCCATTTGCATCAGTTTCTTGTTTACGCTGAAGAATCAGACTGGGCTTCCATATAATGCCCACTAAGATAAGTCCAATAAGAATGTTATATATCCTCCCTAGTACGAAAAAGGAAAATCCCTAGTTGAGAATCATCAATCCGATTGGCGGTAATGACGATTCTGGTTTCGTGTTGTGACCATTTCCGATCTTGAGAATTAATCGTAGACTTTTAGTAACCAAGTTAACCTTAGAAATTGTTTGACTGGTTGCTCATATCACTAAATTTCCGCATATAGGGTTTTATTCAGAAATTTATGGAGAAAAATTAGAGTACTCATGTCGTGGGTTCTGATTTGACTCTCTTGTACCAGGAATAATATGGGTATCATTAAGGGAAATCTGAGGCCTTAGTTAGTTTGTATGATTTTTTTTTGCTTGATTTAATTTCAGGAAAATGAATGGTTTTTACTTAAAATCCAATAACTTTTAAACGAACGATTCTGATTTCTCCAACCCAATCCAATATTAGAACTCGTCATAATCTTACAAGCTTACAACCCAAAATAACAAAACATGGATTTTTAGATTTTATAGAACAAACATGTACATACATATACCATCAACGAATTAACCCACCAATAAAATTGTTTTCTGGTTATTAAACTAGTCCACATAATCATCGGGAATTAACAATACTGTAAATATTATTATTGTTAGGGTTAGTATCTTCAAATATATCGGCGGGAGGAATAAAGGAGTCCAAAGAGAGACCAGGCACATCGAAAACGACGTCGTCTATCCTCCAAATCTCCTCCATCCTCGTTCTGCTATACTGCAACGACGTCTCCCCAAATCGGAACACCGTCGCGACGGCACGACCACAATGCGCGACGGCTACTCCGTCAACGTCACGGTAATCTCCGATGCTTGTTCCGATCGTCGTCTCCCAGTAAACCGCCTCGTCCTCAGGCGAGATCGTCATAACCCTAGTGAGGTGCGAATCCTCTAAATAGACTAATAGACCGCTTTTCTGACAGAAGTATCCGTACAGTGCGTGGCGTATAACCTCCGCCGGAGCTCCGGCGTCATTCCGTTCTAACAACGAGTCACGATCGGCGGAGACTTTGAGCACGAAACAGTCATCGTCGCCGATTCTTCGTTCGCCTAAGCATTGGGCCTTTGCGAATAGGCTTGCTGTGGTTTTTGGGTCCAAGCCCTGTAGCCCAATTACAAAAACAAACGGGTTTATTAAAAAAATATTCACAAATATCTTTATCAAAAAAAACAGAAAAGGAAATTCACAAATATATTGATTTTGTGTTACTTAATTTAAATAAATTATACTACTATCCAAGAAAAATGTGTCCGGCAAATATTCGTTGGGGTTTGAACGACAAGAACAATAAAGCAAAAGATTTAAAAGAAAGAAAGAAAGAAAGAAAGATAAAGTGAAAGACAAACTTTGATAATCCCAAGAAGTTCCCCCACTTTAAAAATTGAATGAATGTGTAAGATCGTATTCATGATGAAGCATATAGTACATTACATAGGGTTTCAATACTATTAGTATAATGTCATATTATTTAAACCAATAATTGTACACAGTCACTTAACAATGCGCTCTGAATCTCTGACAATTTAATTATTTCACTATCTTTTAGAAATACCCCAATAATAATAAATAATCTAGGACAAGAACCTCATACCTTGCTAAAAAAGGAACTAAAACTTGAACCATTAGCAAAACATTTTGTAAATAGTAAGTATACGGACTAATCTTAAAGAACAAAAAAAACAAATATACGATTCAATAACAGATGACGTCACGTGACAAGAAAGGAGAAAACCACGTGTGGTGGTGGGAGAGTCAAGAGTGGGTGAATGGGGTTTTGTTTGATTTTGAAGTTTCAAGAGAAAGCAAGCAAAAGGAGGAGACAGCTTCTCCATCACTTGTCAGGTTAGTATTTGTTTTTTTTTTCAAATAATATTATTAGCTTATTGGACAGCGACCACTCTTTTTCCTACCACGTCCTTATCTCTTGGACAATCTTATTACGTCATCTCTCCTTTTTGCCAAGTTTATGCAATTATTTTCTTCTAAATCAATGTTAATACTATTTTTACTAACTAAAGTTATGTTTTGTAGTATTTTCGAGTAATTATCAACATGAAATTACCTGGATTAGACGACGAAGTGGACGTTGAGGGCCTTTAGCGGCGTGAGTACCGAGCCATGGCGTATGGCGCCAAACTGTTTTACCGTCCGAGCCAGAGATGAGTTTAGTTCCACCGAGAACAAGCTCCAGAGACCACATTCCAGGCTGCATCTGCCACAGCACGAAGCAACCACTATCTCCGCTCCTACCGTTTCCACCACCGCCTAGTGTCTTCACACTTTTTCCGGCGGCTATCTCCGTCTCACAGCAACTCATTTTCATTATCCCCGTCGCGTACATGTTTTTCGCCGCCTTCGCTCGCTTTAGACATCCCGTCGCCGCTAAGTATTGTTGTATTATATAATGCGCTGTCGACGTCTCCTGTAATTATACTTATGTATTATTAATTAACAATCCACATCATACTAATTACTTTGCATAATCAAATGGCAAAAAAAATCATTGGTCTCAGTGATGTTTTAACAGACAAACAAATTACATGTTGATTTCACATGTTTTGGCCCATAACAAAATTATTAACCTTTGAACATTTTTTCAACCAATCTTATCTCAAAGATAACTATTCAGACGACTTTGTTTGGCCAATTCAAATAATTAATATAAACCTACCGTTTGAAATTTCGACACAACAAATAACCAGAAAATATTTTTTTTTTCTTTTTCTCAAAGGAACAAGATAGAAATATAATAAATTAAGAAACACAAATAAAATTTGTATACTGAAAATAAATAAATAAATATAAACCAAAGAGAGGGAATAATTAGTAATACTCACAAATGGGACATTCTTGATTTGGAAAGAACCAAGAAGAGGGTCATCGGGAAATAGGTCAGAGACGACAACGGAGATTGGAGCAAGAGGACAACCCAAGACGCCGAGCAAGAGCCTCAAGTCTTGTCCCTTAGCTGGCACGTCATAGCTGTTGCAAAGTGGTTGGACCGAAGGAGATGACATATTTCCAGAAATGCCCTTATGAACCTTAAACCATTCTCTAATTGCTTCCCATGAGCTCTCCTTCTTGGTTCTTTCGTCTTGCATGTCTGGATCTGGTCCTTCCATTAACGGTGTTAGGGCTTGTGGCGGCGTTCCCCATCTTTGCTTTCTCCAGTATGACTTTGAGTTGCTCATTCTAATCAAAGAGTGATGGTGATCAGTCTGATGTTTGTGACGTTCTTTTTTTTTGTTTGAATATCTAACACAATGGTTTTTGTAATGGATAGCGATTATTGGCGTATTTATATATATGTATAGAGATGTATATGTGTGTAGAGAGAGACAAAAGGGACATTTTATCAGTCTAGCGGTCCCAGAAGTTTAACATTATAATTTTAAATTCATGGGAAGAAGCTTATAGTAATTAGTTCGAATATTGACAATAAAAAATAACTTATTTGGGGTTTTAAGGTTTCTTTAAAAATTTAATTAATTCTTGAAACTACGTATGGCTACTTGTTGTATGTTATATAATCTGCGTCTAATAGTAATAGACTATGTTTTATATAATTGGTAAACCGTGTAAGTATTCTGCGTGATATTGATTTTTGTATATTCAGCATTCAGCTATATATGTGACAAAATTATGTAAGTTTTATATGAATTTGTCTTGTCATTTAACTGTATTATATGGTTTTATTTTGTCGTATGGAAAATCAAGAGTTATGTTACAAATGTGTGTGTTTCCCAACTTGTTTTCTGCAAATATGTTATCTATCTATCTTGAAGAGACAATGTATCTATAATTAGTCATACGTGGAAAGGAAATGTGGAACAGCGACTAATAACATGGAATAAAATCCGAGTCATGTGAATAGATCCGATCCGTGCAGTTTCTTTTTGTACACTATGGGCTCTCCTTTTGAGTCTTCGATCACACACTTTTTTGGTCCTTTAAATTTGAATATCATATTAGCTCGATTAGCATATGATCTTTGTCTTGTCTTTCGAGGATATCTAGGCTAATCATTTTAATTTAATTGTAATTACGATCTCTAGGTATGATCTTTCTTGGAAAATGACACTACACCCAGTGATATATATTACTGTGGATTAATGAATTTTTAATACTGTTTGTAGTTTTCTTTTTGTCAAATAAGAGATGTTGTGTCTTTTTATAAAGGGCCCATTTAAAAGATACTATATCAAATACAATTTTTATCTTTTATTTTTGTTGTTCTTTTTCACCTTTTATTCTCCGGATGTCTTGGGATTCGAACTCACTTAAATTCCTCATAGAAACCAAAACATTGAGCACTAATTTTCCTATAATCTCATATAAATGTGGATAAAAAAATTATGCATACATAAATAAGATTATTTGAAAATATTGAAATAGTGATTAGTTAATACCTAAAACATAATACTAACAACATAACCCTAATGCATATCAAATGAATAATAAACATTTGAACAATATGTATATATAATATATGCATATTCAACACAAGGTGGCAAGTCACCAGTGAGAATGGTGGCGGTAGATGAACATAGATAATCTTATAAGCCAAGCTTATAATAATTTATTTTACTATTCAATTTGATAGTCCCCTTTCTTTATTCGTTATATTATATATAACATAATTTCTTGGCGAATTATGACAAAAACAAAAAAAACAAAAACAAAAAATTATCGGCGAGATGTTAAGAGTTGAGTGGTCAAGTTTCACAATTCTCTGCAACATGTGGAAGCATAACGTACTTATCGTGGGCCACACGTGAGCGGTAGACTTCTCAATTTGAGTAACCAATTAAAATGGGCTTTACTTAACGGCCCAGTATGAATTTATAAGCAGAAGTGTCCATGTTGATATGTCGCATGTACTTACATCAGCAACTATGTATTTATATTGTGCTTCAATTATTATTGGTCATAGTTTAACACAAAAAGGCCCGCACAGATACAAATCTTAAACAGTTTGTTCAAAAAGACAAAAACAAACAAGAAAAAAACAATTTCTCATTGATCATCAAAGATCAGATCTCTTGACCACACATTATATATTTTCAAAAGTACTAGTTGTTTGTTTTTAATTTTGATGTAATAATTCTCACATTCTCAACAAGATCGATCAAAGTAAGCAACCATGGCGGATTCGTTGGCACCATTGTTGCCCACCCACATTGAAGAAGATGAAGACACTTCTTCACCTCTGACTTTCGACAAGATCCTCGAGAAAAGCTTGTCTGATTTCGGATTCTCGCAGTTCTTACAGATAGTTCTCGTTGGGCTCGCGCTAACCTTTGACTCTCAGCAGATATTCATCACCGTCTTCACAGATGCATATCCCACGTGGCACTGTCTTGACCACACGATCTGCAATCCGGCAACTACCGATATCTGTAAGATTCCCCGGTCAGCTTGGGATTGGGACGGTGGTTTCAAAGGTAAATCAGTCATTTCAGAGTTCGATCTCGAGTGCTCCAGCTCCTTCCTCAGAAGTCTACCTAGTTCAACTTTTTATGTGGGTTCTATCGTTGGTGGAGTCGTTTTGGCTATGATCCCTGACGGTTCCTTGGGACGGAAGCAACTTCTTTTTTTCTCGAGTTTCGCAATGTCACTCACTGGAATCTCTATTTTCTTATCCTCCAACATATGGATCTACTCCTTCTTAAAGTTTGTGATCGGATTCGCGCGTTCTCAGACCGGGACATACGCGTTAGTTCTGATAAGTGAGCGAATTTCCACCAAATGGAGACCGCGAGCTACTATGGTTCCGTTTACTCTGTTTGTGTTAGGGTTCATGTCGTTGTCTGGAATCGCTTACCTTGTCCGACACGCTTCTTGGAAAGTTCTCTATCTATGCACATCCATTCCTGCAGGAATCCACAGTATTTTCATCTATTTCTTTGCCCTAGAGTCACCGCGTTGGCTCCATTTGGAAGGGAAGAACAAAGAAGCCATTGAAGTGCTCAAACGGATTTCACCTGCAAATAGAGGTTACTTGGAATCCGTATCTTCGAGGTTACGTCCAAAAGAAACACTAGAGCAAACTTCAAGCTACTCAATCAAAGACTTGTTCATTATAAAATGGGCTTTTCGAAGAGTCACACTTGTTATGATCATAATGTTTGGGTTGGGAATGTCGTATTATGGAGTTCCATTAGCGGTTAGAGACATAAAAGTGAACATTTATATGAGCGAAGCCCTAAACGCCATGGTGGAGTTACCAACATTTGTTGTTACACCGATCTTGCTCGAGCAATTCAGCAGGAGAAGCTCTGTGCTTGTAAATTGCTTAATTGGAGGAGCATCAGGAGTGCTCTGTTTCGTAATGAGCCTTTACGGAAGAACAAAAATCGCTTTTGCTCTCGAACTCGGTTCTTTCTTCTGCGCTAGGATTGGATTCAATTTAATGGCGATTTATTTGGTTGAGTTATTTCCTACATGCGTGAGGAATAGTGCAACAATGATGCTTAGACAAGCGCTTGTGGTTGGAGGAGCTTGTTGCCCACTCATTGCTTCGCTTGGAAGAAATGTGCCGTCACTCTCTTTTGCAGTTTTCGGATTTGCAATGTCGGGTCTCGGGTTATTCGCTTTGCTTCTTCCTGAGACCAAAGGGTTAAGTCTTTGTGATACAATGGAAGAGCAAGAGCAAAGAGACCAAGCCTTGAAGACTAGCCATAGTTGCTGAAAGCAGAGTTTTTTGAAAAACCTCTGTTCTTTTATTGAACTTTCGTATAAAACCTCTGTTTAGCTCCGGTTAATCAAGCCATATGTTGATTTTCCGAGTAATTAATATGCGAAACCTACAATGGCATGTATTTTTTATAAACTGAACCATTTCATTTTCTTGATTACAAAAATCTGCATAAACTAGGAAACGTTTGCTAATCATCTATAAAGCTATCATGTGAATGTCTCTGTCTTTGAACTACTAATACAGAAGCATTTACATCTAAAGACGAAGCCAAGAAATCACCGACAGTTCCAAGCTCCGGACACTCTTCCCAATCTTTCATTCTCACCGTCATAGGGCAATCTCCTGTGCTCTTTCCGACCACAAACAGTGAATACATCTCTCCAATCTCTCTTAGAATAGTCAGCGTATGCGGTCCATTGCTCACTAGCTTCTCTATGAACCCCACTTGTCCCGTTGTTACAAATCTGTTGCACAGTGGAAAATAATGTCAAAAGTAGTTTCTTTGATGGAAACTGAACTTTCCCTAGCTTAGATAAGAAACAAAGAAACAGAGTAGCGGCGGGAAACAGAGCTCTTCTCAGAAACAGAGTATACACAAAACAGAGCAGTGATAAAAACAGGGTATAAGTAAGGTACCTGTTATAGAATTCTTCTAAGAAGCTCCGATCTGTTTCTTGTTCAGTTTGATTCCTTCCCAGAACTTCCATGAAAACCTCATTATTATCTCGTGTCATAGCATTTCCAACAGGAGTCTCTGCCTTTGATTCCTCGGAGACAAACTGTATAACTGTGAGATGAATCAGAGTATTATTCGCGAGCCATCTGCACAGAGCAAGAGCCTCACGATCATCCGGACCACCAAAGAACAATGTCGCGACGTGTTGTACAGAATCAAACCCGTGCGGCTGCTGAAATCCGGTTATGTTACGGTCCACAAAAATGCCAATGGAACACGGACCGTGCCTTAGAACATTACGGTTCATCTGTCTGAACAGTTCCCCATCGTTTGTAGTCTTCCCATCGATTCTCTGGTGTTTATGAAACGGAAGAAATACAATGGAAACTCGAAGATCCTCTGTTGCGTTACAGATCTCTTCGTGCATATTAAGCATCTGAGTCACGAGCTTCACTTGTTGGATCAAGATTTTGCTGTCTTTAGCAAACGAATCAATCGAATCGTTGATCTCTAAACCTTCGTTGGTCCCGAATTCGTCATCTCCATTCGCATTGCCTCCATCTTCGTCGTGCTCATGATACATCAGTTCCGATTTTCGTTTCTTGGGGAGGGGTACAAGGTGCATAAGCAGAGGTGTAAACGGATCAGAGGCTCCACGAGAACCGCTCAAGGCCGAGACAAGAGAGATCGCACCGCGAGCATGACGGACTCCATAGGCGCACGATAAAATGCGTAATTCCTCGTTCGTGTTATGAGACTCAAGCGAAGTCTTCTCGTAAGCAAAGTCCTTCTCTCTTGTTTTAAGCAAGAAAGATGCCAGAACACCACTTACTAGCGTCGTTATCACCAAAGCAGCCACCATCATATCATGAATAGTTGTGGTCCACCATTTCTACAGGTAGATTCAGACAAAGAATGGGAAAAAAAGAACCATAAGTTTTTGTTATTATATATGTTAATTGTTCGTCTGTTCTTGACCAAAATATACCAGACCCTAAAACATGTGTAACATTTTTTGTTGTTTTGTTGTGGGTGTGCAATAACAGACACTCTACAATTGAACAAGACTTAATGTGAATGGTATAAAAGTAGCGGAATCATATAAGTAAACGTACCTTTTCGGAATAGTTGGAGTCTAGAAGAAGAAGACCGACATGGCCTTTAACAGAGAGAATGGTGGGTAAGAAAAGCCAATATTTCTTAGGGATCTTCAGGTACATACAAGCGCTTATTACACCAATAAATTTCCCAGCTATGGTTACAATCACGATAATAACTATACCGAGGTAAAAGCGTTTGGTTAACGCGATGATGCTGAATCTGAATCCAATGTAACCAAAGTAAACCGGAAGAACAAACTCGTGAATCGGGTAACTAAGCCGTTGTATCAACGTTCTGTGAGTCTTTCCTTGTCGTGGAAACATTATGCCAATGGCGAAAACAGAAACCGAGGAATTTACATCGTAGGATTCGATAGTTATACCGATGATGAGAAGGAAGATGAAGAAAACTAAAGTTTCAGCCTTTGAGAGGTACTTCTCTTTAGGGTTCCTCTTTGGAAGCCATGGAGCTAAGACCATGTTGATCAATATTAGGGCTACGGTTGCCAAAAGAAACAAGAAGAGTTCAAGTATGATAGTTCCAGAGATGAACGCCATGATTATAGTGTAGAGAACCACGTTTGTTAATTCGATGAACAACGCACATGAGATTGTCAGCCGTCCGATCTCACATGTGTTGAGTTTCCAATCAGCGATTGAACGGACTACGACAGGAGATGCCGTGTTAGACAAGGTAACGAGAAGAACCAAGAAAAACGTAAAGTAATCTTCTTTGATCCCAAACAAAGGGATGAATAACATTAAGGAAGCGAAACTGAGGAGGCCGGAAACCACGAATGAGCTCAAGGTTATCACCGCAGCTTTCTTGAAATTTCTTCTCATGAAATGTAGATCCACTTCAAGACCGATCAAGAACATGAAAGATGTCCGTAAAGCGAAGGAGAAGAAGGAGTAATAATCTGCTGCATTTTTCTGGAGGAAGAATTCCTTAACTTTAGGTATTCTTGAGAGCAAAACAGGACTCAACACAATCCCAGCCTAAAAAATATCCAATATGGATAACAAAACAAAAACTTGTTAGACATTTTCCACTACAAAAAACCGGGTGATTCTTGTAACGCAAGAAAGAAATTTCCTTACAAGAATCTGGGCAACGGGACCAGCTTGGCCGCAGGGTTTAAGAAGGAGATAAAACAATTGAGAGAAGACGAGAATGCAAGCCATTTGAATAAACATGGTATTAAGGGGATTAAACAGTTCATCTCCTTGAGGTAAGCAAAGCAACAACTTTGGATCCATCTTCTTCTTCTTGATTCGATGATCATGAGCATTCTTCAAGCGTGATGGTGATGATACGCTTATGAAAATTAAACCTTATGTTAAAAAAAAAACTGAAAATGCTTTCTAAAACAAGAATTTATAATTTTCACAAGTAATTTAGAAATTAAAAAAAAAAAAATTAGTTTACATTTGGTTGGAGTTGATAGATGTGTTTACAATTATTTGAACGTCCTTCAATTACTCTACGCCTCTATTTCAACCCTTGGAAAACGGATTAAGTTGACTGTAATCAGAAATTTTACCCAAAAAGTTTACTATAATTAGGTTATTATATGGTCAATAATCAACAGATTTAACACCATAAGTCCATAACATATTTCTTATCTTTTGTATATATATGGGAAGTTAATTTTTGTGTTTTGTAAACAAGTAAAACATAATACAGATGCTAGTAAAAATGACAATTTGCAAATTACCTCTTAGCCTTACAGGGTGTTGTTTAACCAAAAGAAAACTAGAGTGTTCATGGCATAATAAAAAACAAACTATAGGGGCTGAACTATAATACACATACTGTTCAGGATACAAACGAAACATGAGAATAATATGGGGTCCAAAAAGTAAATAAATAATCAAATAGGAGTTCTTTGCAATTAACGCTAAAGTGCGAACCTGTAAGTCAAATCATGAACCCTAAAAACCCCAGGTGAGAAGAACGGAGAGAGAGAGAGAGATGTCGTTCATGTATGAGAAGAGCAATACATGGAGATGGCTAGTGATGAAGACGCGAGATTCGAGATCCTTCTTCTTCACGTTCGCTGCTTTATGTGGTGTCATTCCTGGCGTTATTGGCTATGGAGTTATGCAGGTCACCAATTCCAGTAACCCTGAGCTCGAAGCCCGCCTCCGTAAATCTGCTCGCCCAGATACTCTCGTATGTAGTTGGTTTTCTTCTATTGATGCTAATCGGTGTTGAACTTGATGGTTACAATTTGTTCGTACATAGTTCCTATAGTTGTCTTGCTTGATGTGTGGAACTTTTCTTGGAGGATGAGTAGAACTTTGCTTGATGATGATTCTTTCTGCTACTTTGCAAAGCTCCTATGGGATTGGGTACCTAGAGGTTAGAGGTGTTTAGGCCTCGATATGTTGAATTGAGCATTTGCATTTTCTTGTTGCTAATACACCAATCCATTGTTCTGTGTTAACAAGGAATTTCATGTATCTGAGTTCTTGCTCTGCTTCACAATGTCGATTCAATTGGAAGTTTATTGATCACAGCCGTATGTTAACCTTAGGCTTATTGTTAATCTTCAATCTTTTTGTGTTATGATGAACAATACATTTCTGTTTTTGTATTGTTAGATGATGGGTAAAGTAAACCAAGAGAGGCTAGCTGAATATCTTGGTGAGTTGAAACAGAAGCAGGATACAAACGACAGATACGTTGCTGCTCTTAGGGGAGAGACTCTTACCAGGAAGCCTTATCAAAGAATCCAACCAATGCCAAAGCCAGATGACACGGTGACAACCAAAACTCAGTAAGGATGAATTATTTTAAGAGTCAATGTTAGTGAATGCCTCTCACTCGAATCTTTTGTCGATACAAAAATGGCGTGTTTCCTGGCCGTAATATCTTTTGTTTTTGAAACCGGCATCTAGCGACACAACTTTTGTGCTATGCAAACGGCTACAATGTCAATCACTTCAAACCTTTTGTTATGATGAATAAAATGTAAAACTTATGTTTTGTAATTTGTACATTGCTTCTTCATTCTTGTTTGCAAAGTTAATGTTTTACAGTACATACAGAATTACATGGTACACGCTGATTGTGGAACATTGTCAGAAACACTTGGCAAACCAAATTGTAGATTCTACAAAGGAGATGGCTATGTGCAAGCGATTTGTTATGTGCAGAGATAAAGTTTGTTGGCATTGATCACGTGTAAAGCCGTGGTCAGAAAAAAAGTTCGTGGCCATTGATCATGTGTAAAGCTTTAGCCGGTTCGTGATCCTTACTCGACAGATCGGGCAATTTGATATTTTGGATCCGCAATCTCCACAAGTCTGCAAAAGGAAAATTGCAAAGGTAAGTTAAAACTGGTTGTTGATTAATGAATGGGTTTGAGTAAACTAAAAGCAATCGGTGAAACTTACCATGTGGCCACAGCTGAAAGCCACGTCTTTTCGGTTAGTCAGACAAATCGGGCAACTCTGTTAAACGGAAAACCATATGAGATTGGAGTTGATTCGACAAGGCAGAAAAATAGTAAAGTATACAAATTATGAGACCTGGGTTTGTTCAGGTGATGCAGGTGATGCAGTTGATGGTAGTTCAGCATTAGTTGGAGGTGTGTACGGAATTGGTGGTGGCCTCGGAACTATTGTCTTCGCTAAGCCCGTCTGCTTCCTTTATAGACGGGTGCAGAAGTGGACAGGGACCAGCAGAAGCAATTAGACAAAAAAAAAAAAAATAGAGCAGAAAGACGGTAGTTCTGTTATGCTGAGAACTTATGGAAGTACCCGAGTAAGCGGAGTTCGATGGCTGCTTGATACTGAAAGGGAATCTCCATTAGAGCAGCTAGAGCAAAAGCAGTTTCTTTGGCAGACTCTGGTGAGTTTCTCGTCATAATCTCTGTGAAATTCACAAACTATGCATAGACCAGAGATCAAGAAGATGCTCAAAGCAGAGAATATAGATGGAAAATAGCACAGAAACTGGGAAGATACCTGAAAGTTGTCGAATTCACGCTTAGGGATCTTATCATCGAACTTCCTCATGTCTTCCCATGGTCCGTCTCCAACACCGACTAAAACAATCGACAAAGCATACGAGCTGTAGATAATAAAGGAATTTCGAAAAAGGCTTGTTTAGATACCGCAAATCGAGTTGCGAAAAATGAAAAACTGAATCTGCATTTTTTTACCTTGCATTTACAATCGCGTCGATGGTTGTTTTCTCTTGTTGACTGAGTTCTCCCTCGGCCATATCCGTACCTCTCGTTACCTTAACATTCAAAAGGTAGCCTTTTAAGTTTTGGTATCATACTTTGTTTCTCTTAACTGCTTGTAACTTTACCTGTCCATCTGCAACAATCACCAGAACATGGAATTGTCCGTTGTTCTTCTCCACAATGTCGACAGCAGCATCGATGAGCGGTCCATACGACGTTGGCCCTTTTGAACACGGAAGGTTGTGATTTGGTGATAAAGCTATGGAAGGTAGTATTTAGATTTTCAAAGAAAGACCTGATAGACGCAAGTTGGGTGCAATTCTCTTGTAACATGCTAAGACCTCTTCGAAGCCATGACATGGAGAATTGTCGCTATGGAAACCGAACACTTCCTCGTCATGAGTTGTTGCTGGATAGTGCAAGAAAACAGAGTCTTAGAAACAGAGAGTGAACTGAAGATGATATTTTTGGGAAAGAAAAACTTACAATCGCCAAAGCCGAAACAAGGGATGAGATTGTCTTCATCAAAAGGAGCCAACGTTTGGCCGATTACAAAAATCGCCTTTTCATATGGATTCGAAGTTTCGCCGAGCGCGTGCAGACATTTTCCATCGAAAGAAGTTTTCCCTGAAACAGAACGTTAACCACTTTTTTGTTTACAGTTGCAAAAATATATATGTGAATTTAACAATAAGTTGTATTTGCTGAAGGTACCAGTCCACTCGTTGCTCTTTGTGAAATCAACTCCGAGAATGAGATTGGATGATTCAAGACCAGCTTCTCTTAGAGCTTTTGATACCTTTTAAACACCATTCACTAGTTAACACTCAGTAACAACTCTCCATCTCTAATTAGTTTCCAGACAATTTTTTTACTCAAAATCATTTTATGTCCCAATGTCAACGAATGAATGGAGGAGAAAAAAAATAATCATATACATCTATTAGACTTTTGAAGAACTCAAAGAACATGGAAGTAGCAGAAGACATGGTGAACCAAAAGTCAAGTCAACACAAGAAATTGAGAGATACAAAAAAGAAGAGAACCTGGTCGAGGGAAGAGAAGCGGTCAGGGATGAGAGCGTACTTCTTCTTGGTGGCGTTGGTATTATCGGCAAGGGAGAGTGAAGGATCCGACGGTGATGGTTCATGAGATTGAGACGACGTCGTTCCCAGAGTCATATTTCTACTGCTTCTGCTTTTTCCACTTCCAAATCTCTTTAAGAAATTCCCCATAGTCATCTCCTTTCTTCTTCTTCTTCTTCTTCGAATTGGAATTCAGATTTTTTTTCTTCTCTTGATAATGGATAGAATCTTTTTTTTTTTGGGCTGGAATATTTAAGAAGACTACTCTTCAAGACGCCAAGGAAACATTTATTGCTTCACTGTTCTTTATAATTTTATTAATTTCATTCTACGCGGCAACAATCATTACTTTTCTATGTCAACCACTAATTGTTGTTATCTAAGTATTTTTGACGCGGCCAGATGGGGACTTAAACATTTATTTACTGAACCCACATGAGTTCGAACGAAAACCTAGAAAAAAATTAAACTATATATTATACACTGAAGATCTTATGAGATTTGATATAAATATAGGATCATTAATGCTAAAAGAATGACTTTGTGAACAAGATGGAATTAGATACTCTTCTTATGTGCTAATCTCAACTTGCAAGTTAATTTCTCCATTTTTGCACTCAACCCGTTTCTTTACTTGAAGCTTACTTTGCTCAAATTAAAACGGCAGAACAATACTGGGCTGGGCCTTTTATGAACGTTATGGGCTATATTCCTCTTCAACTTTTCCTCAAGACAAAAACTTTATTCAAATTTTACTCATACATGACAATAGCAATTGAAATGTGGTGCCGTTAACCGGTATGATCAAGCTGGACCGGTCCAGAGTTTCGGGTACATGTTTGGATCTAATCTGGGCTTCACACAAGCCATCAAAGGATTAGCCATGAACAGATTTTCTTTTGACTCGACTAGCTCGACTCTGTCCGTCGTACCAGGAGGAATGGTCCAGTCGAACCCTTGGAGAAGCCTACCCAACAACGTAACAATCATGGACGTTCCAAGCTTAGCTCCAACGCAGCCGCGTCTACCAGTTCCAAATGAAACAAGTCGTAAGTCTGGTTCAGTCAACACCACTTCGTTGCCGGTTATATGGCGCTCAGGCCTGTAGATGAGTGGCTCATCCCATGTCTTAGGGTTTCGACCAACACCCGGACGACTCACTAGAATATGACTGCCTGTGATCCACATCAAACAATCAATATATTAAAGTTAATAAACAAATAAAATAATAATTTGAAAGATTCGTATGTCACAATCTACTTATTTTCACTTTTCAGTCCAAAATAATAAATCAAAGGAACAAATATTCTAATATGAAAATATTGCTCAAATCAAGCAAAAATAAATATAGTTAGAATTCCTGATTCTACATTTAAGGAGTTGGAGTCAAATACGCCTAAATGCATAAATTTTGGGGAAAAATGAGATACCTTTTGGGATGAAATAGCCAGCGAGAGTTGTGTCATGACGTGCCATGTGAGGGACAAGGAAAGGATTGGTAGGGTGAAGTCTCAGGGTCTCTCTGCAACAAGCTTTGACGTAGTTTAGATTTGGTACGTCGGATTCTTGAACAAGTCTTTCTTTTCCGACAACCATATCGATCTCTTCCACCGCTTTTTCTAGAATCTCTCTCTGGTTCAACATTTCCGCAAGTGTCCACTCTATTACATTCACTGCATTATCAATCCCTACTACATCAAGATCCTGCCAAAACCAAAAAGAAACCATAACTTATCAGATATATAATATACAAACTAATTGGTAGTAATTATATGAGTATATTTCTATCACGAACCACAGAGAGATGTGTGATTTCTTGCGGGGTAAGCAACGGCTTCCCATTCTCATCTTTAAGAGTGAAGAGAATGTCGAGCCAATCCTTGATCATAGGAACATCATTCTTCGTCTCCGCACGATTGTAGTCTTTATTCTGCCCCCTCCACAACTCTATCTTCTCATCGATAATCATCTTATTGTACCTAGCAATCACATCAACGGCTTCTCTTAACTCAGCCTCCTCTCCCTGGAGGTTCCATCCTCTTAAGAAAGGGTAGTAATCGGCTACGTAAAAGCTAAAGAAACAATCAAGAGCCGCGAAAATTGCGTCAAAATGTTCTTTCTCCATAAGTCCGAGACTCCCGTCCATCGTCGTCTCCTTGAAATGTCTCCGACCAAACAAGAGTCTCATCTTCACATTGTGTGTGTGAGTGCACACAATATCTCTCACGTTCACTACGGCGCCGTGTTTTGTCTTGGACTCATCTTTGTTGTATAGGTTATGAACATACGCGAGGAGGTTGTCGGATTCTAAGTTTCTAACTTTGAGTAACAAGTTTAAAGCCTTTGTAGACATTAACTCCGACGACATCACTTTCTTCATCTTCATTTGTCTCTCTCCATACTCGTCGAACACTACCCCATTGTACCTACCAGTTTTGTAACGTTTTTACACATGGTAATACACAAACTCTTATACACAGTTTGCAACATATACGAAACATATATGTTAACAAATAACAGTATTTTTGTTTAGTCGAGCTAAGAGAACTATAAGCTTTTCTAGGAATTGCTTTATAATTTGAACTAATTTTCAAGTGAACATTTCAGCTTTGTTATCAAATTCAAAATTACCCAATTACCCCAAAAAAAAAAAAAAAAATCAACATTACCCGCCACTAATGTACTCGGCAGAGTAAGAATCTGGCCTGTCCGCAAAAACTGCGTCTTTCTCTCGAACGACTTCTCGGGCAATCACATCGGACGTTATGACAATGACGTGGACACGACCAAACCGGAAGCAAGCTATATCCGTCTTCATATCGTTCATTACACGAACTATCCATTTAGAGGTTGGTCGGTTCTTGAGCATTCCTACTAAGTTCCCAATGATCGGAAATCCCCGTGGGCATGGAGGCAGTTTCTTACGACGACCAAGAAAACGGGCGACAACGCTTTTTATGAGAAACACAATATTCAGAGTGATCGAAAATGTGACAACAACTGAGAAGATAACATTATTCAGATAATAATCCATTACCTCTGCTCAGTTGGAATATGTAAGTAAAAGTGTTTCTCTTATATTCCAATGATATACAAAGAGAGCTATATATACAAGATGAGCCTTGGAGATTCTAGGTATAAGCTAACTGTAAAATGTTCCTTAAACAGAGTAATGAGATATTGAGACATAATTGAGAAATCACTGTCATATCTCTAAACAGAATACACATATGTAAAAAATGCATTATATCTGTACAATCTTCTATATACGTTTTTTTTTTTTTTGGTAAGAATCTTCTATATATGTTAAATAGATCTTTTGTATGATATATGATAATTATGTAAAATCTAAAAATTTGGAGATAAGTATGTGATTTTTAAAGAATGATTACTGGTTGATTGATTTGGAGATAAGTATGCTATTTTTCATAAATCAAGGTATCAATAACATCTTTACAATATTTTATTTTTACAATCGGTCTATATAAAAATATAAAATTCCGTATATCTTCTATTGGGCCCAAACAAACTTTGTTCTCAGCCCATAAATTCCATCATGGCCCAACAAGTATTAAGGTCAGACTAGGAAGATGCCAGCAGGGAAGGAGTGGGCACGTGTCCCACATCATTAATTTGTACTATTCCGATCATTTATTGGGAATTTATCCTTAGCCCACACCAACGAAAACAAAGTAAACCAAACAGTACTACATCACATTTACATTGAAGAATATACCTGACCATATAAAGAAGGAAAACATTCAATTTTCACTGTCACGTGACCTTCTAAATGACGTGTTCTCTTCATCTTTCATGTTGTTGTGTTCGTTGTTGCTTTTAAATACTGTATGCATGTATGTAGTGCAACTAGCGAAGTACTAACTTCGAACAAAAAAATAATATTCTTTTGCAAAATTATGAACATGGAATTACATTTACTTCATCCTATTTTTGTTAACTTGTTTTATCGATTTTCTTTTAGTATACATGTATAGTTTTTTTTATTCGAACTCTAGATTGATTCTAATAGAGATCAGGACCAAAGCTAACCAGTGCGCTAATCAACTCGGGATATATCGTATTGTTTAGTTCAGCAGAATCGCTATTCTTGTTTACTTTTTTTTGCATCTCGACATTGTCGAGTCTCTGCCTCGATCAAAGTGTGAATATTTGATATTGATATGATTTGTCTTACCAGTTGCCACGTTACCATCGTGATTAATGATTAATACTACTTTTAATCATATCAAATGGTTTTTTCTCACAACAAAAGAGACAAGTGAAGATAATAATATTATTTGTATGGCCACGATTCATCGATCAAACGGGATTAGTCAGTAGATTTGATTTTGCTTTGGACAAAAAGTAGAACTGAGAATCGGCGAACTCTTGTTTTATTTATTTTATTATAGAACAATAGGTAAATATGTAAATATCTTCAATGCCTACTTACGTTTATATTATACGTAATAATATATTATAGTCAACATTCAAAAGCCTTGTTTTAGAAATTTTAGCCAAATACCCGTTATTATACACTTGAATTTAAACGTAGATTATTCTGGAGGCGGCTCTTAAACTAATTATCTGGAGGCTCTGGATTAATTTATTTTCTTAAATTCGTGGATATTTTAGATACTATTACCATCAGTCTTGTATATATATATATAGAGAAAGCGATGATGATAAAAGTATAAAACTATTGACTCCAAAAAGAGAAAAAATTTTTAAAAAATGAATTAGATGTTTTCATCCTTACCCACAAACGATTCATAGTAACGTCAGGCTCATTATCCACAGAATAATCACACCAATGTCATCACTATCTAAATTAGAAAATGTAATATCAAACAAAATTGGGGAATCGAAATTGGTTAAATTAACAGAATTTGCACTGGTCTGATTATTTATACTCTGATTATTAATATAACACAGAAAAGCATTACTCTTTTTCTTACACGCGTTTATGTTTTCAAAAAGAAATATTTATCCGATTACAACAATTATATGGAGTCATAACACTGTAAACAATTTGTACACCACATTTTTAGAAAATAAAAATTTAACTTGATTACAACGTGGAAAAGTCAACACTTTCCGAGCTTTCCTTTTATAAAAGGAGGACGGAAGACTCGCCGTCTCAAATGCTTCCACAAAACAAAACAAAACAAACAAGAAATCCCAACAAACAAACAAACAAAAAAAGAGAGAAAAAGAAAAAAGAGAGGTGAAAACTCGTGCAACATGGCAGAACCAACTCAGCCGCTTCTGACCGATTCCAACTCGTCATCACCGAGATCTCTCGACGACACAATCGAGAGTTACATTGGAAGCTTTGGGTGGGCTCAGTTTCTTCAAGCGGCTTTAGTCTCATTCTCCGGTGTTTTCGACGCTCAACAAACTTTCATCTCTGTGTTTACAGACTCCGAACCCACGTGGCACTGCACCGACTCGAACTCGATCTGCCATGAATCCATCTCCAACATCTGTATCCTCCCCAAAACCGCATGGTCTTGGGATTACTCTCCTCACGTCTCTGTTATATCCGAATGGGGTCTCCAATGCGCCGGCTCTTTCGTCAAGGGCTTACCGGAGAGTTCTTTCTTCGTCGGATGTTTAATCGGAGGTTTGGTTCTCTCAACACTTGCTGATTCTTCCTTGGGTCGTAAAAACATGTTGTTTCTGTCCTGTCTCGTTATGGCGATATCAACGATGCTAACGGTTTTCTCACCAAACATTTGGGTTTACGCTGTTCTTCGATTCGTTAATGGATTTGGTCGAGCGACGATAGGGACATGTGCGCTCGTTCTTTCGACGGAATTAGTTGGGAAGAAATGGCGAGGACGAGTAGGGATAATGAGTTTCTTCGGATTCATGCTTGGCTTTTTGTCTCTTCCTTTGATGGCTTACATGAACAGAGGAAGTTCTTGGAGGATTCTCTACGCATGGACTTCGATTCCAACGATAATATACTGCGTTCTTGTTCGGTTTTTCGTTTGTGAGTCTCCAAGGTGGCTTTTCGTTAGAGGCCGTAGAGAAGAAGCTATTTCGATTCTCAAAAGGGTTGCTTCGATTCCGTCTACTGATGTAAGCAGTGGTGGTGCAATATCTATGAGTTTTTCGAGCTTACCTTTTGAAGAAGATGAAGAGAAGCCTAGTACTAATGTTAACATCTTCACGACCATGAAGGTGTTGGTAGAGAAAAGATGGGCGCTTAAGAGATTATCCGCGGTAATGGCCATTGCGTTCGGGATTGGTTTGGTCTATTACGGGATGCCTTTAGCGTTATCGAATCTTGATTTCAACATCTATTTAAGTGCAGCGTTTAATGCGTTGATGGATTTACCAGCGAACCTCATCACGCTTTTCCTAGTCGATAAACTCAGTAGGAGAAACGCGCTTATCGGATTTACGGCTTTAGGTGGAGTCTCTAGCGTTCTCATATTTGCGTTACATAATATGAGAATTGGAAACCACGGGGCGTTACAGTTGGCGTTAGAGCTAATCTCTTACTTTAGCGCGTGTTCGGCTTTTAACATGGAGATGATATACACGATCGAGCTGTTTCCGACATGTGTGAGAAACTCGGCTATCGCAATGGCTAGACAGGCTTTGGTGCTTGGTGGAGTTTTCAGCCCTATTATGGTAGCAGCTGGTCGGAAAAACGCGTTCTGGTCGTTCGGATTGTTTGGTCTTGCTATAGGTTTGTTGGGATTGTTTGCAGTTGGATTGCCAGAGACTAGAGGGAGTGATCTATGTGACACTATGGACGAGGAAGAGTGCAAAGACCGGCGGAGTAAAGTCGCCGTTAATAATGTCATTGCATGAAATGGTGAAGAATTTGAAAACACATGTGAAATTAATGTAGATTTAATTTAGTATTTATCACTTGATTACATTAAGACTTACCACATATCTTTTTTTTTGGTTAGTTGAAAAGTGTTTCTAAGAATGAGCCATCAAAGCACCACTCTGATGAAACAATCTCATTTTACAGTTTACACCTATAACACATGGATTTCTTGAATAACAAAATAATTCAAATTTGTCTCGTTTGGATATTGATGCCGATGGTTAAACGTTTGGCTGTTTGATTTTTGTTAGAGATAATTGTGTTTCTGTTCTAATTTTCACACGTTGTGTGAAAATGAATCGTTCCAATCCCAAGAAAGTATATTCATTGGGGTTGTTGGTAGTTGGCTGTTTGGTAATTGAATGGGAAGAACAAACCAGACAGAAATTTGTACACTTCTTGGTAGATATGTTTAAAAGGTTTAATTTACAAATAGGCCCATCTATCAGCCCTTTTGTAACCCTTTTAGGCCCAACTAAGTGGTCTCAAAGTTCACAAACCCAAAACTTATGTGGATTTATTATTTTAAGCCCACACAAACTAACGAACGGTGAGCTGGCAAGTCACGTGATGACACGTGATCCATCAACCCATCACTTACCATTACCCCAACCGGTACGGAAGTGGTTTTGTATCTTCCTACTTCGACTCCTCTTGGGTAATTATAATTAGTTTTAGATGAACCAAACAATCCCAAAATAATATTAGAAAAAGGGAAGAAAATCTGAAACCAAAAAAAACGAGAAGGGAGTCGAAGAAGAACCTTTCGCGCTCTGACGAAATTCATTACTTACACTGGATTTATACTTTTTTTGTCTTCCTCTCTCAATTATCTCCTTCAACGCCACAAGATCCTAAGGCCTCTCACGGATCTCTCTTAAGATCAATCGCCGCGGCTCATGACGCAGTCGCCTGTTCAACCGCCTCCGCCGCTCCCAGCTCAGCCGCATTCCGCCGCCGGAGGTGTAATAAGAGGCGATGTACAGGTTAGGTGCGCAGGCTGTCGCGTGATTCTGAGGGTGAAAACCGGCGTTGTGGAGTTCTCGTGTCCGACTTGTCAACTTCCCCAAATGTTGCCGCCGGAGCTTCTTTCTAGGGCACGGCCGCAGTTTCCGCAGTCTCCACAACAACCACCACAGCCAATTCAGACGCTTCCGCCACCGATTCAACAGCAGCTTAAGCCTCTTAATCTACCTAGGCCTCCGGTTCCGGCACATGGAATCGATCCGACGAAGATGCAATTGCCTTGCGCTAACTGTCAGGCTATCCTCAATGTGCCTCATGGACTCACTCGGTTCTCGTGTCCTCAGTGCCATGTCGAGCTCGCTGTTGATGTCTCCAAGCTTAATCGGTCTTTAACTGCTTCTCAATCTCATTCTAATCCTCCTACTCCTGCTGCTCCCACAGTCCCGCCTCCGCCTCCTCCCGAAGAAGTCAATGAGGAAGCTATTGAAGTGGAGAGAGAAGAAGATGAAGGTGGAACGGCTGGAGAAACGTTTATGGATTATGTGAGTGCCTCATCTTGAGATCATCTTTTTCTGTCTGTTCAATGTTTTTGATGATACTAATTTGTTTCTTTGTGAAGCGTCCCCCAAAACTTTCGATCGGACCTCCTCATCCTGATCCAATTGTGGAAACATCATCTCTATCTGCAGTGCAACCCCCAGAGCCTACTTATGATCTCAAAATCAAGGAAGAGCTTGAAAGGTCAAAGGCTTTATCGTGTTTGCAGATTGAGACATTAGTTTACGCTTGCCAGGTTGCTTTTAAATGGCAAAAAGTTTGGTTAATGGCATTTAAACGTATCTTCTACCTGTATGACAATGGTTTTTTTTTTATTACAGAGGCATCTCCAGCACCTTGCTGATGGTACCAGAGCAGGCTTTTTTGTTGGAGATGGTGCTGGTGTGGGCAAAGGGCGAACAATTGCCGGGTTGATTTGGGAAAATTGGAAACATGGAAGGAGGAAAGCTTTGTAAGTCTTGTAGAAAGATACTTCTGCGCCATTTACATCCTTGATAAGATATTGTTAGCTCAATTCAATCTGACTTATGATTATACTACATTTGCATAATTGTGTCTACGGTGTCCTTTTTTGGTTTCTTAGATAACTTAAAGTAGGATGAGTTCTAATACTATTTGCTCCTTTTCCTTTATGATTTACATAGGTGGATTTCTATTGGCTCAGACTTGAAATATGATGCAAGAAGGGACTTGGATGATGTGGGTGCTACATGCGTTGGAGGTATTATCTTGATTTTGGCTGTAAATTAAGTTTGTAATTCGCTTATTTTCTTGGGTCACAAATGCTTCATATGTTATACATAATTACATATAGCTTATGCTATAAATTATTTTCTGGCTCATTGTTGAATAGAAAATTTTGAAAGTGGATGGTATAGAGTAGACTGGATCAGAATGAGATTCTGACTTTGCTGAATGGATAAATTGACTCATGCTTTAATATTACGATGTAGAGTACACATGTATTTTTAGAGAACTTATTTTCTTTACTGATAAAGGTAATGGGTCCCTGAACTTTGTTTATGGTGTCTTCATGCCTAGAGAATGTTATGGGTAGCTGATGTTTGTGCAGTTCATGAAAATTTCAGGTAAATAAAAGTTGGACTGTAACTTTAGAATAGTCCAATAGGATATTTGATTCTTAGTCTCATTAATCCTTTATAGGTTTGAGCTTGGAATTTTAATAGAATATTAGGAGATGGAAAAATACGACAAATCAAGGGAACCATGTCGATGGATAAGTTCATTCAAGTGAACAAATGTCCAGTTTGTTTTTTCTGCAACTAAATAACAATATGTTTGACGTGCAGTGAATCCTTTGAACAAGCTACCCTATTCTAAGCTTGACTCGAAAAATGTTGGTATTAAAGAAGGAGTGGTATTCTTGACATACAATAGCCTCATTGCTTCCTCTGAGAAGGGCCGTTCTCGTTTACAGCAGCTTGTTCAATGGTGTGGACCAGAATTTGATGGTCTCTTGATCTTTGATGAGGTAACAGTTCTATGAATGAAGTATATTAAATTATTTGCGTTAAAATCATCATCCCCCTTTTTTTGTGAATTGAACAATTTGAGTATACCCTGTCGTTGTAAGTTGCTTGATCACTGGTTTTATCAATTTTGGGCCAACCTCTAATCTTTAGTACATTGTGCAGGTACTAATTTGTTTTCCTTTTTTATAGTGCCATAAAGCGAAAAATTTGGTACCTGAAGCTGGGAGTCAGCCGACACGCATCGGACAGGCAGTTGTTGACATTCAGGTCTGGCTACTTGAAACTGAATGTTCTTATCAGTGTTGCTTTTAATATTGCTCTTGGCTCTGAAGAGTGAGAGATTATATACTTCGACTTGTCTTTTTGGGTTGTACTTTTTCTCGGTTTCAGATAATATAGTGTATATTCTAGTTTAACATGCTTAATTTGTGGTTAGTGCCATCTAGTTGACTCTAACTAATGAATTCTGGAAAAGCAGGATAAGATCCCCCAAGCACGTGTTATTTATTGCTCGGCTACTGGGGCATCAGAACCACGAAACATGGGTTATATGGTCAGGCTTGGTCTTTGGGGAGCTGGAACAAGTTTTAGTGATTTTAACAAATTCCTAGGTTGGTTTTCTTTTCTACTCCTGTTGATTAATTGATTTTTTTTTTTTTGTGTGTGTGTGTAACATTTGGATTAGTACGTTCTATCTTATAGTTCGATAAACATGAATTCATTTAAGTGTCAGGTTTTAGCTTCTGTCTAGAGCATATACAAAATATTTCATTAAATGAAGTTTGACCGCATTCACTGAATTCTAATAATTACTTCGCTTCTCTTACTCTACCTTATGCATTGCATAACTTGGAATGGAACTTTAACACAACTTTGTGCAGGTGCCCTTGATAAAGGTGGGACAGGAGCGTTGGAATTGGTTGCCATGGATATGAAAGCGAGGTTTTACAAGCCGTGTCATACTATTTAGCCATTTGCATTGCTCATAATTCATTCTAACACCCCTTCTATGTAATAGGGGGATGTATGTATGCCGAACCCTGAGTTACAAAGGGGCTGAGTTTGAGATTGTTGAAGCTCGTTTAGAAGCAGGAATGGAGGTAAATCATCTTCTATCTAATATTATGTTGCTTGATTGCTTCTCATATCTTAATTGACTATCTAGCTCTATATAAATGTCGTGTAAGCTCAACAAAGTAGTATATATGAAGAGTAGGGGGTCTCTGAGGTAGCTTGAACCAAGTTCTTACATTAATTTCTGTCTGCTTTATTGGGATTAGATAATTTTCAATGGTGCTTTGATATTTTTTGGCAAGCAAGCTCATTATTTCGAGTGTTCCCCTGTTTATAGTTTAGAGATCCCTGTCGAAAAATTAAAATCAGGACTTTTGTGCTGTATTACTCGCTTTCTTCTGTAGGCAATGTACAATAAGTCTGCAGAATTTTGGGCAGAGCTACGGATAGAGTTGTTGTCAGCAAGTGCTTTTCTCCCTAACGAGAAACCAAATTCTAGTCAGTTGTGGAGATTATACTGGTCAAGCCACCAGGTATAATCTTACCACAGGCAAAAGTTAGACAATGTTATTACTGTTGCTGATTGGTCAATCTATTTCATGTCTGTTACTGCAGCGTTTCTTTAGACACCTGTGTATGTCAGCTAAAGTCCCTGTAACTGTGAGGTTAGCTAAGAAAGCCTTGTCAACAAACAAGTGTGTAGTTATTGGCCTTCAGAGTACTGGAGAGGCTCGAACCGAAGAGGCTGTAAATAAATATGTGTGTTTCTCTTCATACTACTTTTGGAAAAAATATTAAGTATCCTTTTTTGATTCCATCTAACTAATGTCTACGTATTGATAATCTTTTCCCCCTTTTTTCTTGGCATAGGGTCTTGAGCTTGATGATTTTGTCTCGGGACCTCGAGAGCTCTTGTTGAAATTTGTGGAAGAGAATTATCCCTTACCCGAGCAGCCTGAACCTCTGTCAGGTAACTTACTCTCTGTAAGAGGTTTTGCTTTTAAATCCCTGGTGGTTTTTATTTCATGTTCATAGTATGCCTCTTTTGAACTTTTACAGAGGATGATAGTGTTAAAGAACTTCAGAGGAAGAGGCATTCAGCTTCACCTGGTGTTTCAATTAGAGGGAGAGTAAGAAAGATGGCAAAGTGGAAACCAGATAGTGATAATGAAAGTGATTTGGAGTCTGAAGGTGGGTTTCCTAGTGAAAACATGTATTCTGGTACATACTGAACAGACACAATATTGATGCTTAGGCTGTAGTGAAAAATAATATGGGAAGTTTTGAATGTAGTTCTTTAAGCGCTGGAAAACGTATCTATTGAACTGGAAATCTACGTAGCAGCTAATAAGCTTATTAATTTATCCCCTATGTATTAGTATTACTATATATCTCCAATATTGGAAATTGCTTAAGGGATGACATTATCATGTTTTGGGACAAGTATTATCCTCAGATCTCTAGTCTTTGTATTTGCCCCATCTTGGTCTGTTTCTTCAATCATTCGAATTTTATAACCTCAAGGTCTGTACATTTCTAATCATTAGTGTTTTCAATGCAGCTGACTCTGCTGACGATTCTAATGATTCTGATGATGAGTTCCAGATATGTCAGATATGCAGTGGGGAAGATGTACTTTACTTTTAACTCTGATAGCTTGATTACCGTTGAGGGTTACGAGATTTTAATAACTTGTCTGGTGATGAAACTAGGAAAGGAAGAAGTTGCTCCATTGTTCTGAATGTGACAAGCTTTTTCATCCGGACTGTGTGGTTCCTCCAGTTATAGACTTACCATCTGAAGCGTGGATTTGCTTTTCTTGTAAGGAAAAGACAGAGGAGTACATTCAAGCAAGACGTCTTTACATTGCCGAATTGCAGAAAAGGTCTATACACTGAAATAGCAACTTGTGTCTGGTACAGAAGCAAAGTATTAGATTCTTTTTAAGAGTGGTTACCCATTTTGTTTCTTTTTAGGTATGAAGCAGCGCTTGAACGAAAATCAAAGATCATAGAGATCATCCGTTCTCTGAATCTTCCAAACAATCCTTTGGATGACATCGTCGATCAGGTAACTATCATTTACGTCTCTGTTTTTTCTCAGGTATGAAGCAGCTCATGGTTATACATGAGTCTCCTTTCTTTTTAGGGTATAACGCTAGTGGTATCTATGAATCATTTATTCAAGTTTTGGCATCTAGTATCCAAAGGCTAATTGTGTGGTTAAATTAACTTCTGAAAACTTTAGAATGTCTCTAAATTGCTGTGCTTTATATGTACTAATGCAGCTTGGAGGCCCTGAAAAAGTTGCAGAAATGACGGGCAGGCGAGGTATGCTTGTAAGAGCATCGAATGGGAAAGGTGTTACATATCAAGCAAGAAACACGTAAGCTTTCATTCTCAGTACTTTAACTTATTCAGCACTAGTAATCTGCTTTTCATCCTTGTGCTTCTTGGCTCTAGAAAGGATATTACCATGGAAATGGTCAACATGCACGAGAAGCAACTATTTATGGATGGTAAAAAGTTGGTTGCCATTATTTCTGAAGCTGGGTCAGCTGGTGTTTCGTTGCAAGCAGATAGAAGGGCAGTAAATCAGGTGTGTCGAGTTTATAAATTCTCCTACTAAATAAAATTGTCTTTTTTTTTTGCGTATTCTTATTGTTCTGTAGATCTAAGTTAATTGTCAGAGATGACCTCAGAGGACTTCACATGTCCGCTTTGGGGGTATTAGTTGATTTGGAATTTTTTATATATGTCTGCAGAAAAGAAGGGTTCACTTGACTTTAGAGCTTCCCTGGAGTGCTGATCGTGCAATTCAGCAATTTGGAAGAACTCACCGGTCAAATCAGACATCTGCACCTGAATATAGGTTGAATGACAACGCTTGTGTTTAATTTTGTATCCGTCCAATAGCAAAAGTATGCTGTTGAAGTTGATAGTTCTTTTGTTTTGGTCCTGTCAGACTACTCTTCACTAATCTCGGTGGGGAACGCCGCTTTGCCTCTATTGTTGCAAAGAGACTAGAAACACTTGGTGCTTTAACACAGGGAGACCGCAGGAAAGTCCCTTTCTTAACTATTTCTTAGTTAGTCTTTTGGCTTGTTATTGCTTAAAACCTTGCCATGTGTTTTGTCTCAAAATTTGGTGTGGTGTACTGCAGGGCTGGGCCCTCCGGGCCTTCTTTGAGTGCGTATAATTATGATAGTAACTTTGGTAAAAAATCCTTGATGGTGATGTATCGAGGCATAATGGAGCAGGTATTCCTCATAAAAGCCTGTAGTCTCTTAACTCCTTAATTTTGCTTCTTCAGTATTTAGGAACAATGATAACGGATAAAGTGTGAAATATAGTATGGCTTAATTGTCAGGAGAAACTACCTGTTCTTCCTCCTGGATGCTCGATTGATGAACCCGAAACAGTTAAAGAGTTTTTGACCAAGGCAAGGGCTGCTCTTGTTGCGGTTGGAATTGTTAGGGACAGTGTTCTGGGTATGCTTTGCTCGTAATTTCTCTTTTTCCGTACAGAATTCAAATTCTAGTTGTAGTAATCTCCTTTCTTACTTTACTTCATTAATGATACAGCCAATGGGAAAGATGTTGGAAGGTTTTCAGGACGTATTATTGATTCTGACATGCATGATGTTGGACGATTTTTGAATCGCCTCTTAGGATTGCCACCTGATATCCAGAATAGGTATTATGCGTCAATTGGAAATTTGCTCTATGTAACTTACCTTCCATTTTAAAAGCAACTTCCGTTTGTATTAATGCTTTCTATTCTTGTGCTGTACAGGCTGTTTGAATTGTTTACTAGTATATTAGACGTTCTTGTACATAATGCTCGGATAGAAGGAAGTTTTGACTCAGGAATTGTGGATATGAAAGCTAATAGTGTTGAGCTACTGAGCACTCCAAAGGTTGATGATATGTCTTACTTAATTATTGGTTCTTGGTGTATTTTTGCTACTAATATTTGAATTTTTCAGACCGTCCATGTTGATCAAATGTCTGGTGCCTCAACTATGCTCTTTACTTTTACTCTAGATCGTGGTGTAACATGGGAGGTACTTCAATATCTTTCACTCTTGGTAAACTTAGTCGTATTTCACTGCACTCAAAAGCTTGATTTGATCTGTGTTCCAGTCTGCGAGTTCAATGCTAGAGGGAAAGAGAAGGGACGGGCTTGGTTCAGCTAATGATGGCTTTTTTGAATCTAAAAGGGAATGGTTAGGAAGACGGCACTTCATATTAGCATTTGAGAGGTAAATCATTATCCTCACTACTCTTTGGATAATGTGGTCCTTTTATACAAACAAATATTAGAATACTAATAACACTATCAAAATCTCATTGCTGACTTTGTCTTGGATTTCCAGTGCCGCTTCTGGGTTGTTTAAGATTGTACGTCCTGCTGTAGGAGAGTCGATCAGGTATCTACTACACCATTGGCAGAACCTTTACATTTCGTATTTCTGACTAGAAAAAGTGGTCTTAACTATTGTTTATTTTTTCCAGGGAGATGTCTCTTTCAGAGTTGAAAACTAAATACCGAAAACTATCTTCTCTGGAGAAGGCTCGTACTGGTTGGGAGGACGAGTACGAAGTTTCATCAAAACAGGTATGCTTCCCCTATCAAAAATAAAGTTGAGAATACATAGAACCAAAGCAGAAAAATAGATTAGCACAGAATCATCGTGGCGTAATATAGTTTAAGCCTCACAAGAGATTCATAAGTCATAACCATTGATATAGCGCTGTTCATTAAATGAGTTTCCATCTGAGTACAGTGTATGCATGGACCCAAGTGTAAGCTTGGGGAGTATTGCACGGTTGGACGTAGGATACAGGAAGTAAACGTTGTGGGTGGCCTTATTCTTCCCATCTGGGGAACCATCGAGAAAGCTCTCTCCAAACAAGTAACAAAGACCATTCAAGAATTTGTGAGACTCTCTCTTAGTGTGTTGGCATGGAAACTTATATGTATTTGGATCTTTTGCAGGCCCGTCACAGCCACAAGAGAATTCGAGTTATACGCATAGAGACTACGACGGATAATCAGCGGATAGTGGGCCTCTCCATCCCAAATGCAGCTGTAGAAACTGTTTTACAAGGTATTGCGAGCTTATCTCATGATCTTGAGACATCATATGATAAATCCGACAAGGAAACAGAATGGTTATCTCGACAGTCGTTGATTTGTGTCTGTCTTTTTGTTTCTGCAGATTTAGCATGGGTTCAAGAGATTGATGATTAAGACAACGAGTATTTATAAGAAGCATACACCCTCAAAGCTCCACAATCAAGTTCCCATGCCTATTTTGTATTTTCTTTATTTAAGAAAAAGAGGAAAAAGACACTTGACTTTCATTTTTGTGTATATCACATGACAAATTGGCAAGATGATACATAGATGTAATATTATTTATCTAACAAGATTCATTCTTATGTTCCGTTAAAAAAAACTTTTTCTTATTGATGTGCAGAATACAGAGAGTTAACAAGAAAAGAAAAACAAAAAATAATTTCACAACCAACATAATAGATCTCAATAAAACAAGAAGAATTTTAGTGTTTCACAGAACACAACACACATAACTTGTAAATTACATAAATGCCATCAAACAGCAAAAAAAAAAAACAGGCTTATTTTTCCGACCAGAAACTTCAATCAACGTGTCGTACGTAGTAAAAAACATTCAATAAAACCTCTGTTTTCAACAGATGAAAGGAGCGTTGGCATAACCATCATGGCAATACAAACCTGGCTGCTGAGTAAACCCTTGCTTCTTCAATGCCTTCCTAGCCCTTGTAACCATTTCTCTGTTTGATATCTCACCGTCTGTCTCCTCCAATATCGTCTGTATCGAATTGCTCATCGCTCCATAAGCCTCAGTTGGTTTCCCCGCTGGAGTCGCATCAGCAGAGGTCTGATCGGTTTGGCAACCGCTGATCAGTATCCCGCTGTCTGGAAGCGGAACCGAACCTCTTGATCCACCAGCATAAACCTCTTCTTTACTCCCAACGTGTGTCTGCATAGCGGGTTTCACATAGTCTTCATCGTTTAGTTTACCCTCAAGAAACCCTGAAGCCAATTTGCCAAGCATTCCCATTAATCCACCTTCTTCTCCATTTCCAGCCTGAAGCTTACCTAAGATCACTTTCATAAACTTCTTCACTTTCGGGCTCGAATCATCACCAAACGCATCAAAAAGGCTTGGCCTGATTTTCCCAACTTCGATATTATCATTCCCTGTTTGCTGCTTGAGAATATCAATCAAGGTCTGCAGAGGAAGAGATTTGTCTTTGGCATGGATCGTTTCTCCGTCTTCAAGCTCAATCTCCTTAGTCTCGATTTCTTCCGCCTCATCTTCATCCTTCTTGTTCCCTCCAATGTGAAACCCTCGAGACTCGATGGCGCCTTCCACTTTGCTGCGCAAGAACTTCCTAAACCCGAATCTTGAAGAAGATTCTTCAGATTCATCTTCGTCCTCGGCTTCTTTCTTAGTGCTCTCTCCAATCTGCTCCTTGGCTTCGTCGATTAGGCCACCACTGTGACAAGAGTCTGAAATGATTGTCATTCTGCAACCTGGAGGAACCTTGTCCACAAGATCTCTAAAATCATCATCTGGAAACAACAACATTACATCAGCAAAGCTCCATGGACAAATTCCAAAGTCAGATACCAAGAATATATTCCCCTTAAAGATTCCTTAATTTCGTTTGATCCTAGTTTTTCTCAGCTATGACTCTATGAGAGACCAATCTCGAAAATAAGATCAACAATTCTACAAAAAATCAAAACTTTTCCATCAAAAGATTCTTCTGATTATTATAGGATCGTCAGATCGTAGCCATCAATCACAAAAAAAAGAGAGAGATAAAACTCACCAGTAATCAGATTCATGTCGCAAGGAACAATACACTCGTCGAAACCAGTGTCATCGTCTTCACCAGTCTCAGCCGGCAACCTCGTACCGTGTCCACTGTAATGAACGACAAGAACGTCGCCGGAATCGGCAGATTCGACGAGATCAGCAAGCGCGCGGCGGATGTTCTTGCCAGTAGGCTGAGTAGAGGATTCATCGGTGTCGATGAGAACGGTGATGTTCTCCTCGGAGAAGCCGTACCGTTCAACGAGACATTTGTACATACGACGAACATCGTTGACGCATCCCCGTAACTCCGCCTTGGTTCCTGGGTAATTGATCCCAATAAGCACCGCCTTTTTCGTCATTGAGAAAAAATGATCTGATCGATAAAACTCTCTGAATCTGATCGGATTATCTGTCAGCGATCCAATAGCTTCTTATTCCGACCAAAAGTGAGATCGATCTTATATATTATATTTACTTTTGGCTAAGATTATTTCTTTATTCATTCATTTCATTGATTGATATGCGCGTTTCCACGAATTGGAATGTATTGTCTGACGTGGCATTGGATTTGTTTGATTTTTTGTTTATTGTCACGTTATTGCACGACGACTAGTCACTGACTCACAAATGAGCATTATTATTCTTACCAAAACAAAAAAAAACGTTATTTATAAGAAAAACTAATCAGGTTTAAGCCCAACAAGAGGCCTAATTTCGGCCCAACTTGTAAACGGAGCCGTTTAATTAACACGCCTGGGTTTGATGCTCATTGTCATCTCCAAGACAAAAGGGTCATCAACAAAGCCTCTCAGTCTCAGGCTCTCAGCTAACCAAATCAAAATTAGTAATAGGAAAACAAACCAAAGTCATCAAAAAAATGGAAACCGGATCTAAATTTAAATTTCCTCTATAATCCCAACGGTTAGATTAATAAATATGATCCCCAACGGTTATATTAATAAAAAGTATATCAAATCGCAAAGACACGCTTAAGAGAAAATGGGAATAAACCAAGAACCTTGTTTGCTTATAAATACACTCTCACACATTCGCTTCCTCTTCTTCTTCATTCTTGAGAAATCAAAATAACCCTCACGCATTCTCTTCTTCTTCTTCATTCTTGAGAAATCAAAATTCTCTGTTCACCTTCTTCTTCTTCTTCTTCGTCGATGATACACAATTTATCATCTATTTCTATTTATAATGCATGATCGCCGATGATTATACAGAATCAACATTGAAGCAAAGCCCCTGAGTTCGAGTTCATCATCGTGGTTGAATGAATGACGTCTCCTTCATCATCGTTTCCAATCGAGAAGGGGTCTCACACTAAATTGATTTTAGAATCTCTTAAGATGAAAATCAATCTATCGATCCCTGACGAAACAAAACGCCAATACTCCTATGAAACCCTAAGTAACAGAGGAAGCCCATGTTTGCTTCTTCGCATTGCAATCAAAAATCTGTCCGATCAGATCGAGGGAGAGAGGATGAACAAGATCACACAAACAAAAAAATCAGAGTCATGTTTCGTCGATGTCACAAAGAATGAATCTTCTTCGTCAAATTGGATCTCGTGCAAGTGGTGGAGGTACAGAAGAACGGTGGGCTCACGTTTGACTTTGGAATGGGGTTGGCTGTATGGGCCTTCTTTGCTACCAACAAGGTATTCCTTTTTTCATTTCTTATTTTTATTTTCTTCCTTTTTATTTGTTAAAAATTAGTTCAACTATCAATTTAGTTTTAGAAATAATAGTGATTATCACTAAATTACATTTTAAAGTTTAAGAAAATAATATTAATTTCATTATTATTTTTAAAAATTAGTTGAAGTGTTAAATTTTGAAATCGTCGAAACTAACCGCGCCTATGCATCCCGTCATTAATTGGTTCGTAAGCTTTGTGGTGTTCGAAGTTCGGGGATGTTTTCACGTAATATAGATTTGACACTTCAACTCATTTTAAAATAATAATAATGATTTTCACTTAGAAATTAAAACCAATTTAAAATTTAAACTTTAAGGAAATAATTTATAATTTTAAACTAAAACCATGTTAATTTCATTATTAATTTTTAAAAATTAGTCTAAGTGTTATATTTTAAAAACGTCGAAAACTAACCACGCCTACGCATCCCGTACTAAGTTGGTCTGTAAGCTTTGAGGTGTTCGAAGTTCGGAGATATTTTCACGTAATATGGATTTGAAACTTCAACTCATTTTTAAAAAATAATAATGATTTTCACTTTAAAACTTAAACTTAAGGAAAGAATTAATTATTTTTAACTAAATCCATGTAAATTTCACACTAAATGTTGTGAATATATATATTTTTTTTCTTTTTCAAACTACAGTAAAACCTCCATAAATTAATACTCGATAAATTAATAACCTCTATAAATTAATAAATTATTCCGGTCCCGAGTTCGGACCAATGTAAAAATTGATACAAATCAATAAATTAATAAGATAATAACTTTTTTGAAAATCCTATATAAATATATAGTCCCATCAATATTATAAATTAATAATTATGTAAATTTACCAATATATACATATATATATATATATATATCAATATTATATGTAAAAGATTTATTAAAATATGACTCTAGTATTATTTTTTCTTTCATTTCAGTTAATTATTTTTAGAGTTTAATTCTAAAATTTTTATTACATCGAAAAAACTTTTTATTATTTTTTAAACTTAATAATTGTTTTTTGCTTCTAATTAGTTTTAGAAAAAATTATTGATTATAAAGAAAAAACTACTTTTATATCGAATTTTTCTAAAAATTACAAAATTTGTAAAATCTTTCTATAAATTAATAATTATTAATCTTTCTATAAATTAATAAATTAATAATTATTAATTTATCGATAAATTAATACTTCTCTAAATTAATAAATTTTCTCGGTCCCAACATTATTAATTTATAGAGGTTTTACTGTAGTTCAAATGTGAAATTTTAAACACAGTTGTAACTAAACCGAAAAAAAAAAAAAAAAACATCAAACAACAAGTCACATAACTTATTCAACAAGAAAGCTTTTGAACCAAAATACAATCCTTAACAAATAAACGGAGCATTCACAAAACTATCACTGCAATATAGTCCTGGTCGTTGAGAAAAGCCTTGTTTCTTAAGAAGCTTCCTTGCCTTCAAAACAAGTTCTTTGTATGTAATCATACCCTTTGTCTCCTCAAGTATGATCTGCACAGCATTGGTGAATGCTCCATAAGCCATTTCAGGATGACCTTGAGGACTCGCGTCTGCAGAAGTTTGATCTGTTTGGCAACCACTAATCAAAATACCGTTATCCGCAAGAGAACCATTGCTCGCGCCTGCATAGACCTCTTGCTTGTTCCCAACATGTGTCTTCATCGCGGGTTTCACATACTCTTCGTCATCGTTTAGTTTATGCTTAAGAAACTCTTGAGCTAGTTTCCCAATCATTCCCAATATCCCACCTTCAGTTTTACCTTCTTGCAGCTTTGTTAGAATCACTTTCATGAACTTCTTAACCTTTGGGGATGCATCTTCTCCAAACACATTGAAAAGGGTTGGTCTGATTTTCCCAACTTCGATATCATTGTTACCTGTATTTTGCTTGAGGATATCGATTAGAGTTTGTAGAGGCAGAGATTTGTTCACGACATGGACTTTTGCCCCATCTTCTAGTTTAAGCTCTTTAGTCTTGTTTTCGTCTTTCTCATCTTTGTGGTGAGGAATGGCGATCCCTTTAGATTCCAGTGCTTCTTCCACAGCTTCACGCACAAAGCCTTTGATTCCAAGTCCTGAAGAGCCTCCAGATTCTTTCTTTGGCTTCTTCTTCGTGCTCTCTCCGATCTGCTCTTTAGCTTCATCGATGAGACCACCACTGTGACAAGAGTCTGAGATGATTGTAATGTGTGCTTCCTTTGGTACTTTCTCCACAAGATCTCTAAACTCATCATCTGAGAATATATGAAAACGAGTGAATTTGAAACAATAGCAAAAAAATCTTCTTGAATTGATGAAATAATTCAACTGATTTTTGACCAAATGCATAAAAACATAATTCCCCTGAATCTAATAATCTAACCAAAAAAACAGGACAAAGTTCAAAAATGTCAATGTCAAATCTAATTATGACTTACCGGTGATAAGATTCATATCACAAGGAACAATACACTCATCATAACCAGTATCATCGTCTTCTCCAGTCTCCGCCGGCAACCTCGTCCCGTGTCCACTGTAATGGACGACAAGAACATCACCCGGTTTAGCGGATTCAACTAGATTCAACAATGCCCTTCGAATATTCTTCCCTGTAGGTTTGGTGGAAGACTCGTCAGTATCAATCAGCTCAGTGATGTTTCTCTCGGAGAATCCAAACCGATCCACGAGAGATTTGTGCACTCTCCGGACATCGTTGACGCATCCCCGTAGCTCCGCCTTGGTTCCAGGGTAATTGATTCCAATCAACACAGCTTTCTTCGCCATTGAAGATATCTCAAAACGTCTGCGTTACAATTTTTTTATTCTGATCGTGAGCTGTTACATTTGGTCCTTCATTCTTTTATAACAATGTTTAACACTATTAAATTAAAGAAGCCTTAATAAGGTTGCCAGCAAAACTTTAATAATAAAGTTAGTTTTATATCGTCATAATTTCCATACCATATATATCTGTTGGAAACTTTGAAAACTAATGTTTTAATTGAATTGTAGTCAAAAAAATGGTAGTAAATTACATTAATTTTTCCTTGGATAAAATAATTACATTAAAATTAAGGGATGAAATTATATTCTAACTCAAATATTCAAAATTCTAGCCGTTTAGAGAAGAAGAAAACGTCTATGGCTTGTCCATTTTCCAACCAAAGCTAAAACGTACAAGTATAGAACTATATATTGTGAAAAAAATAGTATATGGCAAGAAATTTACGTATCTTCAAACCAAATAATTACGCAAATGTCGCTTGTTATTGTTTATAGCCTCTCCTGGTATGATGGCACACACAATCTATAAATGCTTAGCACGTCGCTTTTTACTAATCAGTTCCATGTCAAATTCTTATAATGGAAAATAACGGTTGTATTTCTTGTACCGTAAGGTAAGATTTACATTAATATAGGGATAAACCATTAATTAATTTTACCACAAATTAAAAATGGTATGAGCAAAACTAAACTTAAAACCAAACAGTACTTGGGATATGAAAATATTCAAATTAAAGTCACAACAACACACAAATCAGAAAACTTATTCCACAAGAAACCAAATCAAGAAACAACAAAAACTTCCCAAATTAATCAACATATAAACCGAGCATTGACATAAGCATCATTGCAATACAGTCCCGGTCGTTGATCAAAGCCCTGTTTCCTAAGAAGCTTCCTAGCCTTCAAAACAAGATCTTTGTTACTAATCTTACCTTTAGTCTCCCCAATTATAATCTGTATAGCATTGGTTAGTGCTCCATAAGCCAATTCCGGGTGACCCGGTGGGCTTGCGTCTGAAGAAGTTTGATCAGTTTGGCAACCACTGATCAGTATACCATTATCAGGAAGTGCACCATTTATAGCACCTGCATACACATCTTGGATCGCGGGTTTCACATCGTCGCTAAGCTTCTGCTCCAGAAACTCTTGAGCTAGGTTCTCAACTGATCCCAATACCTCATCTGAAACAGTTTGAATAGTAGTAGTAGTCTCTTGTAGGTTGCTTAGAATCACATTCATAAACTTCTTCACCTTTGGACTTGAATCATCTCCAAACATATCGAAAAGGGTTGTCCTGATTTTCCCCACTTCGATATCATCGTTGCCTGTTTCTTGCTTCAGCATATCAATCAAAGTCTCCAATGGCAGAGATCTGTTTCCCACTTCAATTATCTCTGCTTCTGTCTCCTTGTTGATCGTTGAAGAGTCTCCAGAGTCTTTCTTCTTCTTCGTGCTCTCTCCTATCTGCTCTTTGGCTTCATCTATGAGACCGCCACTGTGACAAGAGTCAGATATGATTGTGATGGGACAATCCTTTGGCACCATATCCACAAGATCCCTGAAATCATCATCTGTAAAACAGAGTCACCTTAATAATTCATAACAACTGGAACTGGTAAGGAAAATTTAAAATTGTTACGTAAACATGAAAAATTAAAAGTCAACTTTAGTTTATGTTTTCACTTACCGGTGATGAGATTCATATCGGAAGGAACAATACACTCATCGTAACCAGTATCATCATCTTCTCCAGTTTCCGCGGGTAACCTAGTCCCATGTCCACTGTAATGGACGAAGAGAACATCACCCGATTTAGCCGGTTCAACGAGATCTAACAACGCCTGTCTGATGTTCTTACCGGTCGGTTTGATCGAAGAACTATCAGTATCAATCAACATTTTGATGTTCTCCTCGGAGAATCCGTACCGTTCGACGAGGCTTATCCGCATCCGACGGACATCGTTGACGCAGCCTCGTAGCTCTGCCTTGGTTCCCACGTAGTTGATCCCAATCAGTAAAGCTTTCTTGGCCATTGTTGATATTTCAAACTCTGCTTGACAATTTTTTTCTGATCGTAAGATGATTCATCCTTCATGGGTTTTATAATCATCTTTTAAATTATAATTATTGAAACCTAGTGTCTTTTTGTATGACTTTTTTTCTGTCGCGTTTTTGTATGACATTAAAAAAAGAACCTTAGAGGATATTGGAAAATTATAAGCTCTGATTTTACTTTATTTTTTGTATGAAAATAAGCTCTGATTTTATCAATCTCTTTCTCGAAATTTCTAGGTAATTAATTGAAATTTTGTTAATCAAAGTTATAACAAATTGTGTTTCGAATGTAAATAATTTATATTCATTTTGGTTGCATTCCATGTAATCACGTTTATAAATTTGAATAACCGTATATGATACAACCTAACTTGAACACAGACATTAGATATAGCCATAGAGACAACATTTTCTATACTTAAAAACCGTACGAAACTTAGATAGCTTATAAGAAATAGTCAAAAATATGTTTAATAATTTTGTGAGAACTGATCATTTAAAGATGATTTTACCTTCTTTCTTGAGAGCGCAAACAATCTCACGTTATAAGCACGTCGCTTTTGTTGAGCCAATCAGCCAATTATTATGGCTTGATTATTGATTCCTTCTATCTCAAGTCAACTGGACAAAGTCTCTACTCTCTAGGTCATAATTAGATTCGTTGTATCCGAAGTTGATGGAACTTACACACAAACTAGTTTTCATCTGATCTTTTTTCCAAAACTCACATTTATTTATTCATTCTAACAAGACAAATATCTAAGTCCAACTATCCTTGTTTCGATGTAATGTAAACATATTATTAAAAAACATATATATTCTTCTACTAATCAAGCTAAATATACTTTTTGAACACAAAAATAAATTATCTTCATTGCTTTAAAAAGCTTAAACATTATTCTATTTAAAAAGTTAAGAACATTTGAACACAACTTGCTGATGTTCACACTATAACGAGCATAAAATAAAATAAAAATACATTCTTCGATTTAATAGTAGACTTTACTTGATCCATTCAGGTCTTATCAATGAAAACAAAGACTACAGAGAGCTTGTTGGTACATAATAATTAGCGTAGATGAAGGGTAATATTCCAAATAAACATGATCTTCAAGAATTTATTTCAATAAATCAATTTCATAAGAGATTACATACCATTTTTTTTTACCATGTTCACTAGAAGTCTAGAATCCAAAAAATAGACTTGCGCGAAAGAAGAGTCTCTAATCAGTAACCACACCATATAGTTACTTAGCATATAAACGGAGCATTCACAAAGCGGTCATTGCAATACAATCCTGGTCTCTGAATAAACATCTGTTTCTTCAGAATCTCTCTTGCCCTCAATACCATTTCCTTGTTTGTAATCTTATCTTTATGATCAGTCTCTGACAAAACCATTTGGATGGCATTACTAAACGCTCCAAACGCTTCTCCTTTCTTCTTAACATCTGCTGATGTCTCATCTGTTTGACATCCACTCAACAGAATCCCTCGGTCAGGAAACAATCCGTTGCTTGATCTTCCTCCATAAATCTCACGATCGCTCTTCACTTGTGCCTGCATTGCGGGTTTCATGTAGTGTTCATCGTTCAGCGTCTCTTCTATATACCCTCGAGCACTTTCTTCGATCTTACCAAGTAGCGTACTTTGGTCATTTGTTTTCCTTAGCTTGGTAAGAATCACTTTCATGAACTTCTTTATCTTCGGGCTCGAATCTTCACCAAAGACATCAAAAAGGGTGGGTCTGATTTTCCCAATCTCGATATTGTCTTGCCCAGTTTGTTGTTTGAGAAGTTCAATAAACCTCTCCAACGGCAGATACCTTGATCTGACAACTTCATCTCCCTCGCCTACTTCTACGATCTCGCGCGTCTCTACATGAGAACTTCCGATTCCACAAAAAGCAAGCAGTTTCACAAAAATGCTATGCAAACAGTTTTTAAACTCGAATTCAAAAGAAGAAACTTTGGATTCTCGATTTGGCTTCGTCGTGGTACTCTCTCCGATCTGTTCCTTAGCTTCATCAATGAGCCCGCCGCTGTGACAAGAGTCTGATACGATAGTTATCTGACATCCCTCTGGAACTTGTTCCACTAAATCCCTGAAATCATCATCTGGCAATGCAACACACAAAACAGCGTAGATATATAAAAAAAAAAACCTCAATCATTTCTATTAGTGTCCATGTCAACATAATTCAAAACTAGCCTTGAGACTTAACAGAGTCAAAGAGAGGGGTAAACAGATTCTAAACAGAGCACTCTGTTTTAAACAGAGCACTCTGTTTTTCTTCATTAAACTAAGGAACCATTCCATAATAAACTCTTACCAGGAATTGGATTCAAGTCGGAAGGAACAATACACTCATCAAAACCTGTATCATCCTCTTCCCCTGTTTCCGGTGGGACTCTCGTGCCGTGTCCGCTGTAATGCACGAATAAAACGTCACCGGATTTTGCTGGCTTTATGAGCTCCGACAAAGCCTGACGGATGTTCTTTCCTGTGGGTTGAGTGTAAGATTCGTCGGTGTCAATCAGCACAGTGATATCTTCCTCCGCGAATCCGAACCGGTCAACGAGACACTTATGCATTCTATGGACGTCATTGACGCAGCCTTGTAGCTCCTCCGTGGTTCCTGGATAGTTGATTCCTATCAACAACGCTCTCTTTGCCATTCTTGCAACCTTCAAGAGTTCTTTGTCGGAGAAAAAACTTCCGCTGGATCTAACGATTCTTCAATGAGATTTGTGATGAAGATTAACATTAAAATACTAAACATTATTGGCTTAGTGGGAACTAACTTTATGTTTCTCTATTTAAATGATGGCACGTGAAAATTGTGGACTAATTATCAAAAAACATAAAACAAATCGCCGTCTGTGGGGATCGAACCCACGGCCACGTGGTTAAAAGCCACGCGCTCTACCACTGAGCTAAGACGGCGAGCTGATACAACATTTCGTAATTAATTATTAAACTTAATTTTAATCCGCATGTGTTTAAGGTTCTTCTATAATTAGTCTAAGTTAGCAAAAATTACATAGTGATGATGATTTGTAAGGCCAAGTGAAACTATATCATCAGGATCGTGATCCTATAATGGATGTTTTTCTTAAGTGATTTTATAGCAAAGCCAAATGAAATCTTAAGTTATTCTTTTTTTACAAGGTTCAGTGTTTTAGGTCTTATCTTTTGTGTAACACCTACTTTCATATAATGATATTTATACTCTTAGCGAAAAAAAAATGAAATCTTGAACACTAATCAGTAAAAATTGTCAAAAAAAAAAAAGAACACTAATCAGTAATAACCTATTGCGATGAGTATCAAGTCGACAGCAGGTTCACTTTACCATTTTTCTCACAATGTTGGGGAATAAGAAATGAAGAATTAAAAAGAATTTTTAAGTTTTGCCTATTTTTTGACAGAAAGAAAGAATATTTTTCCTATATATTTTAAAAACAAATCAAAACGCCGTCTGTGGGGATCGAACCCACGGCCACGTGGTTAAAAGCCACGCGCTCTACCACTGAGCTAAGACGGCTGAACAATAATTAAATCATAATAACATTCAAAGCATAACCTAATCAGATATGTTGAAGCCCAACAAGAGGCCTAATATCTCTATTCGGCCCAACTAACATAACAACGACGTTTAATTGACGCCTGGGGTTTTCTGTCTCCGGCATAGCATAATTTTTCGTCCTCCCGAAGCGCTTTTTCATCTTCCTTTGTTCTGGGTTTCTCTCCAAAAATCGCCGGAGAAATTCAAATCGTCATCTCTAATTCGTCGGAGAATCCACCGTTAGGTATATAAACACGGTTTGTTTCTGAAATTAGGGTACGAAAAAATGCCCTTGTTTATGCCTGACGAAGAGCTGGCGCGGCTATCTAGCGACGCCGCGTCGGTGGTTGCGGAGAGAGCCGACGAGTACATACGAAAGATATACGCCGAGCTGGATAGTGTTCGAGCCAAGGCTGACGCTGCTTCCATCACGGCGGAGCAGACGTGTTCGCTTCTCGAGCAGAAGTACCTCTCGCTGTCTCAGGATTTCTCTTCCCTTGAATCTCAGAACGCGAAGCTTCAGTCTGATTTCGATGATCGTTTAGCTGAGCTTGCACAGTCTCAAGCGCAGAAGCACCAGCTTCATTTGCAATCGGTGCGTCCTTGTGTGGTTTTTCAGTTTTTTTTTTTTTCTTGGAATCCCTAATATTTGACGGATCTTCCGGTTTTGATGTAGATTGAGAAGGATGGAGAGGTAGAGAGGATGTCGACGGAGATGTCAGAGCTTCATAAGTCTAAGAGGCAACTGATGGAGTTATTGGAGCAGAAAGATGCCGAGATTAGCGAGAAGAATTCCACTATCAAGAGCTACTTAGATAAAATTGTGAGTGTTTCCCTATTTTTGTTACTAATAATGTGTTACAGGCATTTTTCAAATGTGTAACCCTAACTCTTGTTCTATTTCTCAGGTTAAGCTGACGGATACTAGTTCGGAGAAGGAAGCCCGACTAGCTGAAGCCACCGCAGAATTGGCCCGTTCTCAAGCTATGTGTAGTCGGTTATCTCAGGTCAGATTATTGATTGCATTTTAAGATTTATGTTTGATTGCTCATGATTTTGATTGATTTTATTGATACCTGAATTTGTATGATGTCATGTAATAAAATATGTTGATCCTTTTACATTGTTTATGACATATGGTTTTTGATGGAAACAGGAGAAAGAACTCACTGAAAGGCATGCCAAATGGCTAGATGAGGAGTTGACAGCCAAAGTCGACAGTTACGCTGAACTCCGTAGAAGGCATTCTGATCTTGAATCTGAAATGTCAGCAAAGCTTGTAGATGTAAGGCCAATATCATATTTCTATTCTAATATTTGTCTCTCTGTTTTCTTTTCTCCTTATTCCTTCTTCTATCAGGTTGAGAAAAATTATATTGAGTGCTCTAGTTCGTTAAATTGGCATAAGGAAAGATTGAGGGAGCTCGAAACGAAAATCGGTTCATTACAAGAGGTATGTATGGCTTGTAACACTTATCTCCTCATATCTTATCGTGTTATGCTCTATGACTCTGAGATTTACTTGTACTCTTCATATCCAAAGGACCTCAGCTCTTGCAAAGATGCAGCAACGACCACTGAAGAGCAATACACTGCTGAACTTTTCACTGTGAGTTTCTCAAATCGTAATGGTTTCAAACATTGAACTTCTTTACATCTTTTTAGCTGACTGGAGAGCTAAGTATGTCATTTGAGGCATTTCACAGTTTCGAAATAGATCTTCATAGGTGTTGTTTTTCGAATCTAACCCACAAGCTGTCATATAGGCGAACAAGCTTGTTGATCTGTACAAGGAAAGTTCCGAGGAATGGTCTAGAAAGGCTGGTGAACTTGAGGGTGTTATTAAGGCCTTAGAGGTAAGTTTGCCATCACAAATCAGAAGATAGTGTTCTAACTTTTGTGTTACCATGTTAACCTCTTGAGTTTCAAATCATGACTGCAGGCACGCTTGAGCCAAGTCGAGAGTAGTTACAAGGAGAGACTTGATAAAGAAGTGTCTACAAAACAGCTGTTAGAGAAGGTACTGAGACCCTTAAGTTTATCGCTTTATCGATTATTATTGCTTAGCTCTGGTAACTTGTTTTCAGCATCCTTTTCAACATATACTGAAGGTGTTGCGTGTCGACCCAATTGCTAGTATGATACCTTGATATTCTTTGATTGTTTTCTTTAAGTTATGATTTTATCGGCTTTCAGATATTTTCAGATACTAGTTTTTTTTTTTTTTTTTTTTTTTTTTGAGAATTCTTTCTTTGATTTTTGTGGGAAGTGGTTTCAGTGCATTTTACCTTCTGGGATACGCATTTTGAAATTTATTTTCTATTGAGATAGTTAGTTTTTGCAACATCAGGAGAACGGAGACCTTAAACAAAAACTTGAGAAGTGTGAAGCAGAAATTGAGAAAACTAGGAAAACAGATGAGCTAAATCTGATACCTTTCAGCAATTTCACAAGGTATGTCAGCTTTCTGAGAACATGAACCATATTTAATGCATTTTTTATTTTATTGTATACTTTCCCCTCGGATTGCTACAATTGCTTATCAAAATGAGAAAAAATGAGTTAAAGTGGGGATAAGTAATATTGCGTGCTTCAAGGGATCCACATTACATATAATTCTGTTGTTTGGAACCTACGTTGATTATCTCATACCAAAATGTAACTCTTTTGACAATTAAAAAATAGCAGTCACTAATTTTTTTTAATTCCTTGTTGTTGCTAGATATTTTACATACTTTTAAGATTTTTTAGGGGTGTACAGTGAAGTGATTTGGAAGAGTATTTTATTTGTCGAAGTAGATTTAACTTGTACTCAAATATTGTAATATCTTGATTGTCCTAGTGTCCATGGATCAGATAAAATTCTCACATCTTTCTACTGACATACCTTTGGTCCAGACGGGTTGACAATTCTGGGACCAGCAACATGATAGAGGAAAGCCAAGCAGTTATTTCTAAGGTTCCTGCTGGTGTGTCAGGAACTGCACTAGCAGCTTCACTCTTACGTGATGGATGGAGTGTGAGTTTTAGTCTTAGTATACACTTCCAGTTTACAGTGTTTCAACTCTGTTTGTGGTGTATATATCACTCTTTTTATCTTGCAGCTGGCCAAAATTTATGAGAAGTATCAGGAGGCTGTTGATGCCATGAGGCATGAGCAATTAGGTAGAAAGGAAGCTGAGATGATACTTCAACGGGTATGATCTATTTAACTTGTTATTACCAGGTCTTTGTTTAAAATTTAGATTTCCAATCTTTTCCACTTTTGTTTTGTCTATATTCTCTATGTTTCACTAGTGATTTTTCAACTGCAGTTCACTAATGACTTGAGAATAATATTTTTCTTCTCCTGTTAACTTACTCTTGGTATCCTGCTTTGTAGGTGTTATCCGAATTAGAAGAGAAAGCCGGATTTATCCAAGAAGAAAGAGGTATGATCTACTTCTGTGCTTCTGGAGCCATATGTTTTACGCTCCCAAAGATTTCTTTCACTAGTAATATATTTGTATCTTGTTGGAGACACGCTTAAATCTGTTTTTGTTCCCAGGGGAGTATGAGAGGGTGGTTGAAGCTTATTGTCTAGTTAATCAAAAACTCCAGGATTCTGTATCTGAACAATCAAATATGGAGAAGTTCATTATGGAGCTAAAGGTACCTGATATTGTTATAGTGGTTGTTCAAGATGCGTTCTTGTGCTGTTCTTATACATTTATCTTATTGATAGGCTGACTTGAGGAGACGGGAACGTGAAAACACACTATTGCAGAAAGATATATCTGACCTACAGAAACAGGTAATTTGATGATCTATTCTTCGCTGTTCAGTGTTCACCATGTTTGTTGTGGTCTTCAGTTTCTTGATTACCTTAACTTGCAATGTTAATTGTTGAGACTTTGTCTCACTAATGTATGCCTGGTTGTTGCCCAATCGATTGATACTGTGTTTGTTTCTACTATTTAGGTTACGATACTACTGAAGGAATGTCGTGACGTCCAACTTCGATGTGGAGCTGCCAGGGATGATGATGAAGATGATTATCCTCTGCTCTCTGATGTGGAGATGGAAATGGAATCTGAAGCTGATAAAATCATTTCTGAGCATCTTGTAAGTTTGTTTCTTTATCTCGACGTCATGTTTTGTGTTAGATTTTATTTTGTAAAATAAATTGTGGATGACTAATGCTTGTCCTCATGTTGGGATGAATTTCAGCTAAAGTTCAAAGATATAAATGGACTAGTTGAGCAGAATGTTAAGCTGAGAAACCTTGTTCGTAGTCTTTCAGAGCAGATTGAAAGTAGGGAAACAGAGCTGAAGGTATGAAGGATTTTGCATGCATAGTTTCTTTGGTAGGGTGTGAAGTTTTAAAAGAATTTGTGTAACGTCAGGAAACGTTTGAGGTAGACCTGAAGAATAAGACTGATGAAGCTTCTGCCAAGGTAGCTACCGTGCTAAAAAGAGCTGAAGAGCAGGGACAAATGATTGAATCCCTGCACACATCTGTAAGTATTTCCACCCTCCAAATCTTTTCTCTATCGCAGCACTTGGTAAATTGATGTTGGGTTTCTTTTCAACGGTTTATTTATTTTGTACATTTTTCGTCCTTTTCAGGTTGCAATGTATAAGCGGTTATATGAAGAGGAACAGAAACTTCATTCATCTGATTCTCGTTCTTCAGATTTGTCTCCAGGTTCTACTTCTATGCATTATTACGAGTTTACTGCACTATGTGTTCTTAGATACCCTCTATTATTGACCTCATGGCTAAGTTTAATTGAATTAAATGATGTTTCAGTTTTATCTTAGAACCAGTTCTTTTCAAAATTTTACCCCAAATGTCATCAAGGTTTAGTGCTGTTCTCAAATTCAAACGAAATCTATATTTGGAACAGCTACCAAAGTTTGGTCTTATTTTCGTATATCTCAATTGTCAGTAATGAAAATTAATGCTGTACGCACAAATTTTGAAGTGTATTCTGGCTTTTCAAGCATAATCCACTTTCCTGGAAATCTCATCTTGTTTCCTTAAAGTAAAGAGGTTTGCAGGCTGTTACATGCTTTGCTCATAAAATTGAATCATAGTCTCAGTGGCACTCTAGCTTTTCGAATGGGTGACAGAGATGTATTCTTGTAGCTGTAGTGCCAGGAAGGAAGAACTTCTTACATCTGCTTGAGGATTCAGAGGTATGACAGATTGCTAAATCATTCTATTCTCTTCTTTGTTGTCCACTTTTCTAGGGTATCAAATTTGTTGTTTGGAACTCACCTTATTGGCTGAATTGCTTGTTCCAGGAAGCTACTAAAAGAGCCCAAGAAAAAGCTTTTGAACGCATCCGGATTCTCGAAGAAGATTTTGCGAAGGCTAGGTATATTTATCATCCTCTTGTCTTTTGTCTTTCATTTCTTACTGGGCAAGTGATTATTTTTGTGCAAAAAGTTTTGTTTGATAAACTAGGGTACCTCTGGGTATGTAACACATTTTCTAGTTGGATAGTCAAGTTGAGAGCTAGGACCCAGACTATACTAGCGAAGGAAATAAAGTGTGGAAAGCGTAGTATCTAGTGTGAAACGTGTTTGCAGATGCAGGTGGATTGCTGAAAATACTAATCTGAGCTTATGTGTTTGCAATCCCAGTGTCGATGTCCTATAGAAGTTATAATCGTACGTCTTGATACATAGAGAAACAACATGAAAAACTGGATTGTATCTTATGCAGCATATCCATGAAACGTAAACTGTAGTTATTGATTTTTGTCATTGTTTCCTGTAAATTTATTTTACTGAACATTATAAACTGCGTTGTTTTCATCTTTCCCCTTTGGATTTTTAGGAGTGAAGTAATTGCAATAAGGTCTGAACGGGATAAGTTGGCGATGGAGGCAAATTTTGCTAGGGAAAAATTAGAGGGCATCATGAAAGAATCTGAACGCAAGGTGATTTTTATCACAAATTCATATCATCAGAAGCTTGTGGTTTCTTCAAAATTTTCACCTTATCTCTGTTTATCTTAGAGAGAAGAAATGAATAGCGTTTTGGCAAGAAACATAGAGTTCTCACAGCTAATCATTGACCACCAGAGGAAATTGCGCGAGAGCTCCGAGTCTCTGCACGCAGCGGAAGAGATCTCCAGAAAATTATCTATGGAGGTAGTATACCATCACCCGTTAAGTTTATGATTTTTTTTGCTTTAATACTAACAGTCATCTATAGGTCTCAGTTCTAAAACAAGAAAAAGAGCTGTTATCAAATGCTGAAAAAAGAGCGTCTGATGAAGTCTCTGCTCTATCTCAAAGAGTTTACCGTCTTCAGGTTGGAAACATGAGAGGAGTGCAATTTGATCTTAAGCTGTGCGTACTCTTTTTTTTTTTGCTGACCTGTTGTTCTGCAGGCTACCTTGGATACTGTACAAAGTACAGAGGAAGTTCGTGAGGTAAGAAAACGACCTTTGATATTAGTTTACTAATTCTATTCTGCAATACCGATTAAAAATGTTATAACTTTATCAAAATACTCAGGAAACAAGAGCTGCCGAGAGAAGGAAACAAGAGGAGCATATTAAGCAACTTCAGGTCTATATAATATTTGATAAGTCTTTCAAAATTATTATGTAAGAAGAGTAGAAGTTAACCGATGTGTTGGATGGGTTGTCACAGAGAGAATGGGCTGAAGCCAAAAAAGAATTGCAAGAAGAAAGGAGCAATGCACGGGATTTTACTTCGGACCGGAATCAAACTTTGAACAATGCTGTAATGCAGGTAGAAGAAATGGGAAAAGAATTGGCTAATGCCTTGAAGGCTGTCTCAGTGGCAGAGTCCAGGGCTTCTGTCGCTGAGGTACTGTTTCAAGTCTATTTTACCTTTCTTAATAACTTAGACCATGAATACATGAACCAATTCCATACTGCATCGAGGTGGTGCGCATCACCAGCATCTTTCAGTGTTTACTCTGTCCGTCTCCTAGGTTGCATACCCTAATTGCTTTCCCAGGTCGACATTAAATTCCCATTTTCTGGTGCTACTTTTGCGAAGTGAGTCTTTGCATGTGGTTTGGCAATTGGTTTTACGACTTGTGAATAGGCCCAAACCAATTTCTGGAAAATCACTACATCGTCAATCCACTAGATTTTTCAGCTGTTTGCCGTCCATTCACATATTGGCATATGATCATTTTTGCCTGTTTACTATTATTGACTATTACTTTACATGTGTAAAATTAGGCTAGACTTTCTGATTTGGAGAAGAAGATACGATCTTCAGATCCTAAGGTAAATGTTTTGATTTTTCTAATCATTGAATTGTGGTGTTTACTTCTAACAGCAAAGTCCTGGATGGAATTTGCTATTGCGAGTTTGTAACGATTTTCATTTTTTCACTTTTAGACTCTTGATATGGATAGTGGTGGAATTGTCTCTCTTTCGGATAAGGAGGTCAGTGAAGTCCTTCATTTTTTTTTCCCGCAATTTTAAATTCTGACATGGGGATTTAAGTTCCGTAATTATGGTATTGTTTGAAATTTCCTGGTTGCAATCTATCTGTAAAAGGCTGCTCTTGTTATTATTCTGGATGTTGTACATAAGATTCAGGCAGGATTTAGGATAGGATCTGCAGTACGTATTACTGAGTTAGTTGAATTTGATCATGTAGAGTTAAGGCTTTCGCATAAGCTATTGTTTGAGTTACCTTTTACTTGTTGCTATATGGCAATCCAATATTTGGTTGTGTAAGGTAGTCTGTTAATCTTTTTTTTTGCTGTGGTGATTATTTACTCTAGATGTCCATCGAACTGCGTACCGCAAAGGAAGAAATTGAAAAATTGAGGGGAGAAGTAGAATCTAGTAAAAGCCACATGCTCCAGGTACTTCCTGAATTGGCTAAGTTAGTTTCGATTTCAACATGACTATTAATTGACCTTGTGAACCATCATGCAGTACAAGAGTATAGCTCAGGTGAATGAAACTGCATTAAAGCAGATGGAGTCTGCTCATGAGAACTTCAGACTTGAGGTATTTGTGATTATGTTTGGATGAAACAATGATCACATCTGGATATGCTGCTATGTCCACTGTGATAGAACTAGATCTGCTGTTGGTTTATATTTTAAATCTGATGGCTGTTTGTAGGCTGAAAAGAGACAACGATCATTGGAAGCAGAACTTGTTTCTCTTAGGGAGAGGGTGTCAGAACTTGAAAACGACTGTATTCAGAAATCCGAGCAACTAGCCACTGCTGCTGCAGGAAAAGAAGATGCTCTTCTATCAGCATCGGCTGAAATTGCAAGTCTGAGAGAAGAAAACTTAGTTAAAAAGTAAATGTTCTATCATGTAACAGAAGTATCTTTTTTTCTTTCTCGTGGACAAACACATGTTTGTCCCTTAATTGATATTTTGCAATTGACTGCAGGTCCCAAATTGAAGCAATGAATATCCAAATGTCCACTTTGAAGAATGACCTGGAGACTGAACATGAGAAATGGCGTGTTGCTCAGAGAAATTATGAAAGACAGGTTGGTTAAAGCTCTCTATTTCAAGAAACATTTTGACCATCATGCATATTCACGTTGACGTTGGTTTTTATTATATGATGCTAGAAACTGACTAGATTTTATTACCCATCCTGTTGATCCATTTCATGAAACTGTTGTTTTCTGAATACTCTATTTTACTGCACCTTTGTCATATATCCGAGGATATCTTCAAATATTTTCTGAATTGTGTTTTACATTACATTAAATCATTGTTAGGTTTTTCATAACTTAAGGTCTTACTGCCATCAGCTAATTCTGTTCTTCTCTCTTTCCATAGATATTACAACTATCACTCTTTTTGTTTCCTACTTCTTTTTGGAGTGCAGGTTATTCTGCTGTCTGAAACTATTCAGGAGCTTACGAAAACATCACAAGCCTTAGCAGCCCTTCAAGAGGAGGCATCTGAACTACGTAAATTGGCTGATGCACGGGGAATTGAAAATGTAACTTCTACTTGTACACAACTTTTTGTGATTCAATTCTTCCTACAATTATAGTTGATTCGTGAAACATCAATTTCTATTTTCTTGGTGTTTATCAGTCTGAGCTTAATGCCAAGTGGAGTGAAGAGAAATTGATGCTAGAGCAGCAAAAGAATCTGGCTGAGAAAAAGTATCATGAACTTAATGAACAGGTGGCCACTGCTCTCTGATCTCTTACGTTGTAGCTTTTATTTGAGCAGCCTTATTATTTAGTGTGTTCAGGATAGTCTTTGACGATAGTCTTTTTCCAATTCTTTATGGGTCAATAATGCTTAATCCTCCATGTGAATTTGTGTAGACTTTAATTCATGGTCATGTTACAAGTACTCACGTATCTTAATTGATCTCTACATCAGAACAAATTACTCCATAGCAGACTTGAAGCTAAGCATCTTAACTCGGCTGAGAAGAACAGCCGTTCTGGCACAATATCATCTGGAAGCACTGACTCGGATCACCTTGAAGATTCGGGTTTGCAAAGAGTAGTTCATTATCTACGCAGAACCAAGGAAATAGTAAGAGAACTTCCTTTGCAGGATTGCTTTTCCTTTCTTTATGCCCCTTCTTTGTACTGTGGGGTTATCTAAGTCATGTGCATCCTTTTTGACAGGCTGAAACAGAGATCTCACTAATGAGACAGGAGAAACTTCGGTTGCAGTCGCAAGTGAGTTGTTGTCTCCTCTCTTATGCCTAATTTGCTACGACATCCCTTTTAAGCGACAACCTTTCTCAATACACACATGCAAAGCGAAAACCTCCTCTATTATTCAGAGTTGTGGCTGCGGTATGATTTTTTTTTTTGCAATTTGTTTGTCTAGCTTGAGAGTGCATTGAAGATGGCAGAATCTGCCCGGGGTTCACTTACTGCTGAGCGCGCCAGTACGAGAGCCTCATTATTGACCGACGATGGAATCAAATCTCTTCAGCTTCAGGTAAAGTTGGGTGATTCGATATCTGATAACATATGAACTAATGATCTAATTAGTCTTTGTATTGGTTGGGTTGAAACAATTTTCATTTGCTGACTTTAAATTCTCCTTGCAGGTTAGTGAGATGAACTTGCTCCGTGAAAGCAACATGCAACTCAGGGAGGAAAACAAACACAATTTTGAGAAGTGTCAGGTTTGTATGGAACCTTTCTTTATGTCTCTCAAATGACCAAACCACATTACACCACCTGATTTTGTTAGCTGTCTTAGAGAAAGCTGATAAAAAATTTAAAACATCAGGAAATGCGTGAGGTAGCTCAAAAGGCTAGGATGGAATCTGAAAATTTCGAAAATCTATTAAAGACAAAGCAAACAGAGTTGGACTTGTGTATGAAAGAGATGGAAAAGCTAAGGATGGAGACAGATCTTCACAAAAAGAGGGTTGATGAGGTACGTCATATATGTATGGGCTCATACTTACAATTACTTTTTGTTACTGGTTCATACTTACAATTACTTGATGCTTTGTGAAGTTGCGGGAGACATACAGAAACATTGATATTGCTGACTACAACCGCCTCAAAGATGAAGTGCGGCAATTAGAGGTATGCTTATAAAGATAATATGACGTTGTCTAAATTTCTGCAATAGTGGGTGTTTTCCAAGGGTGTGCATGGATATGATATCCCTACCCTTTCACTATATTTGTTGTCGTGAAATTAGTTACAATGTTAATGGAGATGATACCATGTCTGCTGAAGGTGGTTAGTTCTTGCTCCTTGATCCCTACTGGTTAAAGAACATAAGGTGCTTTATCTATTTGATATTGGGATGGTCAATGAACCATGTGTGGGATGCCCTTTGAGAGAGCCTCTTTGTCTCCTAGTTTGGGACTACTCCCTATCTTGTAACCTACTCTTTAAATTTCCTCCATCTCGCTGGAACACCCCAACTATATGTTGATTTCCACAGTTGCATTATTGATCATTAATCGCATATAGAATTCTAGTGTACGGTAATTCTCAATTTTGCTGATGAGAATTTTTGGTGAAGTCTTAGTGATATTTGTTAATATTGTGTCATTTTGGTTTCGATAATTTGTTGAATTTGAATTCTGGGCGTCCCACTGGTCTTTAGCCCTGCTTTTCCTCTAAGTTCTTATATCAATTGTGACGCCATGATATGGTTTTTAGGAGAAACTGAAAGCAAAAGATGCTCATGCTGAAGATTGTAAGAAAGTTCTGTTAGAGAAGCAGAATAAGATATCTCTTTTGGAGAAGGAGCTAACTAACTGCAAAAAAGATCTGAGTGAGAGGGAGAAGAGGCTAGATGATGCTCAGCAAGCACAGGTAGAATGAGAATTGAGAACTATCTCGCTGAGTTCATTTTAGCTTTTACATGTTGAAGAAGTACTATCCTATGTAGATATATTCATCTGTCTCTGTTACTTATTGTAGGCTACTATGCAGTCAGAGTTCAATAAGCAGAAACAAGAGTTAGAGAAGAACAAGAAAATTCACTATACTCTGAATATGACCAAGGTTCGAATTCATTAATTTTTGTTTAACGACTTCTTCTAGATGTTTTGCCTTTAACATAGCGAGTTTTATTATGTCATGAAGAGAAAATACGAAAAAGAGAAGGATGAATTGAGCAAACAAAACCAGTCACTCGCTAAACAGTTGGAAGAAGCCAAAGAAGAGGGTAACTATTTTATTTTTAATCCGGTTGGATAAGGTTATGTTGGTATCTATTTGCTCATGTTTTCTATTGCTGCCAAAAGCTGGAAAGAGAACAACAACAGATGCTGTGGTGGAGCAGTCCGTTAAGGAGAGAGAGGAAAAAGAAAAAAGAATTCAGGTATTAAAAATCTTTTTTTAATTGTGGCTCTCTCATTTCTGCTTTCTGTGAGTTTCTTAAACCCATACGTGAAATTTTACTGCAGATTTTGGATAAGTATGTTCATCAACTGAAAGACGAGGTAAGGAAAAAAACCGAAGATTTGAAGAAAAAGGATGAGGAGTTAACTAAAGAGAGATCAGAACGCAAGTCTGTTGAGAAGGAAGTTGGAGACTCCTTGACCAAAATTAAAAAGGTTCAAACTTTATACTGCAGAATCTCCACTTTGAAAACCTTCACCCTATACCTTGTATAGTCATACGTTCCCTATCATCTGTTTCTCAGGAGAAAACAAAAGTGGACGAAGAGCTTGCTAAGCTCGAGAGGTATCAGACAGCATTGACCCATCTCTCTGAAGAACTGGAAAAATTGAAGCACGCGGATGGCAATCTCCCTGAGGTATCAAGTTTTATATCATTTGGATGTAAATGTGTGTTTTCTATAATTTTATGATTATTTTACCGGTATGTTCTAAACTCTAAATGTTTTTTGTAGGGTACTTCAGCTGTCCAGGTTCTATCTGGAAGCATACTGAATGACCAAGCCGCTGCTTACGTGTCAGCTGTAGAGTACTTTGAACGTGTGGCTCGTTCTATTGCCAGCAATTCTCAAGTCAGCACTAAGCCTACTGATATGGTGACTGAACCTTCCTCTGGCATTCCTGCTGGTAATCTAAAAAGCAAACCCAAAAACCTACCAAATTGTGATTTTTTTTTACCCCAGTCTAAAGTGACAAATTAATCTTTGGCGCAGCTGAGCCTTCAACCATGACGAGAGTCCCTTCTTCAACACCTTTAATAAAATCTCCGGTGGCAACTACCCAGCAGCTACCCAAAGTAGCGTCAGACAACAAAGAGAAGAGATTGATTTCACAGAAACCAAGCACTGAGTTCCGTAGACCAAGTGGTAGGAGGATTGTTCGTCCCCAACTTGTCAAACCTGAGGAATCTCCCAAAGTTGATGTTGATATGCCAGAAGCTGAGGGAACTGGTGATGAAGGAAAACAGCCTGCAGCCCATGAACCAGAGAGCCAAGTGACTACATCTGTACGGCCTGTTCAAACACTTGTCCGTAAACGCCAGGCTGATTCGTTGGTTTCTGAGCCACAACAAGATAGTCTGACTCAAGGGGAAACCAGTTCTGAGATTGCACCTCCTGCATCGAAGAAGGCAAAAGGATCTGAGTCTCATCCTGATACTTCCGAAGGTGAAAACCTTGCAAAAGAGCCAGCCATAGACGAATTGATGGATGCTACAACTACAACTGATGGTGACAATGAAGAAACAGAAGCCGAGAATGCAGAGGAGAAAACAGAGGAATATGTGGAAGCACAACAAGACAATGAAGCTGATGAACCAGTGGAAGAAAGTCCAACTGAGACAGAAACCATTCCTACCGAAGAAGAGTCTAGGGATCAGACCGAAGAAGAAAACCAAGAGCCTCTTACAGATATGGAATCCGATAAGGAAGAAGGAGAGCTCGATCTAGATACACTTGAAGATCTGGAAGAGGGTACAGATGTAGCAAGCATGATGAGGAGCCCAGAGAAAGAAGAAGTGCAACCTGAGACGCTAGCTACACCCACACAGTCACCTTCTAGGATGGAGACAGCAATGGAGGAAGCTGAAACAACCATTGAGACGCCGGTTGAAGATGATAAGACCGACGAAGGAGGTGATGCAGCTGAAGAAGCCGCTGATATACCTAACAATGCTAATGATCAACAAGAAGCACCAGAAACTGACATCAAGCCAGAGACCTCAGCAGCTACAACCTCCCCTGTTTCTACCGCTCCAACAACTTCCTCTACTCTAGCTTCTGCTATTACTTCAAGCGGAGCTCCAGAAACAGAAGATCCAAAAAGAGCACCGTCACCAGGTGGTGGAAGTTCAACTATTGTGACACTAGCTGATAGAGCACAGATGAAAAGACGAGAAAGAATAGCCAATATAGTAGTAAGTCGAGCTCCTAATCCAGCCACCAGAGGAGCTCGTGGTCGAACTGTAAACCTTCGAGGAGGAGGCCGATTGTTGCCTCGTGGTGGTCGAGCCCCACGTGGTGGACGTGGACAATCCCCGAGCCCACCATGATTTTTAGTGGGTATGGTTGAACAATTAGACTTATCCAAGGAGGCTCCTTGAAGAGAGAATTAATAACGGTAGAGAAACTCATTTTATGTCTAAACCTCTTTTCTTTTTGTATCCCGGTTTTCTTATATCACTATAAAATCAAACCTATCATTTTTGCCAATGATTACAAATTGCAAAACATATCATAAACACAACACAAAACCAAAAAAAAAAAGTGAAGAAAAAACCCAACATTACACCATACAACGAAACAATAGAAGAAGAAGCCATCTCGCTTGTAATAAAATCAAAGCAATCCGAAACAATCGGACGGTTTATATTGATCCTTAAAAAACCAAACCAAAAACACTACATGTTCTTCTAGTTAGCTCACTGTCCCGGTTAACTCTGTGTTTCCCTCTTCGACTGTATTAGACATCTCCATTGTTTTAAAATCAGCAACCAAGTCTTCTTCTTTCTTCTGTTATCATAGACATAAGATCATTCTCGTTAGAATACAATACATAGAACAAAAAGAGCATGATTGAGAGATATAAAGAGGAGAATACTAAGGACCTTTAATACCGGAGGGAACCTTAGCTTCTTCTGTACCATAACCTTCTCTCTGTTTTCATAAAAATCAAAATCATCTAAAATAGATGTCTTAGCTGCGTAGTTCTTAAAGATGTTCAACACTTCATTCCCTTGAGGCAACCTCACCTATATATGAAGGACAATGTTTAAACAGTATGAGATGAGATTAGCTCTTGATAATGATTCACTTCCTTAAGCCTATTAAGGAACTAATGTTACCTCTTGTGTGTCTCTGCTATTGGTTACAGGCTTGTTCTCATTGTTCTCTAGTATGATATGTCGTAGTTGCGGATTTGGAACATCTTTGATGATGTGCCACTTCACCGGAAAATAGCCAGTCCACTTATCTTGTTGCCAGAACTCCATGCTTTTCTCATAATCAACTCGTCCAATCATCTCAGCTACACCGCAGAATTGGCCACTTGCATTCACCTGAATCCAATAAAATCGATCAGAGACCATGAAGACGTCGCAAAACTGAATACGTATATAGCGAAAAATCCTAATAGCATACCGAGAAGAACAGGAAAACCGGGCACTTTCCACTTTTGTCTGCAGCCTTCTTCTGAGATTCTTGATATGCACTGTCTAACTTCTTGTTCCCATTGAGAGTACTAGACCAGACATTGTACTTGATGCTCTTGTGTATGTCGTCTTCGCTATACGATTTTATCACAAAAAAGATTGCTTCCTCGTATTTGGTCTGAAAGCTAGGGAGGTTATATTGATCCCTTCTGATCACAGAACCAACACCGTTGCTTCTTTCATTCCCTTCAGCATCCAACGAACATGACTCACATTCTCCATTGGTAATATGATCTTGACCGTTTGCTAAGTCATTCATACTTGTACCATTTTCTTTTGTCCTCGCTTTCGCCTTCTCTGTTTCATCCCGATTTAAAGCTCCAGACTTTTTCTTTACTGGGTCCATCGGGTAAGCAATGCGACCTTTTTCTTGGTTAAGCAGTGGGGGTGGGGCATAGCTGTTCTGTGATGCCTATAGCATCAATACAAAGAAAAAAAGATGAGTCAAACCTCTTCAGGTAATGTGAAAGAGAGAAGAATTAAAGAGTGTAAATGTTACTTTTCGCGGTGTTTTAGGACGATCTCCCATGCCGTGACCCGTGAAGGAGTTCTTGCTCTTTGAATAATAATTGTTGTGGTTATGACTTGAAGAAGATATGTTCTGTTTCAAGGGTGGGGTATATGAAGCAACACCATACACATACCTGTCTCCAACAGGGTCCCATAAATATGTGGGCGATGAAACATCTGCATAACCAAATTGGTTCTGATAATAACCCTGAGCAGCATACATCGGCGAATGAAGTGCTTGACTCGATACACCAACCGGGTTTATAGGCATATAAGTTTGGCTTGCATCATAAGACTGAAACCCTGGCATCAAGTAGATCACAGACCCATTTTCCCCTTGCATTACCTTAAAATCAAGATCAAGAAAATGGTCAGTTAAAAAGATCGAGTCACCCGAGTGAGTAATTCATTCTCTTCATGACAAGGAAGTTTTGATTACCGGGTACTGAACTTCTGTTCCATAACCATAGTATCCATTATCCTTTGCTTCTCCAACTGAACCATCAAGACCTGTAAAAACACGCTAATTCAGATTATGATCATCTAAAAGCAGAATTGAGTACATATTATATAGTATCAGTGTGTAAAAAGAAGCAAAACCTGGATAGTAGTATCCATAGTAGCCACCATAAGGACAAGGCAGGCCTTGATATGTCTCAAGAGTTTCATAATATGATGGCTCTGCCTCTGACTGATTCTTATTCTCTTTTGCAGAAACCTTTAATGTTGCAAAACAAAAGGAACACAAAAACACATAACTGATAAATCATCCTAAGAACCAAAACATATGAATCATCTGTAATAAACAGAGAAGAGAGAATCTTTATTACCATGGAAGTGGTGGAGGCAGTGACCTTAGCAAGAGGATCCACTTTAAGATTCTTCACCATATCTTCAAAGGCTGAAACAAATTAAACAAACGTTCCCGAAGAGATCAGATTCTGAAAAACACAAAGAAACAAGACATATGTATGTATAAAGTAGACACAAACATTACTAGTAATCTTTTTGATGCCTTTATTTTCTTAACTATGTGAAGAGACAGGTTTGAAACGTGAACTGATGTCTGAATATTTAGTCGTACCGATAAAAACTAATAACTAGGCGTGACTTATATATTTATAGTTAATATTGAAAATAAGACATATGAGTCTAATCACAAGAAACAGAGCACTATACACATAGACACACATATATATATTTACAGACACACAAACACAGGATTCAGATAAAAGGTCAAACGCAAAAGTTAAAAAGACGTGTAAGAACAACACAGATTAAACACGTGTGTGTAGGAAAGAAAGAGAGAAAGAGTACATTTACGAGGATGTTTTGGAACATGAGAAGTCATCTACGAAGAGTAGTAAAAGAAATTTATGTGTTTGACTAAGAATAAAAGACGAAAAAATCAAAACACAGATGAAGAAACCAAAACTCGAATCATCTGTTTCGCAGAGGGTTTTAAAAAGTCTCAAGAATTATTAAATTAGAAAGAAAAAAAGCTGTAGAAAATCTGTTTATCAAGAAGAAGACAACATCAGCTAAAGATATGTTTTATTTTTATGTTTGAAAACTAAGTACAGATACGCAACAAAGAAAAACAGAGAGAGGGAGAAGAAATGGTAATGGCTTACGACGAAGAAGAAGAAGAAAGAAGAACAGAGAGTTTTTTTTCTATTTTTTCTTTTGCAATCCTTCTTATTTATTTTCGATGTAAATTAAAAAATAGAGGTTGGGAAGAGGTACAGATGGAGGGAAGAGAATGGTCCACGTCATAAGGATTCTTGATATGAACGAAGATCGACCGTTGGATTAGACGACAAGGCAAAAACTTAAAACATCTTTTCTTGCCAACTTTTCCATCTGGAATCTATTCTTAACACAACTCTCTTGTAAGTGCTTCTTCAAAAAGTGATTTTAAAAAAGAGAATCTTAATTTGGCATTAACTAACACAATTAATTCTATAAAAAAAAATCATAGGAATACATATTCTATGGAAACAAAAAAAATGAAAGTTAGGACCAGTTCTTATGGTCGGGCAAACTATAAAAAGCACAGAAGAATATCATATAAGATAGTTGAAAAATTGGATTTGACTCTGCCTCTCTCTCCATGTATCCTTGAGTCCGAGCAATACCACACAATAAAAATAAAAACTATATTTTCCATTAAAAATGATTTATTATTCGATGAGTTTTACAACTTTTTAAAAAGTTTTCTCAACCATATAAATCATTAATTAATTCTTGTCTAACAAAATTTTAAATATTCTTTGATGAAAAGAGATGAACAATTCCTATACGCTACAGTTGTTGTTGGATTTTATTTTTTAAATGTTATTGAAGATTGTAGATTGAGATCTCATACTACTATTGATATGCTTCCATTATTGCAATCTGAGTTTTCTTTGAAAATTTGTATCATTAGGTGTCAAGTGGCCCATTCATTTGTGTACACTTACATATGCATCTATATTTCTTATGTCCCCCCACCAAAATCCAGATCTAAACTCATATGAAAGTCATCCATAAGTTTTAACTATCCTAGAAAATGATCACTCCTAGAATTTAATTTCTCTCTATTAGATTGGGACTACTAATAAACACACAATCACCTTACATAATTTTCTTCAAAAATGAAAGTGTTGTGTTTTTGCTCCATTTGTATTATATCCAAAGTAGATATTGCTTAGGGATCAAGTTATAATTGTCAACACCACATAAAAAGCCAAATAGGCCAAAAAAAAATAAGAAACACCATATGGAACTATTTAATACAATAAGCCAAAATTATGGAGCTTAAGAGAATTACAAGGTGCCACGTTTTGTCATTGCCGTGGCCTAAACGTGTCTGCTTCACATCTATATGATTTTCTTTCTTTTGTTTTCTTTTCCGTCTTTTATTTTTTTTTTTGTATTAAAATTTCTGTTGTTATATGTGATTACGTATGTCTAATTAAGTTTATAAGATTGCATCTTACAATTATTAAACCAAATCTTATATAATTGTAGAGAATTAATCTTACTTCAATTTGTTGACTTTGCTTCGATAATAACTTCGGTGCTCATCTCATAATTTCTAAAATGTGTATGCAATAGTATAAAAAGAAAATAAATATGGGGACAATCTTGTAATTATTGAAAGCTATTGTAGTCAATTAGAATATCATTAATATTGAGGCGTCAGATGCTAAAATTGAACGTATATAGGCGCCAATGGGCCTATTTACCTCTTTTAATAAAAGCCCATTTAACTCTCAAATTGTCATCTTCTTCTTACTTGTGCTTACAAGAACAAAACATAACAAAACACTTTGGTAACCAAAATCTTACAAAGAGTATCAAATGTTGTTACTAAACAGAGTGATTCTACATATCAAAATCAAAGCATCTCAATATCACATCGGTCGTGTCAGGTTTCGATTTCACAGGAACTTGGATTCAAAGCTTATCGAGTATTGCTTTGAGATGTGGTTGAAGAGGGTTAGTGGTTGTACTCATACGAACCACATACGATAGTTTTCCATCAACCAATTCAAATTCTCTACTTATCTCCTTCACCTGTTGGAGAAAAAAAACCCCATAAATCACCAATTAGAAACACAAAAATGTTGTGTGTAGAGACAGAGACATTGAATAAATAATAACAAAGAGAATTAATCTGAAACCTTTGAAGCGTTTCCCACAAGATCACTTTTGAGTTTGATTGATTGTTCATCTACATTGTATGTTCCTTTCTGTGATCAGAGATTCAGCAAAACATAAGTAATGATTTTGGAAGCTTATGGTAAACACGGATCTAATGGAAATTTGGATTATGTTAACCTGGACTTCGACGAGACCTGTGCTCTGAGCAATGACGACTTCAATAGAACCATCTGGTCTTGGACGAAAGTAACCACTCTCGGCGTGCATCGGAGCTCCTGATTCCAATTTCCATGTCTTTTGCGTATACGCTATCACCGGCTACACAAAGTGACAGAGTAAGCGTATCGCGATTTTGGTATGCAGATTGGATTAAGGTTAAAAATGAATCGGAGATCTGATATGGTTACCTTGCCGGAATGTGAGAAACGGATCTCTTCGCCGTAGCGGAAAGACGGTATAGTAGGATATTCACCTTCTCCTTGTCCTCTCCATGTTCCTAATAGATACGACAACGGCGCTACAAAAGGGTGCACCGGCGGCGATTCCCCTGGGTTTTGGAGTTGCTGCAGCTGATTCATCGCCGGTATTAGCAATTTTCTCTGGACAGATGATACATACATACATACACGTGATAATTGGTAAATATGCTAAAGCAGGCTACAGGCCCAATAATAGTAGGCTATGTTCTGGGCCATTGGGCCTACATTATATTATAAAAAAAAAACATAAATCGATGTATGTTCAATTAATGGTCGATCTCTAACAAATTTAAAAGTTGAACTTAACATAAAGTGGATTCGTTGAAAAACAGTAAATATATTGTGGACTCAAAATAAAAACAGATAGAGGTTTTCTAAGATTAGTATTTTATGGGTAATTATGTTTATGTTCTACTATCTAAACGATACTGTATTATGTTGTGAAAATATATATTTTTATTCAAGGTTTCTATTTATGAAAGCATTGATATTATACCAATTGATATAGTTTTTGGAAGATGTATTGATAGTCAATTATTTTTGTCGGGTGAAGAAAAATATACATAGAAAGAAAAGAGATAATTAAGGGGACATCACAATTTTCTTTGTCTTGAATGAAATTCAGACCATTTCCTCCCTCCACTTCTCCACTTTCTTTGGAACTCATAAGATACTTTTTCTCCATCCATTTCTTTTCCTCTCTTTTCTTAATTAATCACTGTCCTTTTGTCTCTATTTTCCACCTGCTTTCTTCATTTCAAGACAAACTCCTATGTTCACCAAAAAAACAAAATATTGAACAAAAAAAAGAAACACACACATTAATATAAAAAAAACTAATCAATAAGCTATAGAAGATTGTTTTCTCTTCTTGCTCAAAATCCTTTATGGCATCCGAAAACTTCAGACGTGGAAGGTAAAAATGCTGCAATCTTTTGCTCCATATCTTTTAATTTTTCTCTGCCAAAAAACAGTAAATATACATGCGTACGTACCTCGACGTGCAGACCAATCCTTTTGCTAGATTCTATTCACAAGACATGAGGAAGGGCTTTAACATTCGTGACACCAAGTAATGTCCTCATATGGATGATAAATGAACTCAACCCATATTGACCCTTTTTTCACATAAAAATAAAGCTTTAATCTTTCTACATTGAAACAGGTTTCTCTGATTTGGGAGACTCGCTGGCGATGTTAACGAAGCCCGGAAAGAAGCTTGACTCTTCAGAGGTATACGAGGATACTCTTGATAATGAATATGGAGTTTGCATGTCTACTTGTAGTTTGATATCTTTTTTTTTTTCGTTATTATTGTGCAGTCAACTCATCATACTACGAGTTCAAACTATCCACCATTAGATATTGTTCATCAAACTCCACAACCACGCAAAGAGATGCAACAAAAGCCATTGTTCGATCCCAAGAAGATGGATAATCTTATAAAACCGGAGCCAGCTGGGTTCACCAATCACCACCGTCCAAACCCTAGTCCAAAAATCCCATCCTCACCTGGTTCCAACATGACCGAGTCACAATCAAACTTAAACACCAAACCAAACAACAACAACAGTAACAACAATAGCAATATGAGCTCAAGAAGCAACAGCATTGAGAGCACGTCCTCTAATCCCTCTAAGCCACACACAGGTGGTGACATTAGGTGGGATGCTGTGAACACGTTGACCTCCAAAGGAGTCCAGCTCGGTATCAGCGATTTCCGGCTTCTTAAACGGCTCGGTTATGGAGACATTGGGAGTGTTTACCTAGTCGAGCTCAGAGGAACCATCACCTATTTCGCCATGAAAGTGATGGACAAGGCTTCCTTAGCTAGCAGGAACAAGCTTTTGCGAGCTCAAACAGAGAGAGAGATCTTGTCTCAGCTTGATCACCCGTTCTTGCCCACTCTATACTCACACTTTGAAACAGATAAGTTTTATTGCTTGGTCATGGAGTTTTGTGGCGGTGGTAATCTCTATTCCTTGCGACAGAAGCAACCAAACAAGTGTTTCACAGAAGACGCGGCAAGGTTAGGGAAATCAAATTTACTGCACTAAGTAACACAATAGACAATTATATTTGTAGAATTCAACTGACAATTTTTTTTTCATTTGTTCTTACAGATTCTTTGCTTCTGAAGTGCTATTGGCATTGGAGTACTTGCACATGCTAGGAATTGTATACCGTGACTTGAAGCCAGAAAATGTTCTAGTCAGAGATGACGGACACATTATGCTCTCCGATTTCGATTTATCCCTCCGATGCTCCGTCAGTCCAACTCTCGTCAAATCATCCTCTGTTCATGCGGCCGGCGGCGGAAGCGGAAGTAGTCGACCTGTAGGTCTCATCGACGAGGACGCGGCGGTGCAAGGTTGTATCCAACCGTCCACATTCTTCCCACGCATCTTGCAGTCATCCAAGAAGAATCGAAAGGCGAAATCAGATTTCGGACTCTTCGTCAACGGATCCATGCCGGAACTCATGGCAGAGCCAACGAACGTTAAGTCAATGTCATTCGTTGGAACACACGAGTATTTAGCACCGGAGATTATCCGTGGAGAAGGACATGGAAGCGCCGTAGATTGGTGGACATTCGGAATTTTCATTTACGAGCTTCTCTATGGAGCGACGCCGTTTAAAGGACAAGGAAACCGTGCAACGCTTCACAACGTGATAGGACAAGCTTTAAGATTCCCTGAGGTTCCTCATGTGAGCTCGGCGGCGAGAGATCTCATCAAAGGATTATTAGTTAAAGAGCCGCAAAAACGAATCGCTTACAAACGTGGAGCGACGGAGATTAAGCAGCATCCGTTTTTCGAAGGTGTGAATTGGGCGCTAATTCGGAGTGCAACGCCGCCGCATGTACCGGAACCGGTGGATTTTTCGTGTTACGCAAGCAAGGATAAAGAGTCTATGGCGGCTGTTGACGGTGGCGGAAAGAAGAACAATAACGGTGCTGGAGGTGGTTGCAGTACCGGCGGTGGTGATAACAAACCTAACGGCGATTGCAATGATCCTGATTACATTGACTTTGAATACTTTTAGCAACTGACTATATAAATGACTAAAATTCTTCAAACAATTTATGTATACCCTTTTTGTTGTTGTCTTTACATTTCTAGAGAATTTTATTTGATCATAACTGGTTTTATTCGACCTTTTAATTAGAGCTCGATATGAAGTGTATAATTTTGAGGGAATTTTTTTTTTATAAATCATGATTTCATTTCCACTATTTGTAAAAAAAAAAAAATCTATAAAGTAAAAGTATCAATTTAAATTTCGAGTCGAAGAGGATATTTGACTAATCCTAACAATTGTTAAAAATGGCGTCATCAGTTTGTTTCTGAAAATCGCATTGTTAGAGATTTTGTTTATGTGGAATAGAAAATGGAATGTTGATAGCAATTCAATGGTAGCATAAATATCGGATTGGAAATTTTAGTAAGTTTTCTGCGAGAATTGATGGAAAGATTTGAGGAAAGTGTTGTTGAATGCTAAATCTTTTATTTGATATATATTTTTTTAAAAATAAAAAATACTGATAATGGCATAGCATTGATAGCAAAAAAAAAGGAAATTAGTGAAATAATTCAGGCGCCTAGGCCCAAACATTTTGATATATCTAGTTGGGCCGGACATGATAGCAAATTGGAATCTTTAAATAGCAAAAAGGAAATGCGTGTTGGAAAAAAGGGAAAGACAGCAGTCAGCAGTCAACGAACGCCAGCTGGAAAAAATCAAAGCGTTTTGACTACCGACTTTATAATTTAATCTTCACCGTTGAAATTTACATGATCAAATCTCAACCGTCAATTGCTTTCATACCTCATCTATAAATAATGCTCTCCTCTTTCTCCATCTTTACCTTTCAACCACACATCTTCTTCCTTTCCTGAATAAGTTTTCTCTACGCGTTCGCTGGTGATATTCTTCTAAACGCGTCTCTGATTTGTTTGAATCGATCATCGTTCCTTCTTCTGGATTTTCCATCGATATTTGATTTTTCTAGGGTTTGTTTCTAAATTGCATCGATGGCTTTTTATGTTCATGCGATTTACTTTTCCCTCTGTTATTCTAGATTGTTGTTCGATGATTTGATCGTTCAGGGATGGATTTGATGGATCTTATGTTTTCACGGGGCTTCTCTATGCTGCTACGTCTTCAGGGGGTGTTCTTCTTCCTTACGCGTCTCTGATTTTTGTTTTCTTCTCTACGTTTCTTATTCGTCTCGTCTCGCAGTTTTTTTGGAAGCTAATTATGATCCGATCATCGCTTTCGATTCTGTTGTTGTAGAGTGTGGATGAGGCTATGATCGATCGGTGATTGTTTTTTTCTGGATTTTTGTCACGCGTTTTCTCTAGGATACGTCTTCAAGCGAATTCTGATCCGATCTTCGTCCTCGCTTCTGAGTTTTCTCTTCTCACTGATTAATTGATTTTCTAGGTTTTGGTTTATAAACTGCATCAAGTGGTCTTTCTAATTCATGTTATTTGCTCCTCGTTTTATTGTTGATTTAGATTGTGGAGGATGCTATGATTGATCGGTGATGGCTTTGATTGATCCTTGTCACGCGGTTTCTTAGGATCTTTTGTCCCTTCTATTCCAAATTTTTAATTCCTATGCCGTTTTTTTCTTCTATATAAGCGGTAAATATCATCTCTATTGGTTGCAGATCGTCGAGGCACCGGAATTGCTCCGATAAATCTCTCATTCTTCTCTGTCATCGATTTAGGTTTCGTCTGATTTCTCTTGTTACATCTGTTTTATCTAACCACAATTACCTCTGTTCTATTTCGTCTCTGCTAATTGAAGGATGTGGTTGATCTGTCGTCGCTCCCTTTTACTTTCTGGCGGTTTCTTCTTTCCCTTTGCTTCCTTTTTGGAGTTCTTAGATTACCTGATTTCTTTTCTTTTCTGAATTTCTGGAGAAATTTCTACGTGTTAGATTGTGTAGATGTTGAAGGCATTGTTGGAGGGAGGATGGTTTACGTATGAGTTGGTGTTTTTGGTTTCTTCTCTTCTATACAACTTTTGGTCTAATTATTGTTTTATTTAATATTGGCTAATGTTGGTGAGGTATGATTTCGTTCTCTGTGTCTTGTTGTGTTTTCCAGATTCTCTTCATCAATCAATTCAGTCTGTTTCTCTTCTGTGTACACATTCAGATGAAAGATGAACATATATTCCTTGCAGACGAGTTTTTTCCTATCTCTTGTCCTTTTTATAAGTAGTTATTCTATTGAAGTCTTCAAGTTTCTCAGTAATGCTATGTCTTAGCTCCTCTCATGTGGTTTATTCAGGTTTTGTTCCTCTTTGCCTCCGGGATCTGTTGCAATCTATTTGTTCTAACATACGCCCTGGTTAACTGGTCTATTCCTCTTTCTCTCTATTTATAGTGTTTGATCCTACTCTCTTATGCTTGTGACGGTGTTTTTTTTTATGTTAAGTGTCCCATTCTTTTAGGTTTTTTGAAGATGCAAAGAAGGCTAGTTCTGTCTCAGTGTATTCTGAAAGATATCTTTGATCTGTCGTGGTTCCTGTTACCTTTCTGGCGGTGTCTTATCTCCCTTTGTTTTCTTTTTAAGGTTTTTAATTTCCCTATTACCTGATGTTTTTGTCGTTTTAAATCGTAGAGGTCAAGGCATTGTTGGAGGGAAGGATGGTATGAGTTTAATTTTGTGTTTCTGGTTACTTCTCATCTACACACTTTTTTCCCCCTAATTGTTTTATCTAATATTGGCTATTATTGTCAGTGAGGTATGATTTGTCCTCTGTGTCTTATGTTTCCCAGAATTTTCTTCACCAATCACTTCACTACGTTTCTCTGCTGTGTACACACTTGAAAGATGATCATATATTCCTTCCAAACGAGTTTGTTCTTATACCTTGTCCTTTTAAGTAGTTTTTGTACTGAGCATTTTCAAATATCTTAGGATATCTATCTCTGAGCTCCTCTGATGGAGAAGGCTTGGCCTGAGGTCTGGACTGTACCATCAGGGAGTTCTCAACATGACTTGATTTTTGATTTTTCAGGTTAAAGGTAGATTTTCGTAGCGATGTTGGCATTTCTGTTTTAAGCCTAAGGCCCTGTCTTTTGTTATAGATATTCAAGCTTATAAAAGGGAAAAGGTTCAGGTTTACTAAATGGATTCTTTCCCCTTTATCTCTGTTGGTGTTATCTCTCATGCTACATCTATATTAGTGATGGCTTGTTTTTATGTATGTGAAGTGCTCCGCTCCCCTATATAGGTATGTTGAGGATGCAAAGGTGGCAAGTTCTACTTTGATCTATTTTTCTCGAAATTTTCATCTACAGTCCTCTTTTCATTGGAGATGTCTCTATTTCTGGTTCTATGCTCTGCATTTTCCTATGGTTTAAATGCTAATCACTTCGGCTCGAGATCTACTCTTTCTACATGAATTCATTATCTTCATATAGGAATTTGGATGATGCTAGGACGATTCTGTTTCGACCTGTTCGCCTAGATTTATTGGCAACGAGGGATGGATGTAATCAGCTTTTCTTCCCTTATCTGTTTTCCCTTTCTGGTTATGTAATCTGCATCTTCTCTATGGTAATCTCTTCTGCTTCAGATGAAATCATTATCTTCACATAGGAGTTTGTCTTCACATAGGAGTTTGGATGTTGCAGTGGAAGTTCTGTTTCGGCCTGCTTGCCTACATCGCCCTATATCTGTTACATCATGAGTTTATGAGGTGGCTTATTTCTATTGATATCTATAGTGTTGATTGCCGAGGAAGGAAAAACAAGTTTCAACCGTGGACCGTGGTTGTCTCAACAGGGATGAACTTGGAGGTTCCATCTCTGGTTGGATTCAGGTGTTTTGAGCTAATCTTCTTCTGGGTTTACTTCTCTACCATACTTTCTACCGATTTGAAGATTTGTCTTCTGTACCTTTGATGATGATTCTCAGTTTTGCAGCAATGACTCAGTTTTTCGCCTTCTAGTCATTAAACTACTTTCCCACAATGAGATACTTAGTGTTTTTGTAGGTTCTTTCACACTTGTTAGCAAGGGTATATGTATGTTGCCGTTCTCAGAATTTGGTAGGTATGAATCACAGATGTCATTGTTTATTATTGATAACATAAGTGATTCTTGCTGGTAGTGTGACCTCTTGAGGGCAGGCTCATAGAAGATGAAGAGCCTCTTGGTTTTGATGATAATGCTCCCTACTTCTGAGTTCTGAGGTTTCTTTATTCCTGGGTTGTAGCTGGTTTAATGGTTCTGTAGACATTTGATAATGAAGTCTCTCACTTCATTTTGTTTGGGTGATGTAAAATGTTGTCAGTGGATTTTAGGTGAGGCTTAATCTCATGGATTATTCTTTTGAAATCCCCTCAGGTGAATCAGTGAAAATTGAGAAAGTGATGTTCAACTTCTTATCTCTTAATCCTTCATTTGCTCTGTCACACATTGAAGCCTATTTTCGGTTGCAGTTTGTTAAGTTTTCATGGGAAGCGTTGTCTTTGGAGTGTTCTGAAGTTGACTTTAATCCTGAAAGAAGAAGGATATGCTTTTACTGAAGTTATCATGGGAAGCACTTTTTGTGGAGTTTACAGGAGTGTCTATGCCGTTGCAGTATTCGAGGATCGCTTTGATCTGCCAGTCGTTCCTTGTTACCTTTTTCGCTTTTGCAGTTCTTTCTTACTTGCCTTGCTTTTCTCTCGTTCATGTATTACTTGATGCAAGTCTTGAAACTTTCCCGATATTGGACCAAACTCTTTTTCATTCATGCCTTTTAGGACTACTAAGTATGAACTCCTCTGATGTAGAAGGTTCGATATGTGCTAATCAGTCTACTGGTAATCCTAGTAACGCTGGACTTCTATCTATGCTAAATATTGTCTTGGTGTTATAGAAAACCATAAGGTGGCTATTTGCAATTTCAGGGCCACAACTTGTGCAGATTCCAGGCCTTTATCTTGTGTTGGTGATTAATGTTACTCATATTATACCTACGGAAGGGAGTTCACTGCAGTAAGCAACACAAAAGAGAGCTTTAGTGATGCAAATTACATGATTTCTTGTTTGAAGTTATGTTGAGTACATTCTACAAGAAGATACAATGTCGTGGATGATCCATAATTGGATCCAATTATCTCGTGGAGCAAAAGCCACAATAGCTTCATCGTTGGAATCTGGAAGCGCTTCACCGAGAAGTTCTGCCGAAATCGATAGAATTTGGCAGACATTACTTGGAGTTTATGACCGAACTCAACTTACATGTAAGTTTTATTGTATGTATATATATACATACAAAGATTATATCTCCGAGTTTGGAATCGTCTCTCATCTTGTTTTTGTTGTTGACGACTGGGCTTTAGAAGAATTAAGGAGTCAGAGCAATGAGAATGTGGACATGAGTATTTTGTGAGAGGCCAACCTGAGCTTTTGGTGAAGATGATGTTCAAAACTGGGATGAAGAGGTTTGAGGAACTTGCAGTCAAACGCCGAGCAAAGAAAAAGAAAGCTAAAGCTGAAGCGGAAGTAAAGGATCGCTTGCAACACTTGAGAATCTGATCAATAAATCTTTTCGATTTAATGAATTAAATAAGCTCTTGTATTGTTTGTATCAATAACAATTTAGTGTGGCAATAAAATTGATGGGTTTTATTTTGAATCTGTAGTTTTCCTTCCTTCCTCTTACCTCTTCCGATTGATTGACAAGGGTTGTAATTCTACTCGATGATAACCTGTTGAGTATGCTTGGCATTAATGTTATACTATTTGTGCTGTCGTGTTCTCATAGATGATGGTCCATTTTCCGAAAGAGAAAACCATAAGGTTATACTATTTGTGATTTTGGGGGCAGGTAAATGATGGTGTGCTACTACTTATGCATATTTCAGACCTTTATCCTATCTTGTGTATTGGTGTTTGCTCATATTCCTCCTAATGAAGGAGATTTTGCTATATGTTTGGTAGAGAGTGTCTTGTGCTATAATATGCAAATGGTGAAACTGTCGTCATATCCCTTAACTTACGTTTCTTCCACTGATCAACCTGTGCTCGCAGGAACTTGAGGATTTTCTTGAATAGGACATAGTTAAGAGTTTTATGATTTTGTCCACGCATCCGTGTTTCTGATTTTAAGATATCTCAGCCAGCTTTAACAACATCTCAGATATCCTTCCAAAAGGCTGTGAAAAAAAATTAACGACCACGGTGGGACTCGAACCCACAATCTCCCGCTCCGGAGGCGAGCGCCTTATCCATTAGGCCACGCGGTCGTTTTTAATATGCTTCTATTGATTTAATATATATACAATAATTTATAGTGTAATGAAACGAGTTTATGTCTCTCTCGCGTAACCTTTTGCTTCGCTTCACTCGTAATGACATCAATATCTGAACGTTAACCATCTGCTAAAGAAAAAGTGTTTATTATTATTGTTTCAGGATCTCTGTTTAAGAATCGTTGAGAAATTTCCTGGTTCTTGATTTTATTAGAAAGAAAACACAGAAAACAACCTTTTGTTATCTGAGAAGATGAATCCAGAAACGAAAAGGAAAAGTTCCAAGTTCTATAGATACAGTCCTCTTCGGCTTGAGGGTTGAGGCAAATTTAAAGCCAGGATTATGATTAACTTCAAACAAATCCCTCAACTTAAACATGATAATTATTTCCGTCTGTGGCTTGTAATCTTGTCGCTAGCCTTTACGGTGGAGACTTTCATGAAGAAGATTCAACACTCTCTATGGGCAAGTCTGGTTGTGTCGCCCATTCAGTCCACGACCCATCATAGATCGGCACGTCGGTTTTCCCCAGCCGGTGAAGCCCCTAACAGAGCAAGTCACTAAGTCAGTCTCTCTCCGTTTATATATAATCTCAAATAAAATAAATGGAGTTACCATTGCCAAGATGCAAGCTGTTACACCAGTCCCACACGAGGCCATAATAGGCTTGTCCAGTGAGATATCTGCACCAAAAAGCCTTGAGATCTTACAAATGTTTTATATAAATAAGATTGTGAAACTTATTCTTCGAGATGAAATAGTTTACCTTCTTGGTCAAATCGTTTCTTCAGCTCCTCTGCTGGTAACAATGTGTTACAAGAATCAAACATCTGCAGAAAGAAGGAATTTATCACATTAACTCTGGGGACTAGATGCAGAGGAAGTGTGGGAAGGAAGCAAATTCTCTTAGGGTGGCTTTTACCTGAGGAAAAGGGATACATTTGCTTCCAGGTATATGACCGCTTCTTATTCCCTTACGGGGTTCTGGAGCAGTACCATCAAACCTGTGAAAAACCCCGTAAAATAATCAAAATGCTACACTGAGTATCAAATTAGTGTGAAGGAGCCTAGAGAAAAATCCATTAGTCAAAACAAGTAATAACTCGGCATTTATAGTACCTGGCTTTGGAACGAGCGTCTATGTGTTGATAAGTCGGATCCTCCATATTGTTCTTGACCTGTGAATTCACCAAAGAGAGTCATGACCTAAAATAAGAGTCTGAACAAGTTATTGTAACACAAGCGCAAACTCAAAATCAGGCATCTACAGACATCAATCTACCAACATACTGAGCTATAGTAAAATTGATATATCACAATCACAATTCTGAAAAACGGGTATAAATATAGACCAAATTAAAGATTCTTAAGCAGAGAATGATAGTTAACAATAATGTGAAGACAAAACCATTCAGGAAATGCCAACCTGATCAAGTGTCCACACTAGATGTGGCTGGAACTTAGTCTGAAAGGTTATCGGACTGACCTGTGCAACCACGAGAGAGAAAATTTATATGAAGAAAAAACACATCTTTACTGCTCAAAACTCATCATGAATCTACAGAAATACGAACCAGAGAACTATTATCCAAATTAGTGACTTACGGTTTGTCCTTGATAAATTTTCTCTATAGCCTCACTTGCGGCACTGGCTTTCAGAATAGCATCACCTGATGCACTAGATTCAACATCATAACCTGATGCACGCCATCTTGGTAGACCTCCATCGAGCACCCAAACTTTTTCATGTCCAAAAACTCGGAACATCCTATTTAAGGGGAAAATAAAGAAGCACATATCAATTATAACAATACTCGAAAAAAGACTCAGGACAAAGTAAAAGGATTAAAAGAACAAACAAGAACCAGAACTCACCACCATACACGGGCTGCACTAAAGATCCCCTTTCCATCATAGACAACCACTTCATCTTTGTTATCAATTCCAAGAGCAGAACAACCAGCAGCAAAAGCTTCCTCAGTGGGCAACATATGTGGCAACTGTTACAAGTAGTTAATATATCATACAATACTTTAGATGATTCCCTTAAGATCGGGGCAAAGAGATGTCTTAATGAAAACACATAATAACATATACTAACATTAAAGAGTCCAGACTTATTACTTTATCTCACATAAGAAAAAGCTACATACTATCTTAAAAATGGCAGCAAAAGAAGATAATATCTATCGATAAGGTTTCATTTATGCATAAAAGCGATATCAATGTGAAGTGAAAACTTCAAAGTAAACTGCAGGGGTACATCTTCTGTAAAAGAAAAGATGGCGATACTTACACTAGTTTTTCGATCTGATATTCCATCCAAATCAAAGAAGAGAGCGCGGGGAATATGAGCAACCTATATAGGAGAGGACACAGTTTATGTCCGACAGTATCATCAAATAGTGTACTAAGTGTGGTTTCGCTCATCCAGAATGAATACAACCTGAACAATTGTGAAAACAAAGAAGTTCTCAAAATTCTATCTGTTCATACTCTCACCTGATATTCTTGGATCGGATTTCTCTGCTCATCCGGCATATACCATGAAGCATCCAAAATCTGAACAGCATACAAACAGGTAAGTTTAAGTTTGGCAGACATATTCTCCAAGAAGTGAACTAGGAGAAAGGGCAGTCACCTTCAAATCAGGCTCTCTAAGATTAGCATGAAGCCAATCAACAGAAACAACAGGTTCACTGGTTGATACGGATGATGTGGAGTAACCGGCTTTTGTCTCAACTCCAGTAGAAGCCATAGCTCGACGAGCCCAAGTAGTTGATTTATAGGCTGTAGAAGCGGAGCCTAACTGAGAGTGGAGTGACCTCTTCAGCAATTACCAACACAAGAAGAGGAAGACCAACCAAAAAGTCAGAATCATATACAGAGAGGCGAAACTGAGCAATTCACATAAAACTTCACTACCTAATTTATGATTACAAAACTCATAAGTCCAATTTCAAACTTTGATAAGAAAAGCATCGATTGACATAGACCTCATCAACAATTAAGCAATTCTCTATAGTCTATTCAACATTTCAAAAGCTCGAAAACCCAGTAGAACCACTGTCAAATCATAGAAACAATCCAAACGCTCGAAATCAATCCAGACACTCTCAAACCCAGAAGCTAACGAGTGGTCAAACGAATGGCTAATTGAGAACAGATCGCGAATCAGATATCGACTTACACTGAGAAAGGTGGCTGGATTAAAGATCTTTTGCGGAAGAGAAGGAGTAATCAGTCGGTGACTAGCAGCCAAGAAAGTTCTGGAGAAAAGGGTCGAGGCCATATCCACCTCAAATATTCTCTCGATAAAATGCAACAGAGATGATGGGTTGAGTTAGAAAGACGCCAAAACTATTTGCTGTCAGATTGATTCTCTTCAAGTACTAAACCCAAAAAGGTTGCAACTTTGCAAACGTTTTTATCAATAAAGAGGATTTTGTCACTGCCGCCACGAACGGGTCTGGAAGAGAGACACGTCTAGGGCGTCTTTGGCGTTTCGTTTCACCAAACGTGCTTCTTCGCGTTTTGTGTTTTGATATTTTTCTATTCCGGTTTAACTAATCTGATCTAAACCAAAACATGAACCGATTCAAAAGTATCCATTGATAAAGCTGGAAAATTCTACACAATGTTACATCTTTAATGAACATATCCAAAGAAACAAAAGATGAAAAAGAGATTCAAAAGGGGAATCCTTTACGGATGTATTTCTTGGATTTCTCAGCTAAACGTTTCATGTTTTTGGATTTCTCGTAAAACTCCATCAGCTCGGTTGCAATATCTTGTGGATGACACATTACATAAACCTTCAAGAACCGTTTCTCGCTCATCCTTACCGCTCTGAAAATGCTCACTTCTTTTATCAATGGCTTTAGACGCATTTCCAAGACTCTCTTAACGAGATCCGCACGAGGTTTTAGACGAGACTCGAGGTTGAGGAGAAGCAAACAAGGGTGCTTAACCACGGAATGAGCTGGAAGTTTCATCGAGGCTATGACGAAAGTCATGTTTCTCTGAACTTTCTCAACAGAGAGAGAGAGAAGGATTGGGCATTTTCCATACAGGTGCCAAATCTCTTCTTCCGAGAACCCAAACTTTTCCAAGTTTCTAACTTTCTCTTCGATTGTCTCCATCCTCGAGACCCCGATGATGACTGCAACATATTTAAACATCTTGGATTCTCTGGTGACTCCAGTTTTCTCAATGTATTCAAACTTCTCATTGTTAAAGTTTGTTCTTGGAATCAACGTGGGTCGCGATATCAACATTGCGACAAGATCCTGTTGGCTAAAGCCCAACCCTTTGTAGTATTCTATCGCGGGTTTGATCTTGTCATCGAGGTCATACAACATGAGTGACGGATTCCGGATAATGACTCTGCGCAACACCTCTTTTGACCCCAAAATCTCCATGAAGTAGTTGATCCTTTCATCAAGGACAAGACGGCAACTAAAGAACCTAGGACGACAGTTAAGAATCTTCACAAGGTCTGAAGACGTGATTCCCAGTGGCTTAAGAAGGCTTAACTTAAACTCTAACTGAGCAACATTGGCTCTCTGCAAAGCAGGCCTACGAGTAAAAAGCTTGGATATTTCATCATCATCACAACCCCATCTTCGTAAAACTTGTAAAGGACTACTAGTAATATCTCTCACTTTCTCTTTTTCACCAACTTCTCCAACATAATCAAATTTTTTTCTCCTAGACGATAGATCAGAATCCTCAATGCATTCTTCAGATTCATTCAGGCATAACGTCGAACACCTGGTGGTAAAGGTAGCAGAAATGAGATTTCTACAACCAGCCTTTCTGACCAAGCTCGAACTAGTAAACAATAATCTGATAACAGCTAAGAAATTTCTCTTCCCGGTCGAATGCATTTCAAGGGCGTAATCGAGAGTTTAACAAACTGGAGAAATAAAGGAGCAAATTTTCTCTAAGAATCAACAATGGCTCTGCCTCAACGACACAATCAGCGACATTTACACGCGTATTTCAGATGCTTCTTCCATCCAATTTTCCGAAATAGCTAGAAAAAATGGAACAATTACCAGTACACGAAGCTTGTGATGAACGAGCGAAGAAACAAACTCCGACCAACGGAGGAGAGTTTGTCAGAGAAGAAGGAGGCGATGGAGAGAGACACAGCCAATTCGGACCAGGTTTGAGTCCGAGTCGGGCGTGGAAGCGAGAGAGAGTAGGGGACTAGGGGTAGTAAATAAATAATGTGGTTCAAACTGAAAAGAGATATAAAATATTGGACTATTATGTAAGATACAGTAACTGTGAAGTTGTTAAAACGCCGCCGTTTTGGTTTTTTTGTTTCTCTCGTTTTCTGGCGTCAGACTCTCACCCTTTGTGCAAGAAACCTTGAGAGCTTAAAAATTCTTCACTTGGGTCTCTTCTCTCTCTCTTCTCTTGCGACCATTCCGTTCGATCCATATATCAAAGGTATGTTGCTTTGATTGAATGGGTTTCTTTTGTTGAATTTAAATTGATAACTTTAAATATATTGAATTTGGGGTTTAAGAAAAGTTTTCAATTTTCGTCTCTGAGTTTGAGCTAAGAGCTGATCTTTGAGTTTGAGTTTGTGTTTGATTTGATTCACTCACAATTCTTAATTAGGGTTGGTATATCTTGTCTTTTTCATCGTTTTCCTTACACATTGCCCATGGCGATGAGACTCTTCCGGGTTTTTAAGCTTTGTCAGATTTGAACGCTTCAGTCTACTTACTTGCTCAGACGTGGTTTCTTTTCATTTAAGTTTGAACATTGTTGATGAAGAACAGATTTAGCTTCCACGTTTCTAAATTTCCAGAGATGACACTATTTCGCATTTTTTGCAGCTTGATTTAGTTGGTTTTCAATGGGGGACAGTCAGTACTCGTTTTCTCTCACCACCTTCAGGTATTAACTTTGTTTATCATATCAATGTTATCTCTTTCTGAGCATTTGGAACGGTTTCTTCGGGGTTTGATTCATGTTGTGGTTTATGAAACAGCCCATCAGGGAAGCTGGTTCAGATAGAACATGCCCTAACAGCTGTTGGATCAGGCCAAACATCACTTGGAATTAAAGGTTTTTTCAATGATCTAATCAAATTCGAGAGGAGATTTTTAAGGAACATTGTCTTTGGTAATCATGACTGTTGTTTTCTTTATGCAGCTTCAAATGGAGTTGTCATTGCAACTGAAAAGAAACTTCCTTCTATATTGGTTGATGAAGCGTCTGTAAGTTTGATCAACTCTTTATAGCAATTAGTTCTTTTTCATTCTGTGCCTGCTCGTGTTACTTTCCTTTCGGTTGCATAGTTTCAGTAACTCCTACGAAACTAATGTTTATCTATTGTCTGTTTCAGGTTCAAAAGATTCAACATTTGACTCCCAACATTGGAACTGTTTACAGGTTCTTCTCTTCAGCTATCCATACTTCTTTTTTAATAGCGAATTTGGTTTTATAGCTT